>NC_142788.1:12355000-12955000 GCF_988280905.1 Pimephales promelas
TTAGCATAAACATGTGAATTGATTCATGGACACGGTAACTTTGCATTTAAAAATGTTTTCCAACTCCCACACACACTTTTGCTAAACTCAGCCTATCAGCAACCCATTACAGTAGCCCACAACTATCTGCGCAATCTCTGATGAGGTTAGCATTTCCTACAACAGGCATAGAAGATTACAGGCACTTAACTGAAGTTCCTTGCTACTTCATTAGCCTGCAGTCGAGACCCTTTATCGCTACTTAAATCTATTAAACAATGATGTTATCAGCAGGAGAGTAAAAGAAGGGGTTTGTGGGAGATTTTTGCCTGCGAGCATACATACACTCATGAACACCCACATACTCTCAGACACTTGAAAGGCTTATATTTAGTACCTTGACAACAGTGCATATTCTGCTCATGCAGGCCTCTCTTACCTCCTCTGTCTCGGTTTTCTCATTCTTTCTTTCTCTCGCTCTCTGCCCTGGGCTCTGAGTCAATATACAGCTGTATGAACAGAACAGTCTAAGAAGAATTTGTTAAATAAATATTCCAAACTTAATTGAGACTGCGCAGACACAAGACGAGACACAAAAAAGACCAATACACAGGGTCTAGGCCTTGCCATATGTCATCAAGCCTTGCCATCACCCCTCGCTATACTCTGTCAGATGCGTGTAAGTGTAAGTGTAAGTAATTCAGATTTGGCCAATACAGAACCCATGGATAAAGCCATTTAGGGCCCATACTGGGGCTAATTTAGATAGGGCCGCCATGGAACCAATTGATAAACCATTGTAGGGCCCATGCTGGGGCTATTTCAGATATAGCCACCGTGGAACCCATAGACCATCCAATGTAGGGCCCATTCTGGAGATAATTTAGATAGGGCCGACGCAGAAACAATGAACAAAACCATATAGGACCCATACTGGGGCTATTTCAGATAGGGTCACCATGGAACCGATAGACAAACCCATGTAGGGCCCTGATAATTTAGATAGGGCCGACACGGAAACAATGAACAAACCCATACAGGGCCCATACTGGGACTATATCAGATGGGGCTGCCATGAAACCATTAGACAAACCCATATAGGGCCCCATAGTGGGACTATTTCAGACAGGGCCAACATGGTTCCCATAGACAACCCCATGTAGGGCACATACTGGGACTTTTTCAGATGGGGCTGATATGAAACCCATAGACAAACCCATATATGGCCCATACTGGGACTATTTCAGACAGGGCCACCATGGAACCCATAGACAAACCAATGTAGGGCCCATACTGGGACTATTTCCGATAGGGCCACCATGGAAGCCATAGACAAACCCATGTAGGGCCCATACAGGGACTTTTTCTGATAGGGCTGACATGAAACAAATGGATAAACCCATGTAGGGCCAATACTGGGACTATTTCAGACAGGACCACCATGGAACCCCTAGATAATTCCATGTAGGGCCCATACTGCGAATGTTTCAGATAGGGCCGACATGAAACCAATGGATAAACCCATGTAGGTCCCGTACTAGGACTTTTTCAGATGGAGCTGACATGAAACCCATAGACAAACCCATATAAAGCCCATACTGGAACTATTTCAGACAGAGCCACCATGGAACCCATAGACAAACCAATGTTGGGCCCATACTGGGACTTTTTCAGATGGGGCTGACATGAAACCCATAGACAAACCCATATATGGCCCAAACAGGGAGTATTTCAGACAGGGCCACCATGGAACCCATGGACAAACCAATGTACGGCCCATACTTGGACTTTTTCAGATGGGGCTGACATGAAACCCATAGACAAACCCAGGGCCCATACTGGGACTATTTCAGACAGGGCCACCATGGAACCCATAGACAAACCCATGTAGGGCCCGTACCGGGACTTTTTCAGATTCTAACCTGAAACCAATGGATAAACCCATGTAGGGCCCATACTGGGATATTGCAAATAGGTCAACATAAAAACCATATCGCAGGGTTCCTCAGTCTCAGTCCTGAAGGGCCACCTTGATTAGCTTGCTCAGGTGTGTTCGATCAGGGTTGGAGCTAAACGCTGCAGGGACAGTGGCCCTCCAGGACCGAGATTGAGGAACCCTGCCATAGAGAAACCCATGTAGGGCTCATACATTGGCCCCATGCACCATAACCAGTGACAAATTCATTGAAAAAATGATTTACATGAATGAATTGACTAAAAAAAAAAAAAAAATACCTAAATTGAAAAGCTAGATAGTTTCAAAAACAGCTGCCAAAATTTGGAGACACAAGAGAAGGATTAAGCCTCACGTGGCCTCACATAATGGCTGATCCATAATGCATTTCTGCACGGACAGATTCACAGTAATCATCTAGAATGTCGCCAAGGTGGCATTTCTGGAACAGTGTGTGGCCTTTTATTGACAAAGCTTAGTGTCTCCCACTGACAAATCATTAAGAACGAGTTAGGTGACAAAATCAATGACTCTCACTCTCAGTCTATATTTTATCAGCAGGGATAGTGGACGCACGATTGATCGAAATGGTGAAATCAGGCTATTCCTGTCAACAAGTAAAGATAGACAAAAACATTAGAGAATTAAACAGACCACATACAAACAAAGAAAATTGTTTTTTAAAAGAGAAATTTTGTAAAAAAGAGCATTTCATTTATGCACTTGTGAATCTTCTGTAAATCTGTCTACAAAATTGCCTGATAAATAATGTCACACTGTGATATTTAACTCTTTCTGCACCAGTGTATTTTATTTTTATTTTTTTTAAAAAGGGTACTAGTCACCCCTAGCATTTTTGATAATTTTAACAAAATTTTAAAGAGTTACTAAACCCTAAACCAACTTTTTTTAGTTAATGATCTGTAAGAATGGATCTTTATTAATACCAGTCATTGATTCGAGTAACTTTTTTTGACATTTGTGTATAAAGTGTTTTATTTCTACAATATATGGTGTAAAAATGTCTTAGTGCTGCCCTCTTCAGGTTGAACGGCGGCTACTGCAGTTGAATTCTCCTATTGGATGTTAGCGGTTCTCAGCTCAACATGCTCTTGGTACGAGCTACGCCCTTGGCAGTATAAAAAACAGCTTGTTTCGTCAAAACCACTGTAACGATAGAGTGTTGTAGCATCCCTTATAGATTTCCACGACGCATGCGCGAGAATTGCGATCTGAAGTAGTGTAAGCTGTGTACGCAGATCGCAAATCTCGCGCATGCGTCGTGGAAATCTATAAGGAAGTCTCGTTCTGGCCTACAAGGAAGAAAAAAATAGTCGAATAAACTCGTTATTTTTGTTTGTTTTTTCGCACAAAAAGTATTCGCGTCGCTTGGTAAACATATAGTTGAGCCACGGTAGTCACTTGGGATATTTAACATTTTCTTCATTGACTTTTTGGGCCGTCAAGAGGCAGTCCCTTAGGAGCCAATGTGGTAGTTATACAGCTCTCAAATTTAATCAAAAATATCTTCATTTGTGTTCCGAAGACGAACGAAGGTCTTACGGGGTTGGTACAGCATGGGGGTGAGTAATTAATGACTTAATTTTCATTTTTGGGTGAACTAACCCTTTAAAGTTTAGTTACCCTATAAGGCTCCCAGAATATTTTGTTGTTTGAATATCTGAACATGCAATATATGAAAAAAAAAAAAAAAAACATAGCCTCTGCTTTTAAACAACAAAAAATATGTTGTATTCTAGCATCATGCATTCTTTTTTCTTAATTTTGAACAAAAAGCTGAGAAAATTGCATAAAACGTGCATAAGCAATGTGTTTATCAGTTGTTTCTGCTTCTTTTTTCCCTGTTTAGATGCAGAAATTCCTAAGCTATCTCACGACCAATTCGTACGAATTCGTACGAGTGATTCAAAAGTGGCTAATTCGTACTAATTCATACGACCTCACTCGTACGAATTTGTACGATTTGTCTAAACCCACGTGACGGTTATGTTTAGGGGCGGGGTCAGGGGTAGGTCATTCGCATGAATTCATACAAATTGGCTAATTCGTAAAATATGTACGATTTAGCAAAATTGTACGAATCCGTACGAGTGAGGTCATACGAATTGTTACGAATTAGCCACCTCGTAAAATTCGTACGAATTCCCGTGAGATCGGGTTGGAAATTCTGTACTCTTTCAGAATATGCACCCCCTACCATATAACAGTGAAAACACAGGTGGGATTCAAATTGTTCAAACGCACTTACTTAAAGGGTTAAGTAACAATTGCCCCCAAAAAAACCCTCTCTGAGGTGGAAATAAGTGTCAGAGACCAAGCTGCTTTATATAGATCTTCACCTGAATACGTGTTTTGTTTCCCACTAAACAAGAATATCCATGAAATAAAAAAGGGCTATTGTTTCCACGTCCCAGTGGTTTTGAGGGAAGGTCACTTCGCTTACAGGGCTAAACATGACTTTTGATAAATTATGTAAAAGAAAACAATGACAGGAATAACAACAGCACAGCATTCAATCTTTTGATGGATGTCTTTACCAGGGTGTGCAACACGGCTCAAGTTCTTCCTGCAATTCAAGCGACTTCCAACCACTTCCCTTGTTTTTCTTCTCAGTTTCTATACCTCGCCACCACCTTAGAGGACGAACACTTGACATACATCCAAACCGGACCTCTCGACACAACTCCAAAGCACTATGTGCACTGAATTCATCTGCAGATGTCGGTTGTCTCTTCTTTATAAAACCTCCTGGCTGTTGGATTTTCATAACCTGTGTTTCAGAACAGCCCATAGGGCATCCAGCCAACCTCCTGCTTGCTTTCATAAACTATGAAAGAGATTATGAAATTTATATAACGGCCGCAGAGATCTGGGGATTATCATGTGAGAACGCAGAGTGCAGTGTGCCATGCAATTTCATGAATTAAACCACAAAAACCCACGACATTGGATTATTCTGATTATTAACGCTCAATTAACTTTAGGGGATGTATTGTTTTAATAAAGAATCAATATTAACAGATGGTCTGATGTTTAATAATGCAGACAGAGGAGGCTGATTATGAGCAAACGGATGGAGCGATTTATTTTTCTCTCTTTCTCTTTATCTCCCCTCTGCTTCAGAATAAGAAAAATGACGATTACGCTATGAGATCTGAATGAACAGATGGTATGCCATTTCGAACAGCTTCCTTCAAACCAATCTGATTGGACGTAAAACACAGCCTTGTCAAAAAGATGCAAAGGTTTGCATAGAGGAGAAACAAAGAGCAGAGCTTATCTCATTTAGACTAATGGCTGAATAATGGCTCCGGTCTAATACCAGAGGCGAAGATTTGTGCAGCCATCCGTTCAAGAAACGCAAGCATCTTAAAAGAAGGGAATTAAAACAAATAGCCTGTATTTTCCCATCCATTTACACTGGCTGTTGTACAATTGAACCGCAACTGTGCCTCATACATGTAATTATGGTAATTAGGGTTTAGGCAACCATGTACACAAGCCCACATCTGTGTTGATCTTCCAGAGAAGATGTCAAGCTATATTAGCTGTGCTGAAATTACACACTGCGCAAGGGTTGCCGTGTAGTTCAGATAAGCAGGCTCGCATGGTGATTTCAAACCGACAGTGTCTGATTATTTTAATTAACAATGACCAAGAATTTTAAAATGATTATTGGAGAACTGTTTTCGACATGTCGAATTCAGTGTGTGATGTGCGCCTAAAGCAATTCACAGGCCTCCTACTTTATGAGGCATCAGGTCACCAACCTACGCAATGCTTATACATTTGGTTTTAAAATAAAGATGGTTCTTCTCACTTTAAGATTCACACTGATTCCCTCTGAGGGCACCTTTGCTAAGAGCCATCTGACTCAGAAGTGCGTGTATGTGTGAAACAAACTAAGTGAGATAGAAAAAAAAACTGATTAGTAATGCATTCAGTAAATCGCTTGATAACTTTTCACCTGCTATGACTGAATTCTCTGCACTTCGTAAAAGAAGGAATTTTGGGTACGACCAACACATTCTCATCCCAAGACGTCATCTAAGTGACGCTTTTGACCATACGTCAACATCCGACGCTTTAGGGCACCCTTTAACGTCAGTTAGATGACGCTATCCTGGGGCGTCATCTCACTCAGTCAAACTTTTTCAGGAAGAGGCCCCCTTGTGTAGGGTGAATCCTTTTGTGGCCCCCCAAAAGAAAACTCATAACGAAAACATCCTCAAACGTACAATTTTACTTACAAATTTTAGATTGTACCAAAAACAAATGAATTTGTACAATGCTGGAACAACAGTTCTGTTTGTAGCTTTATGTCTTTGAATATACAAAATTAGTTAAATTGTACATTTCATTAAATATAACAATTTTTTATAAAAAAATGGTTTTGACAGTTAACAGTAATATTGTCTGAAAAGTGCAACAAAAGTATTGAATACTGAACATTTGTGATGTTCATAGTAAAAGAAGAACACTGAAAAATTAATTTGCTGATTGTAAAAAAGTGCATTAAACTTCTTACATTTTAAGGTAGTAAATGAGAGTGGCTCAAGTTTGGTTTGCAAATTTGAACAGCAATCTGTTTTTTCAGCAAGAAACAAAAAAAAAAAATTCTACTCTACTTAAAGAAATACTTTTTCAATATAGAACACATACAATTTTATACAAGTTTTACAATATAAAAGAAATCATGCAATCCAGATTTCACATAGGACAATCCAAACTTACATACAGGTAAAATAATTTTTTTAAATCATTTCATATTCTAGAATTTCTTTGCGGCCCCCCTAGCGCCATCTAGTGGCCCCCCAGGGGGCCACGGCCCCCAGTTTGAGAACCGCTGAGTTAGATAACGTTTGGCAGTTAGGCAGCATGAAAGCCAACTTGCAATGAATGATTCGTAAATTTTTATAATTGTAACGAGTAACTAGCAGAACATTAAAAAAATATCGAAGTAAAAGTATTAAATTCATCGAAAATATCTACTGAAGTAAAAGTAGAAGTATGAGAAAAAAGTACTCTAGTAGAGTATACATACAGCATTTTAGTACTTAAGTATAGTACTTAAGTAGTTCTACTTCGTTACTATACATCTCTGTATGTGAGTGTGAATCCGTGAAATACTGCAGCGAAGTACTTCAGTGCTAAATATACCTAGTCCCTTTCAACCAATACAACATCTCCAGCTCATTGCTATGATCAGGGTCTGGATTCTGCAAAAAAGCTTTGTTTGTGCCTAATTTTGTCACTTGGAAGTAGAGGAGGGTTTTGTGAGGAGGAGACGTTTTTTTATGTTTATGAGAAAGTTGTTTACACTCGTCAGATTGGGCCCTGGAGGCTTTGAAGCTTGTCTCCCGATAGCCATTAGCACTGGCCATTTCATTTCCCACACGGTCAAGGCCACCTCTGCGGCCCTAGTATCCAGGCAACAGCCTGAAGACACAACAAGGGTCATCAATGAGCGGGAAAAGTAGACCTCAGACGTCCCACAGCTGCCTTACAAGTCATTAGAGACTGTAGACAGGAGAGTATCAGTGCGGTTAGAAATACTCTAAGTTTGTGAGTGTCCGTTTGATGGTTCCTGTTTCGAAACTCTGTTGGAGTTTGACGGACAGGATGAAAGCTGTGCAGAGATGGAGAAGCCACAACTCAACGGAGAAGAGTCTTTGATTGCTTACCTGACAAAGATGAGATGATTTCTTCTCCAGACACCAGTGGAGATGCACAAAGCATATACAGTACGTACACTGAGGAGAAATGACAACACAAAATTGAAAGTTAGCATCTGCATAAGCATCCAGAATTAATATGATTGGCTAATGACCATGTTGTTTCAAAAGAATTGAAGAAAGATTGAAGAAAGTCAAATATTGTGTTGATTTTGGCATCACTCACAGTCTTTACTTTCTAAATGGCAAGCATCTCTTAAAGGAGTATAGTTCACTTTTAAAAAAAAAAAAAACTTTTGCTGATAGTTTACTCACTCCCATGTCATCCAAGATGTCCACGTCTTTCTTTCTTCAGTCGAAAAGAAATTAAGGTTTTTGATGAAAACATTCCAGGATTTCCTCCATATAATGGACTTCATTGGGAACCAAACGGTTCAAGGTCCAAAAGAGAGTTTCAGTGCAGATTCAAAGGGGTTTAAACAACACCAGACTATGAATAAGGGTTCGTGACTCTCCTGTTCGAACTCGTTCATCAAAATGAACGAATCTTTTTCCGGGTCACTTGGTTCATTCAACAAACGAAATGACTCGAAAAAAAGATTTGTTCATTTTGATGACAGGAGAGTCACGAACGCGCAACACAGAACAGAGTAAGGCGAGCATTTGTGCTTATAAAACTTAAACTTTTTTATTTATTTTTGAAATGACCAATGGTTTCGCTAGATAAGATCCTTATTCATCGTCTGGTGTCGTTTAAAGCCCTTTGAAGCTGCACTGAAACTCTCATTTGGACCTTGAACCGTTTGGTGCCCAATGAAGTCCATTATATGGAGAAAAATCCTGGAATGTTTTAATCAAAAACCTTAATTTCTTTTCGACTGAAGAAAGAATGACATGGACATCTTGGATGACACGGGAGTGAGTAAATTATCAGCAAAATTCTTTTTAAAAGTGAACTACTCCTTTAAAATATATTCCAATAACCAGTAATATAACGTATGGGAACGTTTTCCGAAAAAACAAAACAACAAATAACAAATAAATATGACATCCGCTTCAAACATTGCAATGCTCATGAGAACTTTCGTTAACTCTAAAATAAGTAAATCTACTTCACCAGCTAATTACTCTTCGACTGCGATGCCATAGAAATATACAGAAGTTCAAACACAGAACTCTAACATTGGCTGTGCGCTTGTTTCCCTGGAGCATAAGGTCTATATCACAGAACAGCGAGTCTCATTATAGAGGGAATCTGATTGAACGAAAATCTTTGTAGAGGAGGATGAGTCATCAATATTTCTCCATTTTCCCAGAACAGAAAGTCTGTCTGTGAAATGTTAGCCTGTCTGTGAAAGCTTAACTGTGTCAACTTTCAGCAGCATACAAGCATACTCTTTCTGAATATATTTCTTTAATTACAAGTAATAATTCCAAATTCAAAAATAATTCCAATTCATTTGATATGGACATCACAATTCAGTGAGGTGTTCCTAAAAACTCTTCTGAACAATTGACTTGCTGATTGAGTCTGCTTCAAAATCCATATATACATACATATGTAGAGATTCCTATTTGTTCACTATATATATATATATATATATATATATATATATATATATATATAAAAAACTACTTTGTTGTTGCACACTCTAAAAGATACAATTTAACAATATCTAATGAACCCTCATAGGGACACATAGTCACCAATGACAACTAGATTTTAAATAAGTGTCTTAAGTTTATAACATTATGGAGCCAGGCACATCATTGGTCGAAGAAAAAAATAAATATGGTTGCATTTGATGAATAATTCACTCCCACAACAATTTTTTATTCATTCCCTCATTTTATGTCAATCATGGCAAAATGACCTTTGGTCTAATGACACATTGGTACCGAGTGGACTGTTCTCTGAGATTTGTTTTCATGATAATCGAATGTAAAGAGTTTTATGTTATGATATGTTATGATTATAACACTAGTATATTGGAGCATACACTGTAAAAAAATTGCTTTATCTAATCAATAAAATTGTGGCAACATACAGTATTACAAGCAATATTATTTATTAAATTAAACAAATTAGAATTGAGTAATAGTTAATAAAATTAACATTCTAATTAATTCTAATTTGTACAATTTAATTAATAATATTGCTTGTAATATGTTGCCACAATTTTATTGATTAGGTAAAGCATATTATTTTTTTTTTTCAGTTTATAATAAGTAAAAAGAAATTGCTAGTTAATACCACTAACAAGGCTCAATATACTGTAATATATTCTTATTAAACAGTCTGTAAACTTACAAAGTCCCCAATGCTTCGTTTTGCATGTATGGACCCTCATTATGTTACTGTGTTAGTGTGGGGCTATTTTGAGCATTGATAGTGGTATTAACTAGCGATTTTTTTTTTTACTTATGCCCCCATATACTAGTGTTATACAAACAATTTTTAGAGATAAAACTCTTTAGATTTGATTGTCATAAAAAACAAATCT
Organism: Pimephales promelas; assembly: GCF_988280905.1. Lineage (NCBI taxonomy): Eukaryota > Metazoa > Chordata > Actinopteri > Cypriniformes > Leuciscidae > Pimephales > Pimephales promelas. Next base: position 12,365,134 of record NC_142788.1, read on the forward strand.
CAGAGAACAGTTGAAAAGGTACCAATATGTAATTAGACCAAAGGTTCATTTTGCGCCGGAGTTCTCCTTTAAGAGGCTTGTTTCCATGTCGCGGTGTAAAAAAATAAAATCAAAGGGTTAATAAAATAAGATGGTAACACTTTACAATAAGGTTCCAATTGTTAACATGAGTTAACTACAGTATTTACTTATTTTAAATGCATTTTTATACAAAAAGATGTACAATAACGTAATATAAGTAATGTAAAATAATGCAGACTGGCATAGGCACTATATGGTGTTCCTGAAGCTCAAACAGCACAGCATGACACTAACAACATCCAGACCACCACTCTCATTAAATAAACATCTATTTGAGATCATCACGAGGTTCCTGAGCAGTCTGATCTCATCTAGGGCCCGAGGTGAAGTAAAGCCACCACTGCTGATGTCAGATGACAGAAAGCTAACTAAGTTAGAAGAGGTCTTGAGACTAGATGAACACGTTCTGTCTCCAGCCTACATTTCTATACACAGGAGTCTGGAATCATATGCCTTTTAATAGGGATGCGGATTGCGGATACAAAATACATTCCACCAACGCATTAAGGATGAAACATACATTAGTAAATGAGTTTCAACAATAGCAGTAAACTAAAGCACACATGCTCGGCCCTGAACACTGTGTGTGCGCATGTGCAAAGTTCCCCCTGTGGCCCATTTTCCATCTCTTTTACTCAAGTATAAAAAGCAATGGCGCAATTTCTCTTATTTTTCAACCAAATAGATCAGAAGGGAGTCATCAAAGCCCCTCCGCCGAGGATAAATCAAACAGGACACGCGGAGGAAAGGCAAGGACACGCACACGCTCAGGCAGAGGCAGGCAAAGTCACACAAAGACAAGCACACGCACCAAACTAGGAAGTGATGTTGCAGTGGCTAGTTAATCCACACATCCAGGGGAAGCTGTGAAGCCACACACACACACATCTTCACCTCTCCAGCCCTTCTGTAGGATTGAGTTTAATGATGACAGAACAGGGAGAGAGGAAGCATCTTTATGTGCAGAAGTAGGTCTTCATATGATGAGGTGACAGACTTTCTTTAATTCTGTCGCTTTCGCTCTCTTCCTACACTCTCCTTCTATTTTTTTTTTGTCAGCACTCTCACAGAAAGCTGAATACATGGTATACCTATAATAAAATTCTCCATAGGTAATACTGTAAAAAATATTGATGGTTTAACTTAAAAAAGTAAGTAACCTGGTTGCCTTCAAATTTTAAGTTCATTGAACTGGAAAAAGTGAGTTAATACAATGAAGGAGAATGATTTAATCATCAGAAACTCAAAATTATATGTTATCTGAACTAAATAAATTATTTAAGTTGATTTGACAAAAGAAAAAATGTTGTGATTACTACACTGTAAAAAAAAATATTGTTGGTTTAACTTGAAAAAGAAAGTAACTTGGGTTGCCTTAAAATTTTAAGTTGATTGAACTGGAAAAAGTGAGTTAATACAATGAAGGAGATTAATTTAATCATCAGAAACTCAAAATAATAAGTTATCTCAACTAAATAAATTATTATAAAGTTGATTTGACAAAAGAAAAAATGTTGTGATAACAAATCTTGAACATTTTTTTTTACAGTGAGTGATTTCCTAATAAATTCACTTTCTGTATACAGAGTGCCGACAACCCATAGATCACGTCACACAGACATCCATTGGCATTAAGGATGCATATATCAGTAACAAATCAATTATTGGTTGATATTAGATATTATCGTCTACACTGTAAAAAATGAATACGCTTTATCTAATCAAAAAAAAAAGGGGGGTTGGCAACAGATTGCAAGCATTATTATTAATTAAATGTACCAAATTAGAATTGAGTAATAATTAAATGAATTCCTTAAAAAGTTAACAATTTAAAATGAGTAAAACTTCCAAGAAACACAAAAAAAAAAAACTTAAATTGAAGTCACCATTATGGTGATCTGTGTTTGTTTTAGGATTGTTTTACAATTATGGCTTTCTCCTTCAGTGATTCTGCTTGTTAACATCAGGCATCTTCAATGTTGGCAATATAAAATAGAGAGTTCTTAATTAATCTTTGACGTCTGTCTGTTATTCAGATATTTTTGTTACATTTTTTTGGTGTAAACTTTACTTATTTTAAATGGTTAACTTTTAATGAATAATTTGATTAATTATTACTCAAATCTAATTTGTTAAATTGAATTAATAATATTGCTTGTAATCTGTTGCCACAATTTTATTGATAAGATTAAGCGTATTCATTTTTACAGTGTATCAGAAATGGTAATGTAATCTAAACTGAATCTGAATCTATTAAAAGAACAATAATAACACAACAAACAATAATTAAATAACACTGTTAAATGTAATCTTTAGAAATTAGAATTTTTTTTAGAATTTTTTGCCGTTCATTTACACGACAACTGCATTTTGGGGGCCTGAAAATACAAGTTTTTGAGAACGATACTGTTATCGTCTCAGTTTAATCAACAATAAGCTGAATTTGTAAATAGGGTGAAGTCATTTGCATGTATATTATGTGATCAGTCTATAGCGCAGCGTTTCTTTACAAAGTGACAGTGCCAACTACTGGCCTGGAAGAAGAATAGTACAGCGATTTTAGCTGTTTTCACGGATCTACTTTGATAACGTCATTTGTACGCAAACATTTTTAAGTACATTGCTGTTGTGTAAACATACCTTAAATATTAATTTAGGTATAAGTCTGTGTGATTATTTTTTTTGCCTGGAGAAAAAAGCAATAGCACACTTACTCAACCAGCCGCATAATTTAAAGGTATTAGCTTCCACATTATAATAATAATAATAAAAATACAAATGATACAAAACATACAAAACAAAACAAAAGATTCAGATCTTTGATTGTGACACACATTATACTGGCGATAAATATCTGTAATTATGATTTAGCCAATTTATTTTTGAGTTGAATTGTTAATTGTGTGTTGAACATCTGTGCTGATTTGCAAGTAACAGACAAATGTCAGACCATCTGCTACCCAATAGACTAATGACAATAAAACATCTCTCTCTCACACACACACATCAATTTTCAGCCATCCAATTGTGGGTTGCATTACAGCTATATTTTATACAACAGTCCCCAGACAGCAATTCAAACATCTTTATGCGCCCAATGCATCTTACAGAGCAATTTGATTTGTAGAGGGCGAATAAACCCTACAGCTCCAACATTACTTTTTATCCACTTATGTGGCAAATAAGATCCATGAAATATTACTTAACAGCTCTAAAATTCTGATCTTGGGCCAGTGTCCACTTTTCTGTCCATTAACACCAAAAATGGACTCGTATACCTGAAAGGAAAGTGGCACCCTTAGGAATCTCAACACACAGAAATGTGCCTGTGGCGAACTCACTGAATCACACAAACTCATTGAATCACATTTACTGCCACGTTCCCTGTCTAACAGCGTCCGGCTACATGCATAATACATGAGGTGAGAGCAGCTAGCAGCCTTGAAAGCAAGAACAAACACAACGTGTGAAACAGACTCCATAGCACCCCGAGTCAGGCAGGCAGGCGGCAATGTACTGGCTCTTTTTGTCTTTGTCTCTCTGCCTGTCTTTAATTCTCTCTTCTTGTGACTTTTTAAGTGAGGATGATTCCACACCTTCATATGTGTGCTTACACCCAAATTCTAAATAAGCATAGTTAAAAAAAGAGAGAACAACAGTCTTTAAGTGAGCCATTTTTGACTTATCGTGCAATGAGAAAAAGAAAAAAAAAACTAAAACCAAAAGATCCACAAGCCTTGATCCTGTCATCATTTACTAACCCTCATGTCACTCCAAAACCATTTGATTTGTTCTGAGGAAGATTAAACAAGAAGAACTGGAATATTCAATATTAAATATGTAGAAAAATATAGAGATAATTATATAATTATAAAAATAATTTAATGACATTAGTAAATTCAGTCTGCTTATGTCAACTTCAAAGACACTATTAACAATCATTTTCGTCATTTAAAATAAAGCTAAAATAAAGTTTAAAAAAATTATTGCATTTTTTCTTGGCAACTAATTGAAATAAAATAAGTTGGAAGTACTAATTTCAATTACTATAAATAAAATTGAAAAAACAAAAACAAAGCTAAATATAAAAAACTAATAAAAAAAAACACAAAAGCACATAATGAAATCGCTAAAACGTAAACCAAAATTAAAATGAAAACATAAAAAATCTCATTTAAAATATAATACAAAATAATCCTAAAATGCGTTTAGTAAATGTCAAAATAAATATCCATTGTTCATACTGTAACTGTACATTATAATCTTTTTATTCTGAAATTCATTTAATACTATTTACATTCAAGTCATTTTCAATTTGTTCAGATAAAATAGTAAAGGATTTTAATCGGCCTTTAATCGGTAAATCGGTAATCATAATTATCAGCCTTTCTGTAATTTTTTTTAATATCAGTTTATCCCTCATATTCATGCTGCTCTTTCCATATGATGAAAGTGGAAAGTGACTAGACATTTTTGAGCTACAAAAAAAAAGGTGCAAAAACGGAGAAAAATACTGTAGAGAAGCTGTCAATCAAAGCAGGCAATCTCTGTTTCCCTGCTGGGATAACAGAGCATTTGATGGTCCTGTTGGCTGGATCAGAGTATTTACAAGAACAATATTTCATCGCAGCTCCACCTCAGCGAACAAAAATGTGAAAGAGAAGAAGAAATCACATAAAAATTGTAAATGCTATTGTGGCAGCAATATATGATACGATTTCAAAATGTGTAGGCTAGTCTATTATAGTCTTGAATTATTCTTTGTAATATCCCATGAGGTATAGTTTGGGGAACACGCTGAGAAATGGTATACCTTTAAAGCAACACTTTGGAACTTTTGTCCACTAGAGGCGCTCGACCTGTAACTTTCACGTCTAGAGTCCCTAGAGGCCACAAGCTCCACAGCACTGTCGCAAATTAAAGTCAACAAACAGTCAACCAGTCAGATAAAGTCGTAATTACCCTTTTTATTTTTTTATTCCATGGCAGAAATACTCCATACAAATCTGTAAACTTGTTAAATACTTACACCGAACCCATATGACTGAAAAAACAATTCAACTACAAATCATTGTCTTTTATACGTTTTTCTTTTTCTTTTTCCTTTTGATTTATTACTGCCTTGGCAACTTTTGTGAAGACGAGCCAAAAATGCGTTTCAAAATCACACAATTATTCTTTACCCAGCGCCACTGAAGAAAAACCATGTAAGTCTGCCTCCCTTTCTAAACCCACTGAATAGAAAAATGGGATCCAAATTGCCAGAACCAGCAATGCCCCAGTGAGAGGGAAAAACTCATTATACATTCTGGACATGTGTGCTTCAAGTAATACACCTTCCACATGCCCAGAGCAAGTGGATCCATTTAGAAAAGTAACAGTAGGGAAGCACAGCGGTTTCTACTGGTTATAGAAACTGGTTATGTGTGTGTGAGAGAGACATGGAGCAGAAAAAAGGCCTTAAAAGGACTTTCAGGGTTGAGGGAATCAGTTTTCTGTGGATTATATGTTCCAATGTACCGTTGCTCTAGATTATTTCTCATGCCCACTGTCTGGAGCACAACCCACTACTATACTAACGAGATGAACAACACCACTGTCCCTCATGGATAAAGACGCATTACTCTGAGTATTATTCCTAGAGTGGTTCACCTGTTCACAAAAACAAGCCGTGTAACCTCAGGATGCCGGCGCTCTCGGGAAAGACCTCACCACACCTTAGCGTTACTACGGATCTGTCAGCCTCAGGTCAACACTTACTCTGATATTTCACCACAACACACTAATTCAAATCAGTGATCCTGTGGTGTCCCCATGGTGAGTAAAACAGGAATATAAAATCATGGCTAAACCTACAGGTTCTTCTGAAAACAAGTCTCAGAAGCAGGTGTGGTTCACAGATACATTCCCAAAACTCAACAACACACCCAGAGCTTGCATGCAAAACCAACACTGGCAGTGTTAGGGAGTAACTCCTAAAAGTAGAAACACTAACTATATTTGTCACTTAGCTATTTTTAAACTTGCGCAATGTGGCAAACATTTTAAATGGCTACATGCATGTGACATTGGAAAGTATGATTCACTGAATAAAGTAACTATGCTGCATTTAGGTTTAAAGGGGTGATGAACTGAGAAACAAATTTTCTTTTGACATCTAAGAGGTCATCATATTATAAGAATATCCTGTAAGTTTCAGAACTGAAAACGTCCTCGTTAGTCCAATAAAAGCTTTTATTGACACCAGGCTCAGCAAACGACTAGTTTTTCAAAGTGGGGAACTATGACGTTAAAGAGGATAAAACACCACCCTCGCAGAAGAAGATCAACGCCTACTTTAACACGGCCGGTTTAGCCCCGCCCACCGATTCGCGCATTTACACGCATAGCTAAATAACATAGATGCCTACCTCGTGATGACAAACCGGATCAAGCTACCGAGCGATACAGAATATTGTGCAGCGCCTGGTTGTGGAAGAAGACAGTCGCTGCATAAGCTTCCTCTGGATTCCAATAGGACTGCATGGATAAACTTTATTTTGACGTTCTAGCAGATGAGGGTAAAACATTGTCCGTCTGTTCGCTTCATTCACTGAGGATTGTTTTGTAAACAAGACTAGATTTGCAGACCGATTAAGAGTAAAGAACGGTGCTGTGCCGTCTATATTGGATCTGACAGGAATTGTGCAACACACGGACTCTGGGTCGAACATGTATCGGCGAATCATTCTGGTTGCCATTTTACAACATTGGACGTTTTCAAAACAATTTCCCGCAAGTGCATCGACGAGTGAGTAGAAACTCATTATAGTATGCAAAACTGTTATCCACTCACAGCAGTGGGGGTTTACTTCCAAGTCTTCAGTGCGAGACGCCCAAAAAAAACCGAGCGTTTTTCAGCTATACGCAAAACTAGGGTACAAAATACCCATTACTTATTCATTTTGATGTTTTTGAATGCAAAAACCAAGCGTACGGCATAAGATGACCTCAAGATGACAACAATACAATAAAATTTAAAAAGCCAGTTCATGACCCCTTTAAACAGCAGATACATCAAAACTGCCAAATGTTAGTCAATGAAATGTCGACCCAGGAAGAGCTATAGGACTGTGTAAACATTAGGGGTGTCTACTCCATCTGTGTTTTGATCATCGCAGAACATCTGTGACAAAAAATGATGCTTTTTTTAAATGAAACTTGCCCACATTTTCTATCTTTTGATAGATTGCATATTCAGATAGAAATAGTTAATAGCTACCTGTTGCTCGTTACAATGTTTTCTACCAATAAATCATGGTGTGTAATCATTTATTCATTAAGTTAGTGTGAAAGTTTGATGCGGTCACACATTCAAAATCCTCACCGTGCCAGAAAAATATAGCTTGGAGAAAATTACAAATTCGATCATCAGATATTTTAAAATACATTTAAAATATTCAAATATATTGATAATCATTAATAATAATGAATATTAAAATAATGATACATTTAAAACTATTGTAAATATATATATATATATATATATATATATATATATATATATATATATATATATGAAGAGTTCAGATGCAAAAGCCTCTAAATGCCATTTGAAATTTTCTTCTTTAATGATGATTTTCTTCTTTAATGATGAACTTGCATATTTAAGTTCAGTAATTTCACTTAAATAACAATTAATAGGTAATTATCATTGCCATTTGAGTGAAATTACTGAACTTAAATATACAAGCTTGAAAAAAATGATCATTCTAGAAGAAAATTAGAGGCTTTTGCATCTGAACTCTTCATATATATATATATATATAAATTAATAGCAGCTTGGAGATTGACAATCGAATTTTGACATAAATGATTATATTGTTCATAATAAATAATACATGCATTGAATTTTCATTTTTACACTCATTGTGTTTATTGTAACCATGAACATTGTGTTGACTTTTTCTGAAATATGCTAAACTGACACTTAAATGAAGGCAAGATGGGATGAATTTGGGCAAATGTAGAAATTTAAAGCCTGAACTCTATACAGTAGTAAAACTTTGCGGTGGCCTACGTGAGCTGTCAAACCAAATGAAACAATTAAATGGTCTGTTTAGCGGGTTTAACAAGTTTGTTTACACTCATCTCTGAGCAGAGTATCAAAGCCAAAGGCTACAACAAGAACATTTAACAAATATTGTCTCTCGCGACATAAAACACACACACACATCCTCCATTCCTCCAGCTCCCATCCATCTCAATTTTCCGCTCCCTTTTTTCTCCCCTCGTATTAGGTGTTTGCAAACCCTCAGGATAATGCGATGTCAAGTTACATTCAGCATTAAATGAGCGAAATAAATAAACAAATAAATTCAAAGACACAAAAGTTAAGCAAACTGACACGAAATTAATGACATTTCCCCGTTTAATCCCCGTCTCCTTCGTGAGACGTGAGCGGAGTGTGAATGATGTCTGAAGATGGAAGCAAGAAAAATTCTTGCCTTTATAAAGTGGCATTTCACCTCAGAAACCGAAAACCCGAAACAGAGTTCCTCTCCACACAAAGCACTTCCTTCAGGAGACCTGTTGGCAAAACCCAACAGGAAGCTGAAGAGGTCTCATTAACCCTCTTCCAAACTATTGAAGATACTTAATTACTCCCACACCCAATTACATTTACTTGATTACACACAATCATTATTACAAGCATAATGAACAGCTTGCCTAAACACCGAAGAGCCTATAAGACTACAAAGAAAAAGCGGAGGAGGGAAAGGTAGTACATTCAGTAGATGACAAATGAATCAAAAGCTCTCACAAATGAATGAGATGAATGGATATCAATTACTTTCCCTCATGTCATTTCAAACACATTTGACATTCCTTCCACAAAAGAGAAAAAAGGGAGTGTAAATGCTCTTTAAAACATAACTGCACCACATAAACACCATAGAAGTAGTCCTCGTAACCAAAACAAATGACAAGACAACTGTGTTCAGTCATGCTTTGCTGATGTGTTTACAGTGAAATATGACTGGTCAAAGGCTTATGCTGACCCATAAATCCAAGTGAAATGCCAAGGTCAGCTAAGCAGCACCACACATATACCCCTTTTCCACCAAAAAAGAACTGGTTGGAGCTGGTGGAACTGGGGCTGGTTTAAAGTTGGTTCGAAATTGGTTCAACTTGCGAACCCTTTCAGAAACTGTTTGTTTTTCCACTGACTGTGCCCAGGGAACGACGCCATTACGTCACAGTGTACGTCGCCATACGTCTTAACTAGAAACGCTCGCAAGCACAACATTACTTTGGGATTATGTCTAACTCGTGTTCGAAGAAGGCTTTAAAAACAATTGAATTATGTAAGTCTTTTAAAGGACAATAATTGTATTTTACAATTAAAGCCCTATTTTAAGAACGCAGGCTACACTATACAAGTGGATTGCTTGCAATTGGCAAAGGTGCATTATCGCCACCAACTGGGCTGGAGTGTCTATTATTCAAGCTCTCAATGGAAGAATGTACGGGTGTGAGACGTTCGGAAAAATAGGTCTTCAGTTTTACAACGAATGGTAAAACACCCGTTGGAAAGCATAATTTGCAGCGATGCGCATATCAGTTAACACCCAAGACTACTCGGTGAGTTTCACGTCTTTGTAAACTAAAGTTTTATGCGTTTTATGAAGGATTGTTCCTGTGCACCTATGTTACTATTGTGAAGGTGGCGGGGTGGGTTGGAGGTGGGGGGGGATGGGTGCTACCACAGAATCCAACATTTGTCTAAAAAACAATCTTAACCATTCTATTTCATCAGAAACTTAAAACAGGGCTTTAATTGTAAAATACCGAACTTGTCATTTCCATTTATTTGTTCTATATTGTGACTGTTTTCTTTGCTTATAATGTTTTCAATAGGAACATAAAAAAAATAGAAAATAGGAACTCTTGCGCCAACTTCAAGCATAACAATTACAAAGGCGGTCTCCATCGTGTTTCTACAAATGTTTCTCCTGGCTTTGCGATGGTCAGAAAAACTCCCCAGTTTTCCAGTTTTCCTGGCCGAGAACCGGTTCTTTGGCTGTCGAAACACAAAGAACTGGTTCGCGCGCAGGCACTGGTTCCCAAAATGCTTTGATGGAAAAGGGCTAGTAATGAATGGTTGAGTTGGAAGTGGTGCCAAAACTACATTTTGTAGGGGTTTTTTTTACAGGAGAACTCCGGCGCAAAATTAACCTTTGGTTCACTTTATGTATATAGATAGGAGCCATCTTAGAAAATAGTCTCGATAAGTCGATCCCCGAACGCCGTTCATACAGTTCAGATGTTTGCTGTCGTTACGTCACAGTGTACGTCGCTGTACGTCTTAGCTAGAAATACAACATTACTTGGTATACTAACTCGTATACCAAGAAAGCTTTAAAAACAATTGAAATATGTAAGTCTTTTAATATTTTCGTTTGCTATGTAATCTTTTCTGATAAGTTATGTAGAACCCCTGCCTTGTGTCTCTTTTCTTTCCATTTATTTGCTCTATATTGTGACTGTTTTCTTCTTTCCTTATAATGTCTTTAATAAAAAAATTACAAAAATAGAAACTTCAAGCATAACAACTACAAATGCGGACTCCGTCGTGTTTCTGCAAATGTTTCTCTTGGCTTTGCGATCCTTTATTATGGTCAGAAAAGATGTTTAGAACACATCTAAACCCGCCCCAGCCCCCGACGTAAGCAAGCCGTGGTAAAAGTACGGTTCTAGTCCAGCAAAGAGTTGGTGCCGCTTTGGAACCAGTTCTCCTGGCCGAGAACCGGTTCTTTGGCTGTCGAAACACGAAGAACTGGTTTGTGCGCAGGCACCGGCTCCGAACCGGCTCTCAAAATGCTTTGGTGGAAAAAGGACTTCTGAGGATGGAAGGTTTTATCAGTATGTTATGGGTCACTTGACCTGATAATAAGAGCTCAGACCTGTACAATCTTGCTAGGTCTGTATTCCATTGTGCTTTGGTGTATGTTCAATGTTCTGTGCAGATCTTGTGACATGGGCACCAGGTCTCATGACGCTCTTCGATGGCACCCCCGAGGTCATTACTGGACTTTTCATGACTTGGATGACAGCTATCAAGATTGATGTCAACATGCCCTTCTATCTATGTATAATTGGTTAGATTTTATGTTCTCTTAGCCAATCAGAAGTGAATGTTTATGTAAAGTATGCCCTTGAAAACAGTATAACTGGTGTACGATTTGTGTGTAAGGTAGAGTTAGCTTGCGACCTCCTCGTGAGACTTTGACGCTGGCTCTACCAATTGAACTGCAAACTATTCTTCAGTAAATTTTTCTCTTTGATTGAACTTCACGACTCCTGGTCTCATTTCATCATCTCTGGTCCTGGGTTGAAATCTGTAATCCCCCTTACAATGGTATACACGAAGTGAACTTGTAAAAGTCTTCATGAAATATCTTCTTATTAAACGGTCTGTACGCTTACAAAGTTCTCAATGCTTCGTTTTGCATGTATGGACCCTCATTATGTTACTGTGTTAGTGTGGGGCTATTTTGAGCCTTGTTCGTGGTATTAACTAGCGATTTCTTTTTACTTATTCTATGCCCCATATACTAGCATTATAAGCTAAACAGTTTTTAGAGATAAAACTCTTTACAATCGATTATCATGAAAACAAATCTCAGAGAACGGTCGACTAGGTACCGATGTTTTATTAAACCAAAGGTTCATTTTCCGCCGGATGAGTTCTCCTTTAAAATAACATTAATTATTTCTGTTTCTCTCTCTTTCTCCCTCTCTCTCAGATGTCATTTGCATTAGAAATCTGATGTGCAAACGCATTAAACTTGTTTTTCATTACACGTATAGCGCCCTGTCTTCCGCTGCTCTTCTCCTGATAATAAAGCGTCTGGCTCTCAACATTTCCGTTTGATTCAACTCGTGCCGCACCCGCCTGTCGCTCTCTAATAAAGCTCGCGTCTCAGAGGAATAGACGGTAATGAATACAGCTCTGCTACAGTGGCCTGCAGGGCACTAGCCCTGACTCAGCAGAAAGACCTGATCCTTTTTGCTCTGGAAAACTCGCTTGTATTTAAAAGCGATGACAGACTTTCACCTCGACGTACAAGGTGTGTAATAAATTATAAATCTATGCGTCCTGAGGTTTTCCAGCCGGAAATTATTGCCCCTGATTTTTGTCAAGGTATGCTTTCTCTGAGCTGATGGCCATGACACAATGGTTATTATTTACAGTAATAGAGTAGAGTGGCATTGTGGGAAGGTTTTTGCCTTCTGGGTGAATAGTGGATTTGTTGGTTGAGAGATAAGCAGGAAAGCTTCGGTTATTAAATCAATTCATGCTGAACTGCTCTTCCATTATTTTCTTCCCAGTGATTCTCGTCTCTCATATTAAACTCTGGATCCGTGGCCACGAGTGAATTTGCTCATATCTGAAATATACTCTACACAACGCAAACGCTCTTAAAGGATTTATTCACTTTTGAAAAAACTTTTGCTGATAATTTACTCACCCCCATGTCATCCAAGATGTCCATGTCTTTCTTTCCTCAGTCGAAAAGAAATGAAGGTTTTTGATGAAAACATTCCAGGATTTTTCTCCATATAATGGACTTCAATGGGAACCAGACGGTCCGAGGTCCAAAAGACTGTTAATAACAGTTTCAGATGCAGCTTCAAATGTCTTTAAACGACACCAGACAATGAAAAAGGGTCTTATCATGCGAAACGATCGGTTATTTCAAAACTTATTCCAAAAATGTAACTTTTAGGACAAATGCTAGCCTTGCTCTATTCTGTGAGGCGCGTTTGTAACGTCACGTATTACGTAATTACGTTCAAAAGGTCACGGGTGACGTAGCCGGAAGTAGAGTCAGTGTTTACAAGTTGACCGCATAGGTTGAACGTGCAAACTAACTCAAACGCCGTTTACAAAAAAAAAGGAATTAAAAGGTAAAACAACGATGTCGGATGATTTTGATTCTGTACTTCCGGCTACGTCACCCGTGACCTTTTGAACGTAATTACGTATTACGTGACGTTACAAACGCGCCTCACAGAATAGAGCAAGGCTAGAATTTGTCCTTAGAAAAGTTACATTTTTGGAATAAGTTTTGGAATAACCGATCGTTTCGCATGATAAGACCCTTATTCATCGTCTGGTGTCGTTTAAAGACATTTGAAGCTGCATCTGAAACTGTTATTAACTGTCTTTTGGACCGTCTGGTTCCCATTGAAGTACATTATATGGAGAAAAATCCTGGAATGTTTTCATCAAAAACCTTAATTTCTTTTCGACTGAGGAAAGAAAGACATGGACATCTTGGATGACATGGGGGTGAGTGAATTATCAGCAAAAGTTTTTTAAAAAGTGAACTAATCCTTTAAGCACGATTTCTTAATTTCACTAATATAGTTATTTCAATTTAATTAAAAAAGTTTTTTTTTTTTTTTGCTATTTATACACAACCGTTCAAAAGTTTGGGGTTGGTAAGGTATGCACACCACATGCACAGCACTAATGTGAGCCATTCTCCCATTTTGAAATACCTGATTTCTATTTGAATATATTTTAAAATGTAATTTATTCCTGTGATCAAAGCTGAATTTTCAGCATCATTACTCCTGTCTTCAGTGTCACATGATCCTTCAGAAATCATTAATATTATTATCATTTAAAAAAAACAGCTTAATATTTTACATTTTGCATGATTTTTTTAATGAATAATGATCAGCTAATGAAATGTAACCGACTTTTTTGTTCAATAGACAAACAAAAAACAGACATTTCTCAACGTATCTTCCTTTACGTTCCACAATAAATCATAGCAATTTTCATTTTTGAGTGATAAATCCCTTTAATTCAATGAGACTTTCCTTTGCTGAATTGGCCAACAGTGCAGGAAAATCATGACTAAGTAATGAAGTAAATGATGATATATGACTCCATGACGGAGGTGTGTATGCACACATTTAGGGAACGGGGAGAATAACATGTGGGTGTGTATTCTCATGTAAACTAACTCTACTCGCAGGCCGCAGCCGTTCCCACAATAAATACCCATGGCACAGGAAACACAAAAGGACGGCTCAAAGACAAAGCAGCAAGAGAGAGAGAGATATGTAAAAAGATCAACAAACTTTTCATTTAGCTCGTAGCCTGCAGATACAAGGCTAACAGTGGTGAGGGATTGCTATCATATATCAATATCTGTCTGTATTGGAAAGAGGGAGCACAAGGCAAAGCCACAGTTGGCAAAATTGGGAACAGGAAATGACATTGGCTTACTGTGACGAATGGCCTCTAAAGAGGAGAGGGCACAGATTCACAGTGAAAAGAGACTCTATTTCGACTACTATTCCAGCTAATTGCTCTGACTGCAGGGTTTAGACACATGAGATGCTGTTCTTTAGTTATAAATATTTCATATAAAACGTGATTCTAATGCGATTTTGAGTTTTGTTGTGAGATTTTGTCTTATTGAGAGAGTGTTATAAGTTTAAAGAGCTTGTTCAGGTTTAAATTTTTAAGTTATTTGTGGAGGGGTAAAGCTACTAAAAATCAGATCACAAAGGCTGAGACAACAGTGGGAAGACTCTGTGTGTATGTGTGTGTGTGCGCAAAAACGTCCTCTGTCTCTAAAATTAGACAGAATGTTACATAATCACCATAGGAAAAGGTAAACAGGCCTAACATCGATCCCTGTGGAACCCCAGTGGTGGAGGGCAAAATTTCAAGTCTTTCAAAAATTACTTTATATGATTTTATTTAACAGAATATAAATAAAGGAGAAGCACAAGTCCAGACCTGGCATAGTTACATCAAACCAACACAACAAATCAAATGACATACTAGACCACATGCAACTTCCAATAAAGATTCACATAATTGAATTACAATATTGTTTGATTTCAAGAATCAGATTTAGCTTAATTTAATTGAGAATTAGCTTCTCTAATTCTCTCTCTATCAAACCTTATTTCTCTCAGTCTCTGCAAGGATGAACACAGTAACTGCACATACTCCACACACTTATACACAATACGAGTCATTTCTATATTTCAAACTAAGGTGGTTTACAGCATGTTTTATAGCATCAGCCTCTCCGCCAAAATTGAGAAGTTCAGTCACGCTCTGCTCTCATAGTAAGTGGTGGTGGGTGCCATAAATAACAGTTCCAGCCTTTATTATATTAAACGCTGAGTCCGCCTTGTTGCTTTTTTACATCAGTTCACTCAGACCTCAATGATAGATGTGTTTCTATCTGAATAACCACTCTGTTTAGGTATGTCCCAAACAACTCTGTAAAATTACATCTGAAACAAATTTATGTGAATAAAAATGCAGCACCTCTTAACTGCATTTCACCTGATTCCTTTTAGCCTAACTTTGTGTAGTACTGAGATGGTGAACAATGAATTGAGGAATAAACAGAAACACACTCATTGAAGTCCACTTCACAAGGGACTATTGAGCAATTGGGACATACTGTAGCCCAGAAGTATCCACACAAGAAGCCTTTTCCTCAAACCACATACGATTTCTTAAATTGTGAAATACCTCACAAATGGAGTTTCATTCTTAATCCTAGAATTGCATTACAAAAGACTTTGATGGAGGGTCCTTCCATTCCTCTGCAGCATTGCTTCAGACACAGGCCGACAGGAGCCTTCAGGTATAACTCAGAGATCAATACCAGCTCTAAGCCCACTCTGGATCATCCACACACTCACTTTGGCTCTGAATCACATGCATCAAACTGTATTCATCACTGATCATTCCCTGCCTGTACTTCGTCACCTCCGACAACTCTTCTTGGAGCTTGAATATTGAAGTCCTAATTTTAATAACCCTTCCTGACTTGCTGACACAAGGAATTGTGAAACAGAAAGAAAAAAAGTCTCTTCGTCTCTCTATTCATCTTTGAGGTACAATCACAAATGTCTTTAATTAACGTAAGATGACTGGCGCACAAAAGAAGAGTTAACCCTTGTGCTGCATTAGATTTTTAACACCTTTGAGTGCATTAAGGACCAAAAATGGCCACATATTAAACATTGCCTAAAATATTATATGTTATTATTATTTTCCACTTTTACCAAGTTAAATCTTTTAACCAGCATCAGTCCTCATCATAACTACCAAAAACGTATTCAATTTCAGGATTTTAACCCTTTAATTACCAGTTTTGTTTGCGAAACCATCGATTTGTGTAAGAGGAAAAAACACAAAAATTCTATTATTTTCAATAAACTAAATGCAAAGAGAAAACTTTAGATTTGGATTATCACAGTCCCACTTTGCAAAAAATCCCACTTAGCGCGTTAGAGACCAAAAATGGCCACCTATTAAACATTGCCTATTGCCTAAAATAAGGTGCATTTCCACCCATAGGGAATAAATATGTAGTGACGTCATCTGGTGGAATAAACTATATAATGCAAATATAATGCTTTTGCTTCAAAATGAAAGGATGTTTGTGCAAAAATCATGTTTCATGTATTACTGACAGCCTCAGATTTAAACAACGTTTTAATGGGTTTCAATGGGCCATTTTTGGTCTTTGTGGTGCTGAGTGTTACTATTTGATCTACACAGTGTGTGTTATACATATTTTGCAAAATGGGATCACATTTTTTACATGTATCCAAAAAGTCACAATTTTGCCAAATTTCATACCATTTGCATTAAAACAGCCAAAATGGTCAAAGAAATTAAACTGCAAAAGACCAAAAATGTCCCTAATGCAGCATAAGGGTTAGCAAAAAGACTTGGGTCTTGTCTGGTCTGAAGTGATCATCCATGTTTAAGTCTGTGTTAACTGTGAATTAATTTAATAATATTTGCTATCATACTGGCATTGTTGAATTTTTGATTCAGATCCAATGCTGTTACAGTTTTTTTTATTCGCTTTGGTACTATTTTCACAAATAAGGTGTACATTTTCAAAACTCTTAGTGCTAATATCACAACAGATCATCAAAAGTGCACTTTTTTCAAACATTTCATCATGTTTTCAACTGTGTTAGTACAATTCACACAATCACAAAGTATCCTTTTCACAACACAAAATAAGTGTTTCATCTACATTATTGTTTCATTCACAGTAACTGCCTTTCATAAAGCTCTTACTATCAAACTTTTGATTTGCATCTCTTTTTGTTCAGTTTAATACTTTTGTCTATTATTTAATCCAACTGATCTTAATGTTTAATCAATTAATCATTTGGTAAACCTATAGATTTTCAATTCAGCAATATACAGTATATGGATTTTGAGAACTACAGAACTAAAATGTGTGTTTGTATGAATATTTACAAGTAAATTACATGTAACCACACATGATGAATGCTCGTTATAGCTAATTGATTTCACATAGTGGTAACCACAATTTGCCACTGTGTACAGTAATGTGTGCACTAAATGTTATGTTTCGTTCTTATTTACATAGTTACATTTCATTATAGAAAGTATATCTATGTTACAATTTTATCTGAAAAATAAAAACTATAATTTGCCTAAATGATTGTAGAGGATGTCTTCATTGATCCTTCACTTGATTAGGCCTACATATATGATGGATATTTGAAAATTATAGATTATGTACGTAAATGTTGGGTACTGTAAGTGCATTGCCTAATGTTACAGTAAAACTGTGTAATCTGTCTTTTATAGTACTGTAGCATATTCATTTCAGCACTTCTAAGGCCGATTTGAAACATGTATCTTGCATTGTTTGCTGTTGGATGAACTGATTGTTAAAAGTACTAAACTGAAAGAAGATCATATTGTTGTGTTTCAGTGATTAAACCAAATGTTCTCATTACATATTACAATAATCTTGTGTTTGAAATAATGATTATGTGGACTGAAAACATGTGCAACTGACTGAAAGCATTACATCAGGTTTTGAAAGAATGACTAGCTGCGTTACAAGTGTGATCAGTTTGGATTTTTGTACCAAGAGTTTTGAAAATGTACACCTTACTTGTGAAAATAGTACCAAAGCGAATAAAAAAAACTGTAATTTTCTATAATTGGTCCAAAGATAACAGGTTTGCCACATAGTTTAATTTGCCATGTTTATATGAAGCTGTATTCTGTCATCATTTAACCTCTTTCATGTGTATGTAATTTATTTTTTTTGGGTAACTATCCATTTACTCAGTGATGTAAGGACATAATAGCATTTTAAGGATGAAAACTTTGAAATCCTTAGTAACAGTACTATAGAATAGAAATCAGTTATTTTAATATTAAATAATATTTCGCCATATTACTGTTTTTACTGTATTTTATTAAAATTAACACAGCTTTTGGTGAGCAGAAGATAATTATTTCAAAAACATCACAAAAATCCAAAAATATTATTTATTGAATATACTATTTAGTAATATTCATAGGTTGTTTAGTATAACTCAAGAAATGATTTTCTAATCTTACGCTTCAGGATAACAGGATTATTCCAACGCTTAAAATCCAGAAAGTGTCAGAGACGTGGCCGGGTGAGTAGTGTGCATGGCCTGGCTGTCCTAACCAATAAACAAGATAACAAAGAAGAAATCCAGTAAAAGTATGCTGTATATAACCTTTCCATAAGGTGCGTCCATTTTAAAAACCCATACAAATGTCAGTCGCAAAGTCTCAGAGCTGTGTTTAGTGTGTGAAAACGTGTTTGGACAGTCTTAGGAGTCAGCCATCTGCAATATAAAGCCCTATGTGCTGAAATGAACCACAAAAAGAGCAAATTATATCAGATCATCATATCATATATAAATGCATTCAAATGACATTCAGCACCAATTTATATAATCCTGTAAGAAACGTTTGATCTGCTTAAATCCTTCTTTTAAAACATTCCTTTCAGAAAATAAGGCCATTTTCTTATCTCCAAACTTGTCTCTTTTCTGACAGCTGCTATAGCGCACAAAGTGAGACGTGGATGAGAGGCTCTTTCCTCACCGGACTGCAGACATTAACCTAATTACCAATGATTTCTATCTTCCTGAGAGGGAATTTCGCAAGCAATCAATTTGAAACGATTGGCATATTAAAAGACAATTTAATAACAAGGCTAAAATCTGTGATGTCTGCTGGCTCAGGAAACATCCAGCTGATATTCGGGGCATGACAACAGAAAGGATCCCGAGCGCACGGCAGATTGATGATGTTGATGGTGATGGAGGTCAAGGCCAGGCGTTCAGAGTTAAAGTTCAAGATGATAAATCGAAAAAGGTTGTGCCCTTATAGAAACACTTGGGGCATATGACAGTTTCTAGTTTCTAGACCAGTTGGTGAATCTCAAGAAAACATTTACAGGTCACTTTTAAACCCAAAATCAAAAAAACATTGATTGATTGATTGATTGATTTAGCATTATGACATTATTTTGATAACTATTAAGCGTTTAGTAAATTTAGACTTTGATTATATTATAATATAGCACCATTTCATATTTTGGATTTTGTTTTATCATATTTAATCCACCTCTCTTCTCTCCTCGCCCTCACACATAATTCCCGATGCATTATTGCTCTGCTTTTTAATTATATATGAACCTTTGATCTGACTCATTAAAAGGATCTGATTAATTA
The DNA here is from genome assembly GCF_988280905.1 of Pimephales promelas. Taxonomy (NCBI): domain Eukaryota; kingdom Metazoa; phylum Chordata; class Actinopteri; order Cypriniformes; family Leuciscidae; genus Pimephales; species Pimephales promelas. The sequence continues at coordinate 12,384,811 of NC_142788.1, forward strand.
AGGAAGTTCATACACTCAATCACTCATGCACTCTCTGAAGCATCTCATCTTTGTTCTGTATGCACAACCGTCAACCTGCTCACCTGTCTCTCACTCCCTTTAACCCAAATGGCCTACTGACAAACACGCATAACAAAGCACTGCCTGTCTGGATTTATGTATGTGTGTAAAATATGGCTCACCCCCTCGCACACATACACACACACAGATTCTGCTGCAGATGGCCGTGTAATCCATCAGAATGTCACAGGAGATATAAAAGGGATTGAGATGCTCTGGCTTCTTCATTGTTTATTTATTAAAGACAGAGTCCAGAATGACCCTCCTCTTCCCCGCCCTCTCTCATGCAAAACAATCTCACAAATACTGTCAAGAAATGCCCGCTAATTTTTTACCCCAAAACCAAAAGCTATTCAATGCATCAATTTTAATTTCTAAGGAATATTAAGCCTAATATTAATATTAAAGTATATTATTATATTATTAAGTATATTATATTATTATTATAATATTAAATTAATATTAAATAATATTAATATTATAATATTTAATATTACTAATATTAAATAATATTCGGATTGTTTTGCATTAACATTATAGTCAAGCATCCCACAACATTACACAATTTTCAGTAGAACAAATTTTTACTATATATTCTGCATTAACTGTACTTCATTTAATTAAACATTAAATATTTATAAAAAAACAAACAAAAAAACAAACAAAGCACAAATGCTTCTGGCATGTGCATTCGTGACTCTACTGTTCAAACTTGTCTTTTTCGAACTTAAAAAATTAACAAATTAAGAGTCATTTCGTTCAGTCAACGAATGAAATGATTCGAAAAAAGATTCATTCATTTTGATGAACGAGTTCGAACAGGAGAGTCGCGAACGTGCGTCACAGAACAGAGCAAGGCGAGCATTTGTGCTTATAAAACTTAAACTTTTTTGTTTATTTTTTTAAATGAGCAATCGTTTCTCTAGATTCATCGTCTGGAATCGTTTAAAGCCCTTTGAAGCTGCACTGAAACTCTCATTTGGACCTTGAAATGTTTGGTTAAAGTTTTCAACCATGTTTTCATCAAAAATCCTTAATATTTTTTTCGACTGAAGAAAGAAAGACATGGACATCTTGGATGACAAGGGGGTCAGTAAACTATCAGCAACAGTTTTATAAAAGTGAACTACTCCTTTAATACATAAAGAATTTAAAAACAAAACACTGTCCTATGTCCCCTCTAATACATTAAAGGTGGTACAGTCTCATTTCCTTTAGAATTCTCATAAACCAGATCAACTTCCTGTTTGAATCTCTTTGTCACTACACTAGACATTTTAAGCTATGTTTCTAAAAATCACATTGAAGCCAAATAACTAAGCCTGTGCACTGATCTGATTAAGACAAATACAGATCTTAAACCAAACCAATATAGTATCTCCCTTTAGTTATTGATCAATGAAAAGATTGATTTATAAGAATTGTGTGGCGTAAATCCTGGCCATCACAGTTTTGTAATTTACATCTCATCTCTTGAGGAAGATTATTTTCAGCACACAGATTAGAATCTGCTTGGGTCATGAATATTAATTGTGTTCAATTTGTTTATCGAAAGATGAACACTGGTAGATGGCAGATGCTACTTTTTTGTTTGGGAAAAAAATTGTAATTAAAAAAAATAATAATGTCACAATATAAAACAATTGTCCTAGACATCATTTTCTTACTACAAAATATAATTTATTATTACTTACTTTTGGTTTTGGGGTAAAACCAACGCATTCTCATCCTTTAACGTCATATAGAACGCTAGTGACAAAACGGCGCTATACTACGCACATGGCACCCGTTATCGTTAATATAACACGTGCTGTGAGGGCTAAGTTTAGGTGTGGGGTAGGGTGTACGTGTCATATTCACGCTAAAGGATTTATAACGTCTTGGGTTCGCGTGTTATATTAACGATAAAGGGAGCCATGTGCGTAGTATAGCGCCGTTTTTGCATATAGCGTTCTATATGACGTTAAAGGATGAGAACGGGCTGGTAAAACATGACCTGTACATGTTTTCAGTTAGATTCACCCTACTCCACATTTCTTTTTTTGGACTAGTAAAAGCGTCCGTTGCTGGTAGAGTGATCCAAGCAACTGGGGAAATAAGTCTGGATACCCCTGGGGTGACTGCTATTCCTGCTGGACACAGTGAAAGAGAGCTCAAACTCTCTCTCTTTCTCTCCCCCACACTCTAGCTGGTATAATGGTCTTAACTACTGCCAAAAATACTATACTCACAATCACACCCTGAAGGGGGGCGATCTCTCTCTCTTACACACACACACACACACACACACACACACACCTGCAGTCAGGGCTCAAAGGATTCAAGTAGATTGTTTACAAAGACCCAGTTGCTGCAGGGTTGTGCAAAGTCTACATCCTCAAAAATAAATCACCTAGACACTAAGACAGAAGTGCTTCTTCATATTGCCTGCTCATTTTAATTAAAATGAATTATTTTTCAGCCACTATCTGATTAATAAACTGCAACTGCAATGTGTTGGTGTATTTCTTGATATATTTCTTATATTTATTTAGTTTTTTTATTAATTCTAACTTGAATTCATATTTCATGAATTTCATATTTCGTTCACATTTTATGTGCATACTTTGTGCATAGTTACTTTTTTGTGGTTCACCTTATATAATTGTTTTCGTGTAGCGCAGTTATTGTGATTCAATTCTTATTGAATACCATGAGATCCCGCCCTTCTTTCAGAGAGTCTCCAAAGCCACGCCTCCTTCAAAACACATGAACAAGCACAGTCTGCAAATCGTTATGAGACACTTAACACATAACTACCTCCAAACACAGAACATTACAATAAAAAGGATCCTGATTTCTCCAGATTGATTACGGCGTTGATAGAAACGAAAAAAAAAAAAAAACGCTACGTGACACCAATGAGACGTTGATCTTCCACAGCGCACACGCAGGCCACTGTACATTATAACAGCTATCAAGGCATAGGCATAATTTGCGGGTGAGACACGTCCCAACCACTTCTTGCCAGGGTTGATATTGTCTCCACTACTTTCTGGAACATCTTGCGACACGGATGTAACCAATACAAATAAATAAAATATCTCCGGTTAACTAGAAAGGCGTTATTTTCGTTTGTTTTTTAAATAAAATGCATGATAGTGCTGAAATGTGTTTATGGATTTGAATCAAGCTGCTGAGCTCATTGCCACTGCTATCAGTGGCGCTGTGTTCAGTCTTCACTCGGACGCGTGCTTCAATCTATCGCCATTGCGGCGACTCTCTGTGAAATCACAAAATGCACACAAATGTGTCCCTGCTTGATATAATACAACCACTGATGAACATATTCGGTTTTGATAAGAAAAAAAAAAAAAAAACGCTTGACAGAAGTTCTACCACTAGATCATTAAAGTACACAAGCTACATTTGCGGATCGATGCATTTATTCATGTGGAAGTTCTCGTTTAGTAATCTCATTAAGTGACAAATGTACCGAAAATGACCCAATGTACTACTGAAATTGATTTCTGGATATCGTAATGCTCTTTTTTCCCCAAAAAATTGTTATTGTACACGTGTATTGTATGTGATTTAGCATTGTATATTAGCAACCTCCCCCCCACCCATGTTGATGACATCAGCAAGACACATCACTGGGCGTTCTGTCACTACGCATCAAAATTTTATGACCAAAAAGTTATGACCAAAAGCTTCAACAGAAGGGTAGCTATACTACTAGTGCTGGACCCTGGAGCTGCGTTTAGATGACATGGAAAATCCAGCTCAGCCTCACAAAAATCACCCATATTCTTTCTGGAAATTATATGATTAACATAAAAAATTCAAATTTTATGCATATAAAGATTTTACCCAGATGGATTTTTGAAAAAACATGAAATACGAAACACCACCCTCTCTGCACAGCGAAGCACGAAACATTAATATACATCAGTCTTAGGCCGTGTGTCCACCAAAGTGTTTTTCCACGCGCCTGGCGTGTGTTTTCAATTGTTTTCAATGGGAGCGCCGCGTTTTTTAAACGCCATGAGCGTAACGAGGCGCTGGACATTTTTTTCACGCTGAAGCGCTGAGCGCCCGACGTTTTTACTGGTCGCCGAGAGTTGAAAAATGTTCAACTTTGGATGAAACGCAGCACTCATCACTGTCACTTTATACCCAGGCGTCCAATCACAGTGGAGGAGGGGCGGGACTAATACCTCACCGGCCAACTGTCACAGCATTCTTTCTGTACAACATCAACCAGCAGAGCTAACCGCACAAAATGGATGAAAAATATTTTTTTTTTAGTATGAAACAACTTTTCTGCGAAATCAGTTACTGCGGATTTTCTGTATAATAGCAACGAAACCTCTCAACGGAAAAAACGCTCTCAAGCGCCCATAGCTAGGCGTTTTCAGCAGAGCGTCTGGCATTTTCAGCTGGCTAAAAAAGCTTTTGTGGACACGCGGCCTTACTGAGTTTTTACCAAAAACCTACGTCATTACCAACGCATCCCATGGAGATACATTGGTCATGTCTGGACACACAAATCTTAATTGATTACTTGCAATTAATAGTGTGGACAGTCTACCTGAAAGGATCTGATTTGAGTCTGCAGTCTGAACATAAGCTGATCCAGTCAATCCCTCCCGACTCTGCTCACGGGCCGTGGTGTTGCTGTGGAGACAGGCCATGTATATGATGGATGATTGGTTTCCTCCCATGTTGCCCCTGCACGATACTGTTACTATGATAAATGGTACCCTAGGTAACAAATCTCTACACGTCCAGGCCACGGAAAAATACAAACAGCACTGCGGGATGGGTCACGGCCCCTCCTCCCATCTCACACACTCAAACACACAGTAAATCATACACACACACAACAATACAACACTTGCTGAAGCCAATCTAAATTAAGAAGCCCAATGCTTTGTCCGAACACAAAATTGTGCAGTTAATAATCAACCACAAACCAAAAACTTTTTTTTGTTGCTCTTATTAAAACACGCACTTAAAGTTCTCCTAAAAAAACACACGCGCTATTCATCCAACATCCTCCCACATCTCGCCTCAACCAACACTTCTGCTGACATGCACTCAAAGGAAAGCTATTTCTCCAGAAATAACCTTTAGAAGTAGAATGATGGATTAATTCTGGCTCTCTTTTGGGATTTTCAAGATTACACATTATTTTATTTTTTCAGAGTATTAGATTGGGTACCGCTGGCCACCAAAAATGTGCTTAATTAAGAAAGAGGAATGGACTTGTTAGTAAACAGAGTGCATCTGCCAGTCACTGCGTCGTGGAGCTTGACCGACAGCTCAGACTTTACACCTACGGACGCTTTACCAGCTTTAAAGAGCCCTGGCACATCTGATGAGGGGGTGGACGATAGACAAACAACAAGAACTGTCCTTGTGACATTTTCTTCATTTTTTTTTTTTTTTTTTTTTTTTACAAAAGAGAAGGATGTTCCCGACACCAAAAACAAACAAGTACACTGACTCTTGTCTCTGAAAGAGTTATTTATACCTCCCAAACCAGGTGAAATGGAATAAAAAGTTGAAAAAATGTTTATAATGTGGCAGACATGGAAGTTATTTGCAGTTTTGAGGGAGAGAGTATTTGTACAGATAGTTTAAAAACAGTTATTAATGGTCCATTCATACCAGTTTGTCTTTTCTAGTCTTATTGCCTGCCGTAATATGAACTATTTGTTTATTTAGCAATAAAAGAAGTTTCATAGAGGGTCACCAGAATGACAATGCAGCATTTTGTGTGACAAAAATAAATATGAATATGAGAGTGATTTGCGCGTGAAGAGACCTTCCCGAAAACTCTTCTCCTGATTCAAAAATACTTCGTAAACGTCAGATGTGATAGTGAAATGTGTGTGTTAATGTTAGCGTGTTATATTAACGATAAAGGGTGCCATGTGCGTAGTATGGCGCCGTTTTTTCCAATATAGCGTTCTATATGACGTTAAAGGATGAGAACGGGCTGGTGATGCGCGTGCACGTTCATTCTCAAATACCATAAACCCCGCCCGTTATATCTGACTGACATCTATATATACAGCCCATTCTCACTCCCAAGGCGTCACCTAACTGACGCCTTGGGAAGCATTTGGACATGCTTCAATATCTGACGCTTTAGGCGCCCTTTAGCGTCAGTTAGATGACGCCCTAGGATCGCGTGTACCCTTCCCCCACCCCACACCTAAACCTAACCGCGTCCTCTAACAGACGCTTTCCTTTAGCGTCAGTTAGATGACGCCGTAGGATCGCGTCATGTAAGTGACGCTAAAGGGCGCCTAAAACGTCAAATATTGAAGCATGGTCAAAGGTGACGCCTTGGGGTGAGAATGCGTTGATATATGCGCATATAATAACATGAATGCGAATGAAAAAGAAAGATTTCTCGGATGCAGAAATTGAAGTCTTATTATCAGAAGTTCGTTCAAAACGCCACATTTTCTTTTTATATCAGGTCCTAAAAAAGGAAGCTTGGCAGCATATTACAGATGCAGTTAATGGAGTTTCATCTGTCAATCGAACAGTCCCAGAAGTGAGAAGAAAATGGTTCAACATTAAGCTTGACAGCAAAAACAAAAAACAAAAAACGAATTAATTCACTTTGGAAAAATCGTATTGCAACTGGAGAAGGACCGCCATCGATCACCAGATCTGCTATTACTGGCTCTCATAATAAAAGTAAAAAGAAAAAACGTATGTAATTACTGTATAATATTTTTTCAAAATGCTGTTTAAATATGTACCCGATTAAGGTGAATTAAAATGCAGCCTTATTAATGAGCAAAACAGCAGGTGTGGCTGGGAGCAGGTGTAGATTTCTTGTGTACCAACTAACATTTGGAAAATACGAACATTTTAATGAATCCGAAAATTTACGCCAGAACCCCTTTACACGCGATTTATACAAAAATTCGTTCTTTTTTTATTTATTTTTTTATTTATCCTTTATTTAACCAGGTAAAACCCATTGAGATTAAAAATCTCTTTTGCAAGGGAGACCTGGCCAAGATAGGCAGCAAAATTACATCACATCATTACATACGTACAAAGACACACATATAAAAGCCGATTATGCACTTACAAATGAAATCTCAACGAAAAAATCTCTGCTCGTGTTTCATGAATGAGACCCATTGACTGTGGTTGATGCACATTTGTTGGCATGTTGTGCTGGGCAAAATTAGCCATACTTCTCTGATACACTCTGGGTCAAATACACTTTGGGTTTTTTTTTAACCCAAATTTGGGTCAAATATAGACAAACCCAAATGTTGGATTAAAAATGTAATTTAAACAATTAACCCAATGGCTGTGTTTGTCACTGACCTATGGACCTATGACCTATGTGTTTGTCACTGACTGGATAGACTTGAATGAGCACTGATGACGTTCTAAACTGCCACCAGGCAGTGAAGCCACCGGAAGTGTTCGAGCGGCCATCTTACCATTCCCTACCAGCAGAGGGCTCCAAAGTCAGTTATACAGAGACAGTAGCTCCGACGGCACTTTTATGATGACGGGCTTTGCATCAACAAGTGTAGTTCACAAAAGGATCTACAAAAACTGCCCACAAGTTGTAATTTAAGCCCATATGTGGTAATTTATATGCACAACTGTCACTATTTCCGTGTTGTTTAAATACAATGCATAAATAAGAGGTGAAACGTACATTAACCCATACAATTTGTATTAATTTCTGAACAGATCTATCTGTAAAACACAATCCAAAAGAGCTATACTTTAAGTTCACAATACACATATAGAGGGAATGCATTGACGTCACTTTCCCGCCGGATCAACCCCCCTCAGCCTGACTGAGTGGCAAAAGATCTGCCGAGTGACTGCTGTGAAAATGCGACTAAAACGAACAATTTTATCAATTTAAACTAAATGTTGGACTCAATATAGTGTTCCCTACAACTTACTAAAGATCCCGTGATCCATGGATATTGACATGCAGCCTGGAATCGTGTTGCCTGACATTTATGTTTGCCTGATTTCGACAGGGGGAAATAAAAGCAATATAGACCAAAACATAAAGCAAATTTGCCTGTGATCGCTTTTTATAAATACAATATAGGTAGGTCTAAATCCGGGTGATCACTTATATCAGTGTTATATATAGCCTATATCATCATATCGGCCAGCCCTAAAACTTTATAGGTTTTTTTTTTATTGGTCAGTGTTTATTAAAAAAAAACATCCAATAATCCAGAATATGCAATTATAAATATTGAATTGATGAGTTGTTAATATATATAACAATACAAAATATATGGGTATGGTTTTACACCTAAATTCAGCATATCGACACAAAATGATAACTGCAAATCCACCTTTCGCTGAATAGAGTCCAGTTGTTTCTGTAAATTGCAGCAATCCATTTGCTCCTCTTTCTATAGCAGTCTGTAAAAATATACCTCCGATTTTTTGTCAAATCTAGTTGTACAGTCAATCGCAAAGCTCTTTCCCACTTTATATGTGTTTCGCGGCATTCACGCTGAAAACAAATACAGCCGCTCAGTCTTTTTGCCACTCACTGTGAGTAATTGCAGGCACTCCGGCCGACGGTCGCGCATTCCCTCTATACTTAATTTTTAACAAGCAGGAATAATTTTCAACTTTAAACAAATACCCATTTAAATGTTTAGGATATTTGCGTTGTTAAACTGTTCAGGGAGACTTGTCCCGTTATGCAATGTTTTCTCAGTCAAATCATACAACTTCCTATTGATTCAATAGAATGCGTGAGGTCACTAGGGAACCACAATATGGCGGCGCGGTGGTTTCACAGTTCATGACATCATGAGCTATCCAGTCATTATATACTGTAGATCAGTGGTGTGTCCTTATTTGACCCAAAGATGGGTTAAAACAACCCAGCATTTTTTAGAGTGTATCACTTCTCTGTGGATCAGATGCATTTGCAGATTTTTTGGGGTCCCTTACACTTTTCACCCAAACCGCTTAGGGTGAATGAAAATAGAAATATAGTGCATGTAAACTTGGTATGAAGTTGGAATAGACTAACCCAGCCGCCGCTCAGAAATGTACAGTAACCTCACAGAGACGGGGCGAAACCAAATGAAACAAAACAGAGTGAGGGGCAGATTGAACCTGATGTTCCATTAGCACAGCCTGCTGGGAAATCAGGATGCCTGCTTTCTAGAGCATATCTCATCCCTAGAGAGTGTGTGTGTGAAGGAGAATGAGAGACTTAGACAGAAACCTTGGGAGACAAAACAGATCGTGTCTCTTTCTTACCCATTGCCTCTATCCTCCACTCCTCTAACCTCCGATGTCTTTTTCTACTCTTCATATTCAGAGACAACACACACACAGACGGTGTACTGTTCCAGGATGGCCTCTCATGACTCTAACTGTGGGACAGCTGGAGAGATTGAAACCAAATGCACATTGTGTGAGCCTGTGGGTGTGTATGAGACGGAGAGAGGGAGATCCTTATCAGAGGAATCTTTGCAGAATAGGTTCTCATCTTTTTGCTAGGCGGGTGTGGGATAGAGAGGGGAGTGTTGGAGGACTGATCCAAGCATTCACAGAAAGCCTAGGATTCAATCGCAGGGGAAAGTTCACTGACTCCCGGGTACGCAGGAAGCTCTTTCAAACTAGCATGTAAGCACAGTGTGTGTGATTGGTACAGTTCAGATAGCAGCACACTACCAGTCAAAAGTTTGGACACACTTGACTGAATCTCCCAAAGTATATATTTAGATATGAGTTTATATATTTGGAGTACCATAAAAATGTAAGGCTTATTGCACATACTTTCACATTATTTTTCATAGCACACTTTCTACACGCATTTTCCCCATCGCTGCTACATGTAAATTGGCAATGGGGAAAACAATACAATGCTATGGTATTAGGGGTGGCACGGTTCACAAAACCCACGGTTCGGTTTGTATCACGGTTTTAGGGTCACGGTTTTCGGTTCTGTACGGTTCTTGTTATTTTTTCTTTTAATCTTTAACACTCCAGAAATGTACTTCAGCATGTGATATATAGCTTAATTATCCACACTTTAGGATACAGTATTAAAAAAAATATATATTATATTCATGCAATCATGCACAAACTGAATTTGACTCTTTGACTTTAAGCACATTTTGGGACTATCTCAGAGGAAAGCTAGGTGAGATTTAGATACAGCAAGAGAGAAGAAATTGACATGCTTTTTGTTTATTTGGCAAAAAAAGGAGAATGTGTATCACTATCTCTACAAGAACTTGTGCATTTTTATCACATAAATCTTATTTACACAAAGAAATTAACTTTCATGTATCAACTGCTAACTTTTGTAGCTCTTACCAAAATTATATCTTTTAAAAGAAAAAGAGAGGAACTCTTAAAACACTGTCTTTTAAATGTCAATATACATGAAACCTCATTGCCTATAGATAATTAAGCTATAGCAATAGCAAAGGCCATAAACATAAAGTGAAATTGAAATTCAACCTCAACACAAAAACAGTATCAACAATGCTTCTATTCCCAAAATGTGAGGGTACTTTTTTCCACTTAAAATTAAAGTGCAGGGTTTGGAAACGTATGACTGAAGCTCTTATCTATACATAAAGTGCCACTGTAGTTAAATTAAAATATCATAACATGAAATCCAAAATGTTCCCACACACCGGACTTATACCATAGACTTACGACGCTGGCGCATCCTCCAACTCCCTCATCTCTCCCACTTGCCATTTCTCCGCGTGCCGTGACCTGCAGCGCTCCATACTCCACGTTTACTGGCTTGTTTATTAACTTGAACCGGCGCTGCACAGAGCGATCGGTAATGACATCAAATAACGCGAAAGTGATGAATGCATACGGAGCCGACTCGCGCTAGATTGATGTTATTCACCGATCGCTCTGTGCAGCGCCAGTCCAAGTCGAACAAGTTTATGTTGCGCGAAAAGAAAACACACGTCACATACGAGCACGAGGTTACATTGCGCATGCGTCGAACCGTGAGACGCACACGCGCTCCGAACCGAGACAAGCGAACCGAACGGTTCGGGTGTTTTTTCATGTACCGTGCCACCCCTATATGGTATGCAAAAGTATTTTCACCAACAAGAAAGATTTTACGCTAGTTATTTATATCCTTTGGTGTAGTGGGTCGTTAGGAAATATAAGTTTTCATTCCAAACATTCCTTTTGCCATTATTGTAATAATCCAGTGAGATATGGACAAGGAGTCTGACTACAGCCAGTATGAGCAGATCTCACCATCATCGAGTCGGTCAGTGATTACTGTACATGAAGAAACAGAAAAACTCACGACCAATTCGTACGAATTCGTAGGAGTGATTCAAAAGTGGCTAATTCGTACTAATTCATACGACCTCACTCGTGCGAATTTGTACGATTTGTCTAAACCCACGTGACGGTTATGTTTAGGGGCGGGGTCAGGGGTAGGTCATTCGTACGAATTCATACGAATTGGCTAATTCGTAAAATATGTACGATTTAGCAAAATCGTACTAATTCGTACGAGTGAGGTCGTACGAATTGTTACGAATTAGCCACCTCGTAAAATTCGTACGAATTAGCGTGAGATCGGGTTGGAAAAACTATATCCAGAAGAACTGCGGACAAAAAGTTGAATTTGAAATCTGTATAGAACCATTTTTTTGGGTAAAAGGTTCTATTGGCCAAGTATGGAACCCCGGGGTTCTATATAGAACCCAGAGGAACCCTTTTTTAAGAGTGTATAGAACCTTTTAGGGGTTCCAAATATGTAGCGCTGATAAAACCTTTTAAAGTTCTATATAGAACCTTTTTTTCTAAGAGTGTAGCTGATCCGGAACCATTTTTATTGTACTTTTAAAAAGTCTTTAAATGCGTAAATTCTTAGTTTTGTAGACAAATATAAATGTGGTCAATACCTAATTCCAATACTTCCGTTTGTGTTGAAAATACCAATAAAATCAACAAGTAGGTGTGTCAAAACTTTGACTGGTATTGTATGTGTATGTGTTTGTGTGTGTCCGTCTGTATGTGAGGTCATTCTTTGTCGGGATATTGTAAGTGTCTATGAGGCAGAAGTAATGAAGCATTTGTGTGTTTTCAGTGAGGCTCGATCTACCATGCATAAAGGTCGTGCTGTGTGCGTGTGTTTGTAGCTGAGAACCCCACAGAGCTCTGACCCCGTGTCCTACTTTCACCCCTTTTATTTCATTCATATATTTATACCGTCATTTCAGGTTTTTCCTTCTGCATCAACAATTCCTATCAGCTATGTAGGCATCATAACACACTCTCCTCCAATCTCTCACACAAAGTATCACAGTGTTTTTGTACAATGTTTTTTACCCTGTTAATCTCAGCATTCTTTAAAGGGATACTCCAGACAGTTTTGCTCATTTTACAACTCCCTCAGAGTTAAACAGTTGAGTTTTACCATTTTTTAATTCAGTAACCAGACAGTTTCTGGTCCAATTGACTTGATAGTAGGAAAAAATATATACTATGGAAGTCAATGGGACTAGAAACTGTCTGGTTACTGATATTCTTCTAAATATCAGAAAATCATCTGAATGGATTCGAAAATGGTAAAACTCAACTGTTTAACTCTGACGGAGTTGTAAAATGAGCCTATTTCCCCCCAAAAAGTGGAGTGTCCCTTTAAAGTACAATGGGATTCTGTTGTTGTGGCTTAAAAGTTAATCCTCAAGTGTGGATCGTCATCTACTGTTTGCAATCCAACGTCACCTCTAGTAAGTGTATTTTATGATTTTTGAGCAAATAGTCATTTCAGTCGATGTCTGCCAATTCAACAACAAATGCATCTAAAGTTGGTGTCGTCGTAGGATGTCTGTGTATATAATTTAAACCTTGTTTGTATAGTGTGTAACCACAGGTTTATAAATATAAAGACATTGTATTAAAAACTGCATATATGTTGTTGTTCTTTAAGTTAGCCATCTTCTCACATTTGCCACAGAAGCATCTGTATGACAAGTATACATGACGCAACAGGTCCCTCGCATAAGTGTAATTTCGCTTGTACGAAACAAAATTTATCACAGAATGTGTATAGAGCTTAAAAAAATTGCGCCAACGTTTGTGTTTGTGTGTGCCTGTGTGTGTTTTGCACATCCATACTTGCAAAAAGACGCGATTGCAACTCTATAAACATAAATGTATCAAATAACCATACCGAGACGTACTGGTCCATTTCATTTGTGTTTATTCTGCTGGAGTCTCTTCGTCATCTGGGTCTGATCAGGGACTATTTATATATTCCGATTCAAACGTACGCTGAATGACATTCAAAACAGCGGGTCTCTCTCTCTCAGCCCTTCGGCTTACCGACTGCCATAGGTACCAAGTTACGCCCTCATCCAAAGGCAGGGCGGGGATATGCAGCTCATTTGCATTTAAGGTCGTACACACCAAAAAAACTCATTTTTAAAACAGGCCCCAAAATGACATTTTCAAATGGTTATAATAAATTAACTGTGGGGTATTTTGAGCTGAAACTTCACAAATACATTCTGGGGACACCCAAGACCAATATTATCTTGTAAAAAGGGGCATAATAGGTGCCCTTTAAAAATAAAGCACTAACCATAAATGTCTAAAGAGTTTATAACTAGCCTACATATGTGAGAGAGAAAGAGACAGTGTGTCGTTTAAAAAAAAATCGAGAATGTTTAAACACTCTAATATCAGCTTATGAGGGAAACCGACGGGCTTTAGGGAAACGGAGGGGGAGTTAGTGGTGCTTCAGAGGCCGAGTGCAGGAGATGATTGTGAGAGGTCTGTGCACCTTTACCGATCAGAGTGCGCGCTGACACGGAGAAAAGACTTTACTCGACGCATACGCAGTAGCGCGGCAAAAGTGACGCGTTGGGTGCACATGACCGGCAAGACCTCATTTTGCATGGCTGTGTTGTGTACAGCCTTTTTTTGACCGAGGATGAACGACTTCAAGCCGAATATGTCCGAGCTTGTACAGTACGTCTCACACAGTCAGAGCGTAAAAATACGAGATATTTTATGGGAAAATACTAAAACGGGAAGACAGTTGGAAAAGAGCTAAAATATGTGAGAAACCCGGAAAAAATGGGAGGGTTGACAGCTATGGCCATCAAGAGCTAGAGTGCGTAGCTCTACTTTGCGTAATTGGTGGGGTGAACCAACAAGCATAATCTCTAGCCATGTTTCCATCGACACGTTTTTATCCGAATTAAGTGATATCGAATGAAAAAAGCCTTATGGAAACAGTAAAATTCGATGAAATTTCATGAAAATCGACTCAAATGAAATACGTTCGGTCTCATCGAATTTTCTCTTGATCGATATACGGCTAATGCGATAAAAGCTGATGGAAACGTTATTTGCCGAATAAATAATGAATTGCGATTAAGTTTTATGCCCTTTTATGGTTGCAACACGTCAGAAGACGAGTTCATTTCCGGCCAGTCTGTTTGCGCACACATGGCGGATGTCAACAAAGACAGATGTAAGTGGACAAAGCAAAAAGATGCTTCAACCAAAGGGTTTCCGTGAACCACGATCTCCCAGAACTGATTGAGCGCTCGTTCCCAAACCACAGTCATCACCACCGCTGTCGTCGGGCATACGTGCATCGGCATCGCATCATCATAGCAATGTTTATAGCGTCGTTGTTTTCTTGGGTTAGTTTTGCTTGTTTTTACGTGGCTTGGTTGAATTGTAATGTAGAATGTGGTCTGTTATTTCTAGTTAACAGACTGCGGCGCTGCTAGTATAACACACCGTTTCCATGGACGCAGTTCAGAGACGGAACAGACTATTTTCTTTAGCAGAAGCAATACTCGTTTTTAAATCAATAAACTCGTTTTTAAGTCAATATTTTGTGTCAAATGATTGATTTATTTATTTATTTGGTTGATTTATATGTAATAAGCAGGATACTATATAGTGAGGCGGTTGTGAGGCGAATACAACAACTTCGCATACATTATCCCATTCATATGTCGCTATCAGCTGGCACATAAGCATTATTAGCCTTCAACTTGTGAAATATTGATCATTTTTTGGTAAATAGACAAAAACACATCCTTTTGGTCTAACAAAACTTTGTTCGCAAAAGTTTGCTTGAATGTTGTTCGATTCAGTGCGAAAATAAATGGAAACACCTTAAAATGTCTCAAATCAATTCGATATACCAATTTGATCGCAAAACAGCATGTGATGTCATTCAACGCATTCTCACCCCAAGGCGTCACCTTTGACCATGCTTCAATATTTGACGTTTTAGGCGCCCTTTAGCGTCACTTACATGACGCGATCTGTAGAGGCGTCTGTAGAGGACGCGGTTAGGTTTAGGTGTGGGGTGGGGGTAGGGTACATGCGATCCTAGGGCGTCATCTAACTGACGCTAAAGGGCGCCTAAAGCGTCAGATATTGAAGCATGTCCAAATGCTTCCCAAGGCGTCAGTTAAGTGACGCCTTGGGGGTGAGAATGGGCTGTGTCATTACGTACAGGTTTTTATTCGCTTTAAAGCCGTTGGATGGAAACACACTTTCACCAGCTTTATCCGCATGAGTTTTTTAACCGAATTTCAGATAATTCGATTGACAAGTGGATGGAAACATGGCTTCTGTCTTTTAAAAAAATCACTGTTAAAAATTATCAGTCATCCATTCCTTCATCTTAGATATTACCCTCAATATGCCATGGGTTTTAATATCTGTCTAATATAAAGAATGATTAATGTGTTCGATATAGCTGGGAGGGTCCAATACAAGGGGGCATTTCTCATCAAGACTGGGTTATGTGCCTGTGTCATTTGTCCAACATCCTGTCACTCACCCGTCGGTCTCGAGTCTCTGTTCTAGTCGTGTCCCGGTTCCACCTTGTTCTGAAAAACAAGGAAGAAAAGTCACATTTAAAACTAAAGCGTTTATTTTTTTTTGTGTGTGTCAAACTCTTTTCACTGGCAATTGATTTTTCTGTGAGCTTGAAACTTATTTGCTTTAAAAGTCTAGAGCCAGCTACAGCTTTAATTCCTAGTCAAAAGACTTTTGTGAGTGCTTCTCGTATTCTCTCTCTTGCCTTCCCCTCATTTTCCACTTCTTTTCTTTGTGTCTGAACTGAAGTCTGACCAGAATACTGATGTCATGGATTTGTGCAGTGCATTTGGACATGCAGAATGACTTTCTGGCCTCTTTTTTTCCCCCCGCCGCACTGCCAGCTCCTACTGAGCTCGGAGGCCGCTGAGAGAAAGCAGGTCCAATTACCAGAGCAGGGGGGCTTAGTGAGCGCCACACCACAAAAACACACACAAACACACACACTCACGCAAAACCGAGCGCGACAGGTTTATTCAGACGAAGCAATCAGGACGAGAGCTTAAAGAGACCTTAGCGAGGGAGGTTAAGTTATTTAGCGTGATGGCTAATGACAGTGTGGGAACGGCCATAGGAATGTATGAGGAGAAAGAGCGAGGGAGGGGCGAGGAGGAGACGTATCCGAAACGAGTGGAATCGGCGCTCCATCAATCACTCCGATTAAGATGTCAACCTGTCAATCATGAGGATTAGACTGTGGGGCCTTGTGCATATTCATGAACATCTTTAGGGTGGGATGTGAATATGTTAAGCTGTATTACAGAAGAGCAAACACTGAAAGGGGAGGAGAGGTAATTAGTGGCCCACCATTCACTCGAAAACAAAAGCAGGGTCGAGCTGGTGTTCTTTTCGGCCTCGAGGAGCCAGTTGTTGAGATGTAGACGCGTTTGTGCGCTATTCTGAAATTTGTGAAATTTGGTAAACAAAATGTATTAGAGTCAGTGATGTCATGTGGATTAAACATGGTCACATGTCCTGATGTCATCACCACTCTCTATTCTCAAATAATTTCCTTTCATTCTCCATTAGATCTATTTAACGCACAGATGGGTGTTGTAGTTAAGGTGTTCTGAGTGGTTTTAATGTGTTGCTAGTGTGTTCTGGATGGTGAGTCAAAAGAGCATGCTCCCAAGTTTCTATGACAGGGGTTTGATCCCAAAAGCACCAAATAAAGAGATGATCTAGCTAAGGAACCACATTTTTGAAGTATTCATTTCTAGGCAGATATTCATTTTCACGTACAATCAACCCGATAACACTAAATGCGTCTTTATAGCACGCATGTGTATTGTCGGGTAATTTATACGCTAAAGTGAGTTTTTATGTGCATATGATACGCATTGGTTGGTTAGGGCAGGTTTAGGTGTGGGGTGGGATGTGTGTGTGTATTATACGTTTCGGTAGAATTAAGGGTGTGGGGTGCGTGTGTATTACACGCAAATGAACTACATATCAAATGCATGCAAAAATTGCATCTCATATGCACGTAAAAACTCATTTTCACGCATAAATTACATGACAATACACGATGTGTGTTATAGAGATGCATTAACATGAGAACAAGCTGATTTAATATACACACACTGTATTGAAAACAAAGCACATTTTAAAATAATTTCATGGAAAATAAATGAATACATTATCAAAATTTGAAAATGTGTTAAATATTAATTATTATTATTATTATTATTATTAATGATTAATTTTGACACCTGTAAAAATACATTTTGTAAAATATTTATTTTCTACTTACTGAAATATAAAGCCAGATATTTATTTTCATATATAAAAGACATTATTACTGTGGAAGATAAATAGTAAGTGTAATATTGTGTAAACAATATATATATATATATATATATATATGAAGAGTTCAGATGCAAAAGCCTCTAAATGCCATTTGAAATTTTCTTTTTTAATGATGATTTGTATATTTAAGTTCAGTAATTTCACTTAAATGACAATTAATAGGTAATTATCATTGCCATTTAAGTGAAATCACTGAACTTAAATATACAAGCTTGATAAAAAATGATCATTCTAGAAGAAAATTTCAAATGGCACTTAGAGGCTTTTGCATCTGAACTCTTCATATATATATAATAGCTTTTTATATATTGTCAAATACTTTATTTGAAGCCAAAGCAAATTATTAAAATATTATCTGGAAGAAAAACAAACGTAAAAAAGTTTAACAGATGTGTTGTATACAATATCTTCACTGTGACAGATGTCAAAATATATTTAAAAAGGAATAATGGCCTTAAATTGTTATATACTGTCTTGCAGTCAAAGTACATAATTAAAATGTTTTCTGAAAAATAAATATCAAAATTGCTATCATTCTTTGGTCTCGTTCTTCACCAAAATGCAATGCATTCCCATACAGGTCTTATTAAAGCAGAAAAGTCAGAAAGTAAAATGTTCTCATATGATACAACACGATTGGACAAGGTTGAGCAACTGAGGAAGGTCTGAACCAATCAGGTCAATCACTCAGTGACAGTCTTTGTAAGAAAAGTGTCTTTCCCTGCCGCAGTGAGACATGTTAAGGTGACATTGACAGGAGGCACACGCTCATCCTGCCTCGAGCCGTGAGCCCACACTGACCCTCTCTCCTCTTCATCTTTACACATCTCTGTCTCTGTCACTCAATCATCCTCTCCTCTAATCCTGCACTCATTCCCTCTTCCCACTTATGTTTTCCTCCATACTTAATCCCCCTTTTCTTTTTCCATCTTCTGTCTTGTTACTTTGGCTTTTCTCCTCTTCTGCCCCCTCTCTCTTCTCGCTCTGTAATTGCCCATGTGTTGAAAAGAGCCCCACACAGAGAGAAAGTTAGCCACCGTAGATTAAATTAAACCCCATCAAGTAGAAAGCAGACACCAAACACCCAATGCAATATTAAAAGGCTGCACACAAGGGGTTGTGTGTGTGTGAGAGAGTCACTCCCTTCAGTCATTCTTCTGCTTTCTTCTCTGACTAATGTAAATCAATGATGTGAAATGGCTGCTTCCCTCACTACAGCTTCAGTGACAGCAAACAGGCCCAACCACAGACCTGCTGCCGCCAAGGTGATGGATAGGTGAGAGAAAGCTGATACACAGGCAGCTTTCATCCCCTTCTCCGTCTGTCTGTCACCCTTTTCCATGTGTCATGATTTCTCTCCTCTCTTTCTTGGTCTCTTATTCTATTTTTGTGATCTATAGGTCTCTATAATGGTGTACTTGAGGAAAATCACACTTAGCGGAAATGTGATGCAGCAACCTGAACAAGATCGCCTTAAATGTCACTACAGAATTTAAATGTAAACTGCATAAACATGGTGGACTATCTGCTTTTTCTATTCCATAACAAAAACTAAAACAAAAGCACAAACACAAAGAAAAAGCCAAGGCAAAGGCATATCAAATCAAAACATAACATAACAGCAAAAGCTAAACTATGGAAGCTTTTTTCCATCACAAAATAAAAATGTAAAAAGGATAATTGCAACTTTTTAACTAAATTCTAACACAATTCTAACTTTTTTTCCCCTCAGAATTTCGAGATAAAACTCGCAAGTTATAAAGTCAGAATTGCGGGATATAAAGTCACAAATAAAGTCAGAATTGCAAGTTATAAAGTCAAATTCTGAGAAAAAAAAATGCTTCTAACATAAAGCAAAAAAACTAAAAGCAAACGAAAAAGCAAAACAAAAAACTAGGAGCAAAACAAAAAGCAAAGCAAAAAACAAAAAAGCAAAACAAAAAAAGCAAAACAAAATCAAAGCAAAACATAAAACAAACAAAAGCAAAGCAAAGAAAAAACAAACAAAAGCAAAAAAGCAAAAAAAGCAAAGCAAAACAAAAAAAACAAACAAAAGCAAAAAGGAAAGCAAAACAAAAAACAAACAAAAGCAAAAAATCTAAACAAAAAGCAAAGCAAAAGAAAAAACCAAACAAAAGCAAAAAGCAAATCAAAACAAAAAACAAACAAAAGCAAATAAATCTAAACAAAAAGCAAAGCAAAAGAAAAAACAAACAAAAGCAAAACAAAACAAAAAACAAACAAAATCAAAAAAGCAAAACAAAAAGCAAAGCAAAACAAAAAAAAAACAAACAAAAGCAAAACAAGCTAAACAAAAAGCTAAGCAAAAACAAACAAACAAAAGCAAAAGGCAGAGCAAAACAAATTCACAAAATAAAACAAATACACAAATCAAAACAAAACATGCAAAAGTGGCACAGATGTTTTGACTTCAGTTCATGCAATGCACATTTTGTGTAGATATCTTCTTTATCTCGATTCCTCCCCTCCCATGACCTTCACTTATCGCTGAGATCGCAGATTAACCCAGACATGCCACGTGTGCGGTTTCTCTCATTACGCCGCGTTCATTACGCATTCTCCCACCGTTCGCCGTGATTTATGCTCTTATTCATATTCCATGTGAAGCTCTTTTAATCACCACGCAGCATGTTGCTGCTTCACATAACTACTGCAAAGAAGCAATTAATTCCTGCTGCTGCACGCCTTCCTCAACAAGCCAGAAATTAATACAACACTTAAGAAATACTCACTCATTTGTTCAGAGAAGAGAGAAGGAAACTCACACAACGACCTCACGATTTATTGACATCAGTTGCGTTGCGTAGGACTGACCTTAAAGTGAAAAGTAGTATCTATAGTCCTGTAGATCACATGCTATTTAATTTAATTTTATTTGTGGTGCTATGGTGCATTGACTTCTAGTGTGAAACAAGTTCTTTAATAGATGCCTTCATACTCAAACGCTGCCTGTTCAGTCATTGACCAGTCTAGGGTTTTGGACACAGGGGTACGTTGAGAGGAGACAGGTAATAATTAGGGATAAGAGAGGGATCAGTACACGATATGAGATGGAATTGAGCTTGCTTCTCTTTCATTGGTTTTCATGTCTGGAGCACTAACCACAGGGCCACTGCTCCAATCTACATTACATTTATCAAAAAAGATACTGGGTAAAATGTCTGATATGCGCTGTCTCTCCGTCTGGACAGTAGACCTGTCTGGCCTCTGGGGTTTTCTTGTGAAGTGTCCACGATCCCAGACTTAGATTAATAATTTAGATAGTTGCTGAGCCTGGTAAGACAAGCTGATGACTGCTGGTCCGTGGGGCAATTTAAAAAAAGCAATGGTGAACCACACCAGAGCTCCTGCCTGCAATCGTACTGAGCCAGCCTGTAAAAATATGAGTGTGTTCAACTGATCTCATGAAATGGTGTGTGTATGACACACCAATTCGTATTTCCATTTTTGGCGTGCTATCAACACGCATAATCACTTTTCAGCGTGTTTTTGAATGTCGTTGACTTAACGTTACATTACTGTATATATAAATATATGACCTACCCCAACCCCGTCCCTAAACCTACCCGTCACTGGGGTTAATGGCATTTATGAGTGTTCCCCTACCATCCTAGGAAAAAAAAAAATATCGCTCCCCAGATATAGATCTACATTTTGCTTCGTTTCGCTCGGACATTTAATGGCATGTACACGCGTAATCACTCTGACATACACACATACACGCGGATAGCTCAAAATGCGTAGAGATAACACGCCACTTGACTTGAAAGTGGTGCGTATGTTTACGCAAAAGTCATGATGTCAACTTGGTGTTCTTGAGTGTGCAGTTACAGTTAGACTGATCGAGCTGGAGTAATGCACGTGTTAGTGGGACATTATAATCATGCCACTGTCTACACTGCACAATGAATCTAAAACGAATCGAGTCTTTTATAAATAGTTTAATCGTGATTAATCGCATTAATGTCATAGTTAACTCGCGATTAATCGCACATTTTTTATCTATTTTAAATGTCTCTTGATTTCTTTTTGTCCCATTATTTTTTTCTCATTTGAAAGCTCTTATCAACATGTAAAAGCGGATCGGCTTGCTTTGTGCAAATGTTTTTTTTATTGAAAACAACATTGGCATACTGTGTTCAATTCACCTTTGGCTAAGCTCCGCTCCACTTAGTTACTGTTGCTACATCCGTCAAACTTCATCTGCGCTCTGCATGGCTTATGCTGTAACAGCTCTTCCTGCTGAAATGTTATCAAACTTTTATAAAGCAGCAAATAAAGTGTCCGATAGAAGTAGGCAAAAGGGGCTGCAATATGCGTTCGAAGGCTATATTCAAGACATACAGGTGAAACGCAAGAAACAACAACGCATCCAAAATGGAGGCAAAAGCATAACGTTAACGTTACCAGTCACAGTAAAAAAAATGAACCACCGCATTTCCTACTAATCGAGACGGAGGCTGGGACTAACAATATCAGGGAGCAACACTGTTCATGCAAAGCTGGGTAGGTCTCTATTCACTTCTATAATCGTTATTACAAAGCAAACGGACTACACGAGTATAACATTGTATTTATTAGCAGCGCGTGCTAGCGTATTCAACCAGTATGAGAACCGAAATCATAACCTAAGCAACATGACATCATGACTTTTGCGTAAACATATACGCCACTTTCGAGTCAGGTGGCGTGTTATCTCTACGCATTTTGAGCTATCCGCGTGTATCCGCGTGTATGCGTATATGTCTACGCCATTAACGTCCGCTTCATTCCGCGTGTCCGTACACGCAGTCAAATCTCCAGTTATAAATGCCATTAACCCCACTGACGGTTAAGTTTAGGGATGGGGTTGAGGTAAGTCATATCTTTTTTTTACCTAGGATGGTAAGGGAACAGTCATAAATGCCATTAACCCCAGTGACGGTTAGGTTTAGGGACGGGGTTGAGGTAAGTCATATATTTACATAACGTTAAGTCAACGGCGTTCATAAACACGCTGAAAGGCGATTATGCGTCTTGATAGCACGCCAAAAATGGAAATACGAATTGGCGTGTCATACACATGCTACTTCATGAGATCAGCCTGACCTAAGACATTATAAAACGGTCTAATTAGTAGAAGTAAAAAACATGTGCTTGTTGATCTTTGCGGGGTTTAGCTGACTGAGGACATCCACACAGTTTAATCCAAAGACGACACTTGGATTTTACTTCGGTTTTGGGAAGGGAAAAAACGGACACCCCCCTCCAACCTCTCCGGGAAACGCGTATCTGTGTTACAAATGCCCGAGGCACAACGTTTAACCATATTTTTGATAAAACTACGATGGTAATAGCCTGCCGAGACCAAAAATATGAGACGCCTGTGTTGAAAGTCAATGGAGCGATGTGAAAAAGTGTCGGACCTCTGTGGGAGCTCGTTCTTGGCTGTGCTGTGATTGGTCAATCTACATTCTAGGGCGTGGCTTAGCCAAAGGTGAATTTCACACTAACATTCTCACTTCTAACAAATAATCTCTCACAGTCCATCAATAAAATACCGTTAACAGTGTTAATAAACAAACAAAAGGTAACAATGTCAATCAATAAAAGGGTGAAATACTGATAAGGCACTGATACTGACAAGGGGGCGGAGAATTCGTATCAGCTGTGTGTGTGTGTTTGTGCTTGGCCATCATCAAGTGGTGTTTCAGACTGGATGTGCTCGCTCTGTTCACAACGACAAAACACACAGATCACTTTGGTCTTGTCAATGGAACCATTTGGCAACTTTTTAAAAGTAAACTTTCCATTCAGAATCATATTGGCATCCATTTCAGGGTCTCTCTCTCTCTCTCTCTCTCTCTTTTGAGCCAATGTCGACTTCCCTATTTCATAATTTCCAAAAAGTACCGCTTCCACTGAGATTCTAAAGCGTGGATCTGATGAGCACTTCACCATACCATGAGGCCACAGGAGAGGAGTCATCATATTCGTAAAAGGGCGAAGAACAGTGACATGACTGATGTCGTGGGTCACATGAGAGTGGACTGCTAGTAAAGTACCGACACGTGTGATTAATCACATTAACCCCGAAAACATCTGACAACCAGAGTGCCACAATACATTTAATCTCCATTTGTGATAAAATCGTGTGAAACGTTGAATGCCATTTGGTTTGATATTTTAAAATGCAATGACATTCAAAGATTTTAAGGACCACGGTACAAATCAATTCAAGGAGAGTTGCAACCTTCAGGCAGCCTAGTTTTAATTCCATCTGCTATCCCGCCACTGTTTCTTCATCCCATTCTCAGAGTCAATTGATTCCAGAGGGATTTCAAACACCCAATTAAACCCCGCTAGACTAGTCCAGTAAAGCTGGTTTAATTAATGCCAGCATAGGTATGATTATCTCTCCTTCCCTCTCCCCATCTCTAGATCTCCTTTCCATCCTGTGTAAACTTTAACAAATCCTGCTTGGGCCCAAATTGAAATTCATTGATCAAGCCATCGGGTGAACCAACATAAAAAAAAAAGATAAAAGAGAAAGAGTAAGTAAGTGAAAGATTGAGTGTGTGAGGGAGAGAGAGATTGGAAATTAGTTTGGCAAAATCCAATCTCAGGGACATGTAACACGACTGTCAGATCTTATTTAAAAAGCAGGCACGGTCCTATCAACACTTGAGGAAAACAGATGAGGAAAGAGGGGATAAACAGCAAAGAAATCCCACAAGAGTAATCATCTTACTGACCTTCAAGTGCCCGACCACACACTCACACATGAGCCAGGCAATCATTCACATGTAAGGGGGAAAACCACGGCTAACTGATTGACACAGAGCTGTAGAAAAACTAGCGCTAGAAGGTTGAGTGTATTGAGGGCGTTCAATGCAAACACAATATAGAGGCTTGCACAATTTTCTCCTGATCTATAAGGCTGATCTACAAACAAGCACAAGGGCGGTAAAGGTCTTTCTGGACCTTATCAAAGGCCTGACACCTCCATGAAGCCAAGCTATACTGCAGATCTCATTTAACAGACTGACACAATCTTTTTGACAGACATGACCAATTTTGACTCATTTATGGAGGATAAATTTAGCAAGCGTTGTTCAGAACAGCAAACATTTGCACGGTTCAAATCTCAGAGCCCCAGGAACAGCAGTGTTTGCTAAGGTACCGTCATTATTAGTACTGCTCATAATTAGGGTTTGAGATTTGAACAAAATATTAAACTTTGGTGTGTCACACAACTCAAAAAGTGACTGAACTGGTGATTTTCACCTTGTTTGTTATATTTCAAACATTTCTCGCAATTTTTTTTCAAACTTTAAAGGGATAGTTCACCCAGAAGTAACAATTCTGTCATAATTTACTCATCCTCATGTTGTTCCAAACATGTAGGACTTTCGTTCCTCTTCAGAACTCAAATGAAGATCTTTTTGAAGAAATCTAAGAAATGTCCATTCCTCCATAGACCGTCTACGCGACACTTTTATCCTTCAAAAAGGTCATAAAGAGATTGTAAAACTAATCCATATGAATTGAGAGGTTTAGTCCAAGTTTTCTGAAGAGACATCAAGCTTTTGACTGAAATAACCACTCGTTACAACCGAGGTATGCAGCAAAGTATTTGTGAAGCCACAACACGCACAACCTTGAGGCGGATGGGCTACAACAGCAGAAAGACCCCACCGGGTACTACTCATCTCCACTACAGATAGGAAAAAGAGCCTACAATTTGCAAGAGCTCACCAAAATTGGACAGTTGAAGACTGTAAAAATGTTGCCTGGCCTGATGAGTCTCGATTTCTGTTGAGACATTCAGATGGTAGAGTCAGAATTTGGCGTAAACAGAATGAGAACATGGATCCATCATGCCTTGTTACCACTGTGCAGGCTGGTGGTGGTGGTGTAATGGTGTGGGGGATGTTTTCTTGGCACACTTTAGGCCCCTTAGTGCCAATTGGGCATCGTTTAAATGGCACGGCCTACCTGAGCATTGTTTCTGACCATGTCCATCCTCTGATGGCTACTTCCAGCAGGATAATGCATCATGTCACAAAGCTCGAATGGTTTCTTGAACATGACAATGAGTTGACTGTACTAAAATGGCCCCCACAGTCACCAGATCTCAACCCAATAAAGTATCTTTGGGATGTGGTGGAACGGGAGCTTCTTGCCCTGGATGTGCATCCCACAAATCTCCATCAACTGCAAGATGCTATCTTATCAATATGGGCCAACATTTCTAAAGAACGCTTTCAGCACCTTGTTGAATCAATGCCACGTAGAATTAAGAGATGGTCCTCACTGCGGAACATGAAATCCATGGGGAGGAGTCGGATCCAGATCCAACTCCTCCCACCTTACATACACCTAAACCTAACCAACTCCGCCCCCTGATCCCTAAACCCACCCCTAATCCCTAAACCCAACCCTAATCCTACCCATCTCCACCCCTTGGATTGTGATCCGACTCCTCCCCGTGGATCTCATGTTCTGCATTGAGGTGCTACTGAGAATTAAGGCAGTTCTGAAGGCAAAAGGGGGTCAAACACAGTATCAATTTGGTGTTCCTAATAATACTTTAGGTTAGTGTAGATGCATGGATCACTTTTACGATGACCTAATTGGTGGAATGGACTTCAGTGAAAGGACAGAAAATGTATTAAAAATATCTTTATTTGCATTTCAAAGTTGGACGTACTGTAAGTCTAACGGGTTAAGAAAGACATGTGGGCATAAATGAAGGCACAACTTCATATGTTTGCATATGCATATGTTTGGCTGAAATATCTCTTTATTGGTCTATCAACTAAAACCTTAGCAATACCCATAAATCCACTTGTAAATTTCATAGAAACACACTAGAACCACTCAGAACATCACAGAAAATGTGAACATGTGAAAATCTAGTAAAAACAGCTGTTATCAAAATGTTCATTTTAAAGACATTAAATGTTTTCATCATTTCAAGAATTCCGTTCTCGCTCCAAAATGCGCCCCGTGGCATGAGTTTTGAGTGATGCTTGTGCAGGGAGAGGAAGATCACTGCGCTTTTTGTAACTTTTCCTCAAGCACTTGTTTTATTTGATGATGTTAACAAGGTGAGGAAGGGTGATGCTGGATCGGTGTTCCTCTGAGCCGTTTTTGGAGTGTCAAGTCAACCTTCTGAGCACTGCCGCGGTGTCAAGGTAACAGTCAGTCTCAGCAGGAAAGCACTGTAATTACCCAAATCACATCGTGTGTACTTACAGCACTAATCCCTGTCAGTCAAACGCAGTCATTAAGCCTTCCCTTTTTACCCTGGCGCATTCATTTTGTTTCGTTCATTACGAGCTCACTTTCATCTCACGCTTTTGCGTTTTATCTCTTTTCCACAGTCTTTAGCGTGCGAGAATTAAACCTACTGCCTTTTCATTGCACGCTGGTAATAAACACAACAAGAGCACCATTAAACTCACTTAATGCTAGCAGAACTTGTCCGAGAGCGTGAAATTGATTTGACTGTAGAGAATTGGTTGGGTTCACGGCGCATTCGCGTACACGATAGCATCTCTCGGGATGGTGCAATGAGGAGGCTCACATCCCGACAACAATCATTAACAAGTAGACTAGCAACTTGACAGACACACCATCACTCGATTTAGATTCGTCCCCAGACTCTGCTTTTTCTGTCGTTCTCACACGTCGAGTCACGTATTTACTAGTCCCCGCAGAGGATAAAATATCTCCCCCTCTCTATCTCTCTCTTCCGCCCTCTACATTCATTTTCAATTCTCTTTCTTCTTATAAAGACCTTTTCGGAGCAGAAGAAGGGCGGTTCTTGCTAAGGTTTTATCTTTACACACTTATTATGTCCTTTGGTTCACCTGGCTTTGGCAAGACAGCACAAGTCTAGGCTCAGGTCAAATACGGCCTTCACTGGGAATTAAAGGACAAGTTCGGTATTTTACAATTAAAGCCCTGTTTTAAGCATCTTTTGCAGCGATTTTTGTGTGAGCATATCAGTGAACACCCCAGACCACTCGGTGAGTTTCACGTCTTTGTAAACTAAAGTTTTATGCGTTTTTATGAATGATTGTTCCAGTGCACCTATACCATTATAAAGGTGGGTCGCCTTATCTTAAAATAGGGCTTTAATTGTAAAATACTGAACTTGTCCTTTAATTAATTTTGCTGTCCATGAGTCAAATGTGTCAGTGCAATGTCAGTGCAATGTTAACAAGAGTAAAATAAGGCATGACTGCCCGTTGTGAAAGAAATCTGATTTTTTTTTATATTATATGATATTATTTTTAATCTCTAATATTGTACTAGATTAATCTGGCATATGGGTTAATTTGACCCAGCTTTTGGGTACGCTATATAACAAATTTGTAGTTGAATCAACCCAGAATTGTATTTAATTTGACCTAGCATTTGAGTAGAAATGATCAACTCATCTGTTGGGTTAAAAATGACCAACCCGTCTTGCTGGGTCAAATTAACTACTGTTTGTCCGGTGTAATATCGATCCAGCGGTTGGGTTATAAAACAACCTAAGTTGGGTTATTTTTTTAACCCATAATTTTTTTGTGTGTAGCAATGAGAATAAATGGAGGCAAACCTATTTTTATTGTGATTAATAAAACAAAGCAAAAAAGAGAAATCTGATTTTAACAAACCAATCTTATAAGAATTCCTAAGAATTGTACTAGCTGGTGTTTTTTATGGATTCTTACAATCTGACTTGTACGAAAATATACTTAATTTTGTGGGTATATCTACGGAAGCGTATTGCATTCACTTGAAGAAAAAAAAATCTACTCTGTTTTTCTGAATTAACAAGTTAATTCTCTTAGAATTACAAGATCAAGTTTTCATGGAAAAAAGTTTTCACTCTGCTTTTCTGAATTAATGAGTTTTTGAGATAATCAAGTCAATAATTCAGAAAAACAGAGCAAAAACTTTTTCCCATGAAAAATTATCTTGCAATTCTGAGATAATTGAATCGTTAATTCAGAAAAACAGAGCAAAAACTTTTTCCCATGAAAAATTATCTTGCAATTCTGAGATAATTGAATCGTTAATTCAGAAAAACAGAGCAAAAACTTTTTCCCATGAAAAATTATCTTGTAATTCTGAGATAATTAACTCGTTAATTCAGAAAAACAGAGCAAAAACTTTTTCCCATGAAAAATTATCTTGTAATTCTGAGATAATTGACTCGTTAATTAAACAGAGCAAAAACTTTTTCCCATGACAAATTATCTTGTAATTCTGAGATAATTGAATCGTTAATTCAGAAAAACAGAGCAAAAACTTTTTACCATGAAAAATTATCTTGTAATTCTGAGATAATTGGCTCGTTAATTCAGAAAAACAGAGCAAAAACGTTTTCCCATGAAAAATTATCTTGTAATTCTGAGATAATTGGCTCGTTAATGCAGAAAAACAGAGCAAAAACGTTTTCCCATGAAAAATTATCTTGTAATTGTGAGATAATTGGCTCGTTAATTCAGAAAAACAGAGCAAAAACTTTTTCCCATGAAAAATTATGTTGTAATTCTGAGATAATTGGCTCGTTAATTCAGAAAAACAGAGCAAAAACGTTTTCCCATGAAAAATTATGTTGTAATTCTGAGATAATTGGCTCGTTAATTCAGAAAAACAGAGCAAAAACGTTTTCCCATGAAAAAATCTCGTAATTCTGAGATAGAAAAACAGAGTAGATTGTTTTTCTTCAAGTGAATGCAACATGCTTCCATATATATATCAGGGGGGTGTGTAAATAAAAAAAAATATTCACCAATTCAAATGAATTTACACCAGTTCTCCAAATCACAAAACACTTTAGAAAGTTAACATTTTTGGCATTGGCATTTAAACAATAACATATAGTTTATTCCTGTGATCAAAGCTGAATTTTCATCACCATTACTCCAGTCTTTGGTGCCACATTATCCTTCAGTTTAAAAATCACTCAGTTAAGATTATCAATGTTGAAAACATTTACTTTTGTCAGGATTCTTTGATTAATAGAACATTTAAAAGTACAGAATTTATTTGAAATATAAATCTTTTTGTAACATTATTAATTACACCCCAGTCTCCACAGTCGGTCAACAACACATTAGTACACATCTCATATCTCCAGTCCTTCCTCTAACTCCCACTCTAATTGGCATTTCAAAGTCGCTTTGCAATGATGTATTGGTTCACGCTAACCAATCAATGTTGGCCTAATTAAATCCTGTTAATCATAATCCTGTCACAAATTCTCACAACTTCAGTTTAAAAGCATGTTCTAGTTTCGATATCAGTTAAGCTCTAACATAAGCATCCGTGGATTACCGAAATCAACAAAAGAAATTTGACTTGTACATCAGTTTATAAAAAACAAACAAGAAAACGTGTTTTCAGTAATGTACTTACAATAGATGTCTATGAGGCAAGACATTCTGGAGACTTCAAAAGTGAAATTAAAGTTGATATAGTATTTATTTTCTTAAAAAGAATAAAATAAAAAAATAAAAAACTGGTGCTTTTGGGTACACAATATCCTTAAAAGGCGAGAGGAGTTGAGAGCGCATCTAAACAGTGAATCTAGCAAGTCTAGTGTAATATCTAACTGTGAATTTAGCTGACGAAGTCTGTGATGGGATAAAAACATCGCCTAGTCAACACCTTTATGTATACAACACCTTTTTTCACTGCAACTTCAGCTATGTTGTCAACTAGCGTTGGATAGCCTACCTGAGGTAATTTTGTAACACTAGGCTAAACTGCATAATATCTCGTCGTGAATACTTCTCACCGTTTATTCCGATACGACCGATTGCTTTTCATATATCCATCTTTTTTTAACGTATCCTTGAAAAGGGGGTTTGACTTGTCAAACAGTAGAGGATTTTTTTTTTGTTCCTCGACGATTAACTCAGCAATGTCATCTGCCGTTTTAAATGCGCGAGACATTTAAATTAGAATGGATTCTGATTGGTTGTCGGTGTTTTATCATTGAACAGCAGGAAAAAAAATCGTTCTGAAAGTGATCCCAATGATATCCCTCGTATCTTTATCGTTATAGTTGTGGTGTGATGTGAACTCTGTTATTCTTTAATATGGAGAACAATTTTTAGAATTATATCTTTATAGTTATCTTTATAGTTAACGTGCTTGGTGTGAACGGGCCTTTAACATGCTTGAAGCGTCATCAAATAAGTCTAAATTTAAAAAAATGCAGATAGGTTTAAGTGACAGTTAGATTTAGGTGACAGAAAACATTGAGGAAAAAAGAGAGATAAAGTGATAACGTAACCACATTTCTTATTGGCAGTTTAATCAGTGTATATTTTTAAACGAAAAAAGATAACTAAACCCACACACACGAACATGAGCTTCTTTTCTGGCCCAATTTTGTAGAGCTCTCCCATTGTTAAATTAACTTTCTCTATGTCATTCAGACCTCATGACCAACACAATTAGCCTTTCTCTCAAATTTGGAGAAAATTTGAGAAAGCAAATTAAGTGGAGACCTAACAGATCAAACAGAATTAAACAAAATGACTTAAATTGCCTCAGCTCCTCAGAAAGCTGTATTAGGTCAGGTTTATACTTGTGAGATAGTTTTACTGGTGGAACTAAATTGTAGGCATGTTAAGAGAAAAGGCCAGAATAGAGGGCCTATAAAGAGGTGGGTAGATAAGCAAGGAGACGAGTGAACGCAGTGATGTGTGAAATGAGAAGAGCTCAGACGGACTTGACAAGGTGGCTTAAAGCCATGACGGGATGAAAAAAGAAAAAGAGAGAGAGAGCGAAAGCTTGAATCTCTCAAGATTAAATATTCAAAGATGTTTTGACATGATAAAGAATGGCTTTTGTTGAACCATTTGACTGTCATCACTTTTTTGCTTTCAATAATACTTGATTGTGATTGGACAACTGCAGCATTATGCAAATATTTCTGTCTGGTGACACTGTATAATTGCTAAAACCGTGATAAAATTTCAAGTTCATTTTTTTCAAAAAAACAAAAATGCTGAACAAAGTTCTGCCAATCAGAGTCCGCATTTACATTGTAACAGCGAATTCTGATTGAAACTCCCATGAAGCATTGCAGACGATTGAGACTCCCTAGACGTTCAAATATTTGCATATTTGAATATTTTACAATAAACTTCAAATTCATTGCTATGTTCTATGCTATATTATACTTTATAAAACGGTTAAATCCGATCCTTGATTCTGATTGGTCAATAGTATTACACATTGGAACGTTGTTGCTGTTCAAGGTCAGGGACTATTTTTTTCTGGCGTAACGAAGGCTTTTAGTGATTTTACCTTTTTTTGTTTAACTTTAATCTTTTAATGTGTGGTAACCGTTTTATAAAAGCAATAAGGTACTCGAAGCAAGTGCGGTACCGTGAATAACTCTACATCGCATCGTGCCTAACAACACCCTTCAGCCAGAACTTATTTACGATACAGCACAGCCTCTCATACCGTATTGCTTACTAATACTGTATTTTCCCATTTCAATAGGTTGCAGTCACATTTCAGCAAAATTGCGCTCGCAAAACGGTCCACTGTCCACTGTCAATGATGTAGCGAAATCACTTTCAAACCAAGCAGCTTTCTGTTGCTCAACAAAGTGAATCCGCATGACCAAATTGAACCCCTTGCAGAATCAGCATGAGAAAATCTTTCGCCCTCACATGAAACTCCAGATGAATGGATTTTGTCTGCGATAATTCGCAGAGCAGCAGTAAATGTGCACTTTTACACAATGCGTCATGAGACGAGTAGTACAAGTAAACTGTATTCGTAACAAAACTAAACAAATAATTATTTTTTACTTAAACTCCTTCAGTACGACAGAAGATTTATCTGGTCTCTCTGGGTTTATTTTGCCCTAATAAAAGACATTTTTGTGCAAAAACATTTTTGTCCCCCATGAGTGTTTCCCGCCCTTCTCTCAAGGCAAAACATGTCATACCTTGCAGTCAGATTCAATCTCAGTCTCTCACTTCCAGACTGAGCTATGTACCGAAATACACCTGCAAAGACAAGCATTTGCTATATGCAAGTATGCATGCGTACCGAACAAGCTACTGACTCAGCAAAGGACAATCCAGTGGAAACTATGCAAGATGCAAATGAAGAGGAAGCACCCAATAGCACTTTCCACTATGTGTGTGTTGTGTGTGTGTGTAGTACCGGAGAACTTCTTATGCCTGCGTACCTGTGGTAAGCATGGAATATTTGAACAAACAAGGAACAGACGTTGTGTATGAGCTCCTGTGTGTGTGTGTGTGTGTGTGTAAGTGAGAGTATAAAGCCAAGCCGTGACTGATGTTCCATTCTAAAAACATTTATGTTGACCTGCTAATGGCAACCATGCTGCTGTTCAAAGAAACAGAGAAAGACACAGAATTCAAACACGCACACTTACAAATAAAAGTTCCAATTAGAACCAAAAGGGCTGTACCGGTATGATGTCATTGGAGAACTTTTTTAGTTTCAAAGATCTTGTTATTCTCCGGTTCTTTAGAAAACCATCCATGTGGTGTTTTTAAGTACTCGAATGAATACTGTAATCTAAACAGCTTAAAATGTAACATTAAGAATTATTAAAGGTGCTCTAAGCCCTCTGAAGCTCTCTTGCAAACACCTCAATAGATTTAGTTGAGCATTATTCGTATTACATTTTGATTTTGTTGGAAGGGGTGGTGTAGATATTAAAGGGATCGTTCACTTTGAAATTAATTGTTGATATGTTTTAGCTTACCTCAAGGGCATCCAAGATGTAGGTGTCTTCAATTTTGACGTTATTCGGTCAAACCGGTGTTGTCTGTCAGTCATAAAATGGAGGTTTAGGGGGTCCACCTCAAAGAGCATGCACAGAGAAGCCAAAATTAAACATGATTTAATGACTCATAAATGTAAGTACACACTGATGGCCTAAGACATGAAACGAGCAGTTTGTGTGAGAAAACTAACAGTATTTATATCGTTTTTACCTTGTGTAACCACAGCCACTTCCAACTGATCTGAATCAGTTATCCATATACATTTGCGAGTCATTAAATCATGTTTAATTTGGACTTCTCTGTGCATGCTCTTTGAGGTGAACCCCATAAATCTCCATTATATGACTGACAGACAACAACGGTTTAACCGAAAAAAGACACCTACATCTTGGATGCCCTTGAGGTAAGCTAAAACATATCAAAAATTAATTTCAAAGAGAACTATCCCTTTAATTAATCAAATCAATAGGAACCATTTAAAAGGTACAAAAATACCTTGAGTGCATGCGCAGTGCCATGATGCGGTATGCTTATATGCTTTACATTTTACGAATGTCCGTTGGTTTATGTTGTATGAACTGCAGTTGTCGTGGAGACTAAATATTTACTAAAAAGCTACTGAAATACAATTTAGCTATCTTTTTAGAAATATCATCAAGGTTAAAATGACAATGACAAAAATTACAGTTAATGAATGAAAGAAACATTTATTATTATTATTATTATTATTATTATTATTATTATTATTATTATTATATAAAACAATAATTATGTTATGGGGGGGGGGGTTAAAAACTGTACTTCTCAATACATCAATTCATTTTCTCTTAACAAACTAGGGACAGCACCCTGTCATTGTCACGATATGACTAGAGTGCAGTGTATTGAAACACACACAAGCTTCCAGGAAATATGGTCTGTACACACACGTTCCCAGCACAGACACGCACACACCCTCACACACTCCTGCTGTTGAGCAAATAGAGTGTAACGGGTGAAGAGCTCTTGAATGCTGGGCTCCAGATTCCTGCTGTGCACTTCAATTCCAGAACGAGACTGGAGGAGGAAAGAGAAAAGAGGGCATCTTCCCTCACCTCTGCACTTTGTGTATACCAAACAAAGACTAATAAAACCCCTATTTCCTAAAACCTTGGAAGTTTCGGAAGTTGAAATCCTGGGTCAGGCCTGGTCTGTTCTACCTGGACGACCCTAAGAGCTGGCAGTAAGCTGTGCCGCCCCATGTATAAGTAGGGTAATCGTGAGTGTTTCCTGGTTTGGAACGCCTGAGGGTTGCATCTTCGTGGTTCTATTATAAGATATGTCATACTGCCATGTTTTCTTTATGTAAATCCATATTGTCTTGTATTATTAGCTACATTTTCCTGCAATGTCTTGTACGGTTCTTTATCGTTATTGTTAGTGCTGGCATAATGCATTATCAGATTACTTTTAGTAAAGTTACACATTAAAAAATTTGAATTACTTTTTTAAAAAGTAATGCACTTTACTTTTCAGTTTAATTCATTTGCCTAAACTTTTTTTAAAAACTACTGGATTAAACTGCTCTCTTTCATAACGTAGTCTCTTAGACACGTACACTAATGCATGTTGCCCAATGTCAATTTCGGACTTGCAATCATTTCCCAAAATGTTGTGTGGAAATATTATAAAGTCTGTAAACAAGACATTAAAGGGTTAGTTCACCCAAAAATGAAAATTAAGTCATTAATTACTCACCCCCATGCTGTACCAACCCCGTAAGACCTTCGTTCGTCTTCGGAACACAAATGAAGATATTTTTGATTAAATTTGAGAGCTGTATAACTACCACATTGGCTCCTAAGGGACTGCCTCTTGACGGCCCAGAAAGTCAATGAAGAAAATGTTTAAATATCCCAAGTGACTACCGTGGCTCAACTATATGTTTATCAAGCGACGCGAATACTTTTTGTGCGAAAAAACAAACAAAAATAACGAGTTTATTCGACTATTTCTTTTCTTCCTTGTAGGCCAGAACGAGACTTCCTTAGATTTCCACGACGCATGCGCGAGATTTGCGATCTGCTTACACCAGCTTACACTACTTCAGATCGCAATTCTCGCGCATGCGTCGTGGAAATCTAAGGAATTCTCGTTCTGGCCTACAAGGAAGAAAAGAAATAGTCGAATAAACTCGTTATTTTTGTTTGTTTTTTCGCACAAAAAGTATTCGCGTCGCTTGATAAACATATAGTTGAGCCACGGTAGTCACTTGGGATATTTAAACATTTTCTTCATTGACTTTTTGGGCCGTCAAGAGGCAGTCCCTTAGGAGCCAATGTGGTAGTTATACAGCTCTCAAATTTAATCAAAAATATCTTCATTTGTGTTCCGAAGACGAACGAAGGTCTTACGGGGTTGGTACAGCATGGGGGTGAGTAATTAATGACTTAATTTTCATTTTTGGGTGAACTAACCCTTTAACACAGACTGGACATGCTGAAGACAGAGGAAGAGAAGAGAACGGAGACGTGCCAGTAACATTGGACCTACATCTCTACTAACTCTCACTAGAGTGTTAGTAGAGTATTAGTAGACTGGTAGGGTTAGTGATAGAATAAGTTGACATGTACTTGCAAAGTTAATTATAGTCAGTAGATTGTCTGTTGGAGGAGCATCACAATAAAGTGTTAGCAGATATTAAGCAGACAGTCTACTAATACTCTAATAAGAGGTAGTTGACGTGTAGTTGCAAAGTTACTTGTAGTCAACAGAATGTTCAAAAGGGACCATCAAAATAAAGTGCTACCGCATAATTTGCAAAAACAACGGTTCCACTTTATTACGATAGTCCACTTTAGACATTCTACTAACTATAAGTACATGTAACTTTGCAACTACATGTCAACTAACTCTCATTAGAGACAGTAGTACCGTTACTGATGGTTAAGTGTTAGTAGAATAAGTTGACTTGTAGTTGCCAACTTATAGTCAGTAGAATGCCTGTTTGAGGAACATCAGATTAGTGTTAGCAGATATTAAGCAGACAGTTTACTAATACTCTAATGAGAGTTAGTTGACATGTAGTTGCAAAGTTACCTTTAGTTAGTAGAATGTGTAAAGTGGACAATCGAAATAAAGTGTTACCAAAAACGACTGGTAATGCTAGCATAATTGTGTGGATCATGATGGAAACGCAGTGGTTGCCTCTAAATTTAAATGACTACAGATATGCATTTATTTAAGGCCAGTTTGGTCTGTTATTGAGCAAGTAATCAAAACTAAATTTGCTTAAAGAAAAAAAAAACGATATTGGAATCTGCCAATTTGTTGTAAAATAATAATAATAATAATAATAATAATAAAAAATCTAAATCAACCATGAAAAAATCATGATTGGTGCATCACTACTTTCAAATTTCAATAAAAAAAGAGTTTTTATTGAACCGTAGGTAAAGTAACATAATGTGAAGAAATCTTTTGTATGGCATAGTGATCATGAAATATAACAATATTCTACGTGTGTTTTTAAAAGAAAATGAAGCTAGGCTATGTTAAACAAACAATGTTGTTGAATGCATTATTACGTTAAGCACTTGCAAAAAAGCTTTCACCTTCATTTCATGAACTGCTGCGTAATAATAAGGCCTAGGCAAAGGCATTTGATTGCACAATGACTGCTTGAATAACTGGCTCAAATGTACCTGGAACTGATTTCCCATGAGCAAAGATGGCAGACTTCAAGCTGTGCACTTGTGTGTCTTGAACCAGACAAATCAACAGCAAATTGAGATGAATGAGAATGCTAACAGATCACTTAATCCAGATATTACAGCCCTCCTTAATACAACACACAATCTCCATCTTTCTATCTGTAGTGTTTTCGTCTATGACTCACACACTCATTCTTCTCCTCAAATGACCTCCAAGCCCTACTGAAGTCCATTTGCGTCAGTGTGATTATGTGTCTTCCCTTTTAAAATATTTAAGATGTTTTTGCTGTTAGTGTTCACTGCTGAGGTGTGCTCTGAGCACATGAGTGTGTTACAGTACACAGCTATGCTTTGCTTACTTTTAGCTATAAAACACTTAAAAGACATTATATGTTGCATTATTCACGAATCTTTGCAGAAACCCCCTGAAATGGTTTACATATGCAGGTCTGCACTTGCACATTGTACATCTACACTGCATAAACATGTTATTAATGGATTCCTGTTGCAGAAGTTTAACCGCTGACATTGGTGTGTCACATATTTATCCAAACACTACAAATTATATTTTCTCTGAGGCAATATGTCAAAGTGGTAAAACCATCATGAGATCGTAAAGAAGAAAAAGCTTCTTTGGAATTCTTGAGGGGGAAAAAAAGAGGAAGTTGGGGTGAATGAGTTTTGTTTTAAAATATTCATTAGAACTGAAAAACTTTTGCCAGACAAATTAAAGTCAGTTTGGTGTATATCCAAAACGCAGAAAACCATTTTAGTTTTAAAGGTCCCATAACATGAAATTTTCACTTTCTGAGGTTTTTCAACATTAATATGAGTTCCCCTAGCCTGTATGGCTAGAAATTTCAATCGGTGTAAAATATAAAATAACTATGTCAAAAGCATTTGAAAATGCCACATTTACACTATGAACACGAACTACAACAGCCACATTGTCATGGGTGGTTGCTGGCAGACCGATGAGGAAGACTGATACGATTAAGTTCAAAGGTTTATTTACAATAGTTCCAACAGTATGGCAAACGAAGAGCAACACACACACTTACATGTGTTAATGACTGATGAGTGCACAGCTGAATGTGATTAGTGTCCATGACATCAAATGAGTGAGGAAGGCAGGTGATGACAAAACATAACAAGTCCATGTGGTGTGAGAGTGTGTGACAGACATCATTTAAATTTATATGAATTAAATGTCATAGGATGTTATAGGTCACTTTCAAATCAGTGTGAAGATATCATTTGTCAAGTACATCAATATATATATATATATATATATATATATATATATATATATATGAGCCCGGTCTCATCCCAAAGCGCCATATAGGACGCTTTTGCAAAAGCGTAAATATCCAACGCACATGGCACCCTTTAACGTCTAATGAGCAGAAGGCGCCCCCTAGTGGTCTAACCCTTACCCTACACCATACCTAAACTTAACCATTAACCGAAGCGTCTCATTAGACGTTAAAGGGTGCCATGTGCGTTGGATATTTACGCTTTTGCAAAAGCGTCCTATATGGCGCTTTGGGATGAGACCGGGCTCATATATATATATATATATATATATATATATATATATATATATATATATATATATATTGTATTAACCTAATTCTATAAAACTATGTTGTTAGTGCACTGCAAATGAAGTCCACCCCCAATTTATGTATTTATTTATCTAAATGATGACAGAAAGTTGTCTTTCATCATGTCTAAATATACATCTAAATGCAAAAGCTAATAACAGTAATAATTAGCCTGTCTAAAATTTGGTTTCTTTTTTTTTAAACCAGATAGCACTAAATCTGCATATTTTATTATTGCATATCTGCAACTTGCTCATAAATTAATTATAAAAAAGAATCAAATTTTATTATAAAAAAGAATAAAATGTGTTGTTTAATTTTTTATTTGTATTATTGTTATAAATAAATGGTGTATAATTTATTATTAAGAAAATATTAGACTCTTCCAGTTTCCATTTTAGTCATTACTTTTATCCCTCGCTTTGAACGCAAAGAAAACACAAGTGTTAAGGCCTGCTCACACCGGGACAAATTTTGTGTGCCATATTCACTGACGTTTAACGCCTCGTGACTAAACAAAGGGCGCCAATGTGAGTGTGCACACCGACGCGTAAAAGCGTCATTTTTAAAAAAAATGCCTCGGGTTCGTTTTTTTTTTTTTTTTTTTTGGTTTGACTATTCGACCAATGAAATTTGCGCTTTTGCTCACGTGTTTTACAGTAAAACACAACTTGGGGGTGCTCAGACACAAAAAGGTCTTGCTGAGGTACACATACATAATAAGATGTATGTCAGGTAGATAACGAATAAGATACACGCCAGGTAGCGTCTACACTGCCGGTAAGAAATAAGAGGCAAAAGACGAAAGGCAAGATGAATGTAGAGCTGCTGGTCTCTTTGGTGTCGGAACATAAAGAAATACATGATAAACGTGACAGCGACTACAACTATTTCTATTTACATTAATAATGTCAGGAAATGAATCTGCATGTTCACTTGGCTCATCGTCAGCGAAAATCGTTTGGGTGTGAACACAAAAAAACATGCTGAAAAACACTGGCGAATAACGCGCACCGATATTCGTCCCGATGTGTACGGCCCTTTACAGTAAATTGAATCTATGCAGCTCTTAAACTGACAGCAGCCTAATAATCCTGCTGCCGTCTTTATAATGTTAATCAAACAGCGGTTCTTGACTGAATAACTTTTGTCACTAACTACATTTGTAGTTAGTTGTAGTACATCTGATTACAGTCTCTGTACCAGAATACCTGAAAATCTTAAAACACTGTTTATTTCAGTAGTATCTCTATTCAGTTGAACTTATTTATGTGACTGCTAATTTGTTTACTTATTCATTTTTTAATTACTGAGTGTTTACTTGTTTTTAATAATGCCTGACCTTTATATTTAGGCTAGTTGTTTTGGTATTTTGGCATTATAGGCAAAAGTTCCTTGTTTAAGTGTCCTGTTGATTTCTGTTTGTGGTATTCAGCTACAATGAAATGTTTTATATATTTATATATTTTTATGTTTATTTGTATAACACTTTTCAAAATACATAATGTTTCGAAACAACTTTACAGAAGAGCCAAAGGTGAATGTGTCAAGGGCTAAATAAATAAACAAATAGACTCACAAACACACTTGTGAGTCAAAAGTGTGTGTGTGTGTGTGTGTTGGTGTCAGTG
Organism: Pimephales promelas; assembly: GCF_988280905.1. Taxonomy (NCBI): domain Eukaryota; kingdom Metazoa; phylum Chordata; class Actinopteri; order Cypriniformes; family Leuciscidae; genus Pimephales; species Pimephales promelas. Next base: position 12,425,292 of record NC_142788.1, read on the forward strand.
GCCTTTTTACAGTAAGTGTGTTTGTGTGAGCAATTAGACACAGTGCCCCATTTACAGCAGAGAGGAATTCAGCCCAGGCAGAGCAAACACTTGCTGAACAGGATTCGCATCAGCACATTACTAGAAAGTGTGTGGTCAAAAACAGAAAACAGTCAGGCGGGAAAGACCATGAGCCAAATCAGAAGAAAGAAAAGACAAAGTGATAATGTCTCTCTGAAACCAGAATGAGGAAAATAAATGATTCAAAGAAGAAACATTCAATAAGCAGCCTACAGAAGATTCTGTGAGGATTCACAAACTCCTTTATAGATAAAAAGACGCTGTTAATATGTCACGCGGTGTCTCACGACACCAGAAAGGTCAGATGTCAATCATGGGTATGACCTTAATACAACAACAAAGCAGTGGCAAAGGTCAGAAATCTCTGTTTGGCATCTCATGCTTGTACATTCATTAGCAAATTTCGTTTCTCAATTTGAAACAAAACTAATCGTGATTCTCAATTTATCCAGAATTGTGAAAATCTACATCCATACTGACGAAAATTATTATATTTTTCTTTCTTTTTTTATCTTTTCCCAAACATTTGCATCCAAATACCTAGAATGTGATCTGACTGCTTTGAGAGAACAAAGATTTAAAGAAAAAAAATCAATCACTTGGTTTGTGACATTTAGATTTCATGAGTTGGTTTTTTTTCTTCTGAAAACAACTAAAAGTCAGATACGCCTTAAAAATCTCAACAATAACTTTTGAATATGACTTCCAAAACAGCCAAATAATGATGCTATACTCCTTTCTTCACATAAAAAATAATGAAGAGCAAAGTTTATAGGCCCAGTTGTCTAGTCTAAACTCAAAGAGAAAACCACCTCACCTTCACACAAACCCATAAATTGAATTATCTTACCTCGGTTCCTTGTTGTTGGTTTGGGTAATTAGCTGAAGTTTCCGCTCTAGGCTTAAACACATTCAGCAGAAGTCGAGCATCTGCCTCTGCTATAAAGAGAAAGGCAGAAAGGTTGTTGGGCATCAGAGCCAATCCCCTATGAAACAGTTATTTTCCACTGACACTGGCCACAACATAAGCCTTGACTGAGTGCAGTGACTTCCTTTCGGTCCTAGCACCTCCCTCCATGGAGGTTAACAGCAGGAGGAGAGCAGAAAAGGAGAGATAACGCAAGAGAGAGAGAGAACTCAAGAGTCCAATCTGCCGGTCCCGCTTCGCCACCTGTCAAAATCGTGGGAATTTACTAACCAAATGTAAGCAATCAAAGTAAATATTGGCTAGGCCAAGGAAGGCTAACCACGGTCAGAGTCCCAAAATCAACACACAGCACTCAAAAACACCGAGCCAAAGTAAAGACACGGACACCACCTCTCAGACTGCTGCTGCTACACACACTTATCAAAGACCGCTTGTAAGCGGACGCTAATCTTCAACGGCCATGCTTGTACATTCATTAGCAACTGAAATCATCAGTCGACAGCGAAATTAGATGATGGTTTAGTTTAGCGGTGGCGCTGCTTCCTTAGTCATTTCCTCTTCCTTTGAAAAAAAAGAAGTGAAAGACAGGGTTTTGTTGGCTCAGCAAGTCTAGTTAGCAAGATATCATCTAAAGTAGTCCTTATCATAGCATAAAATAAGATATGCAGCTTATTCTGCAGAGCTATTTAAATCCAGCACCACAAAAATATTTAGCTGAGTTAAGAGTTTGCCGTCGGAATCGAATTTCACGAGAAAGACTAGGTGAAATAATGAAAAGACAAATATGTGGTTGCATGCAACAACAAATATAAGTAGCCCAATTCTTGAACGAATGATACTTATAAACAAGGTTAGACATTTTCAGAAAGTCGTTTCAAGCTCATTAACTATTGCTTTGAAGTGTTTCCCACAGAGAGTGTTCATGAGTTAATTTACAATAATGTATAATTAAAATCACAAAGACTAAAACCCTTACTAAAAAAGGCCCAGATTTGTCAAAAAGGGCAAATTAGCACAAGAGCGTAATTTCATAATAGAGCTAATGGGAGGAAAGTTTTGCACGTGATCTTCTGACGACACACAAATTAAAGAACGGATCATTTCCATAATGACCAACACAATTGCGACCAATCACCAAATTAGCGTCTGGACGCAAATAAGCAAAGCCGCTGATAATCAGTTGTGGGGTGATCTACTAGCAACACAAATACAATGATTAAAGATATGTTTTTTTTTTTTTTTTGGGGGGGGGGGGGGGGGGCGTAAATAATGCCGCAAATACCAGCACATTGACGAGTGCAAACCTTAGTAAATCACCTTGCATGATTCATTTAAATTTTCTACTCACATAAATTTTGCGCTTGAAAGGGAAACTTTTTTGTGTGTGAAAATTGTAAATCAGTGTAAATACTGACTGGCTGTTACAGTAATGACAACATTTAATAACATATAAGCCACCACAGGACGTTTCCCCAGGAACTAGGAGCTTTGGGGTGGTACTCGGTGTGTTTCGACCGCAGAAACCAGGAACCAGGAACCAGGATCCAAATGAAGTTCCAGGTAAAAATTTCCTCCTCAGAAAGTCCCTGCTCACGGGGTAGTACTTTTTCAAAGTTCAGGAACTTTTGGGAGTGGGACTTGAGCGCTGAACATGCTGATTGGTTGAGTTCACACAGCATTTTAATTGGTTGACTCCATGCAGCATTTTGACTGGTTGACTTTACGCAGCATTTTGATTGGTTGACTCCACGCAGCATTTTGATTGGTTGACTCCACACAGCATTTTAACAGGTTGACTCTACACAGCATTTTGATTGGTTGACTCTACACAGCATTTTGATTGGTTGACTCTACGCAGCATTTTGATTGGTTGACTCCACCCAATATTTTGATTGGTTGACTCTACGCAGCATTTTGATTGGTTGACTCCACGCAGCATTTTAACTAATTGACTCCACGCAGCATTTTAACTGGTTGACTTCACACAGCATTTTGATTGGTTGACTCCACACAGCATTTTGATTGGTTGACTCCACACAGCATTTTGATTGGTTGACTCTAGGCAGAATTTTGATTGGTTGACTCCAACCAATATTTTGATTGGTTGACTCTGCGCAGCATTTTGATTGGTTGACTCCACGCAGCATTTTAACTGGTTGACTCCACACAGCATTTTGGTGGGTTGACTCCACGCAGCATTTTGACTGGTTGACTCTACGCAGCATTTTGATTGGTTGACTCTACGCAGCAGCATTTTGATTGGTTGACTCCACGCAGCATTTTATTTAAACCACCATTTTATAAGTCTTTAAAAAAAAAAAAAAAAAAAAAAAAAAAAGACTGATGGACCGAAGACGAGGTTCAGGCTTTATTAACTTATTTTATTAGCTTATAAGCAGAGAACGAAATCCAGCGGGAACTGGACAGTCACACGCATCCCTATGTCATCAGACTAATTTGACTAATCTTCACAAGTTATTAAATGGTATTTAATTAATTTTTTAAAAAATAATAATAATTGGACACTCTAGAATTTATTGTAATTTAAAACAAATAATGAATTGGGCAAGTTAGAGTGAATAGTGAACAGCCAATAAGTGCCCAGCATGCATTTGAAAAGCATCCCAAGATGCACCTCACTTGTAATATTTCACAATTTTTGAGGACTTTACTATCAATCTAAAATCAAGAACGAGTATCCGTGTCCCAAGATGACATATAAAGCGTAAAACAGCATGTAAGCTTTTGGAGGTCTCAGGATGTCTCAACCCTATCATCAGCAGGTTTCCTCTGTTTGACACACGTGCATGTCTGTCGAGGGAACAGGGTGTAACTCTGACCCTCCCTTTCTTTCAGTAACACTCCAGTCAGTCAATCAGTCTGTCAGTGAACTAATAACAACAACAACACCCATGCGCCCACATAGCATTACACATGCACTGTATGCCCAGGAACACAAGCCAAACTGCTCCTTTAAGAATGCAAAAGTGAAGGGCGAACAGAGAGGGAAAGAGGGAGGGAAACCTGTAATCGCAACTTTGGAACGTCAGATCGCCACGCTAGAACTCCCAGTGTGTGGTTACATCAGTTGAGCAAAGAGAGAGAGAGAGAGAGAGAGAGAGAGAGAGAGAGAGAGAGAGAGAGAGAGAGAGAGAGAGAGAGAGAATAGGGTAAGTCAGAGAAGCCTACCTCACACACAGCTGCAGGGGAGGCAGGTGGCAGTTTGTCCCCTTCTGTCCTGCGGCGGGAGACCCCAAAACAGAAAGCCGGACTGGCTTGGGAGGGATTTAGAAGGGGAGGGGGGACTCTTCTGTCCTGAAATCTGTCTTCCTGCAGCCTGTTGCACTGTGGTCACTGCATTGCTGAAAAGTTTGTCAAACTTTCAAGTGTCTGTCAACACAGAAGTGAGAGCGAGAGAGGCTGGGAGGAAAGTTTTAAAACAGACGAGTGAAAAAAAAGAAAAAAGTTTGAACTGAAGCGGTTTCAATTTCCTGAACTACCTTGCGTGCGCACTCTCTCTCTCTCTCTCTCTCTCTCTCTCTCTCTGTTCAAGCTGTACCAGAGGCAGTGAGCTGGCTGAATCGGGACAGCAAGAGCCATCTGTTAAAACACGCCTGCCTCTTTTGCTTTACCCACATTCTCCCTCAATCTCTGAGCGACCGAGGGAAGAGGAGGAGGAGGAGAAGGGGGAGGCAAAGAGAGATACCGAGAAAGAGAGCTGGTACCCAATCTGAACACACAAACACTCAGAAAGGGCAGCACAGGCGGAGCTTGCAGACCGGAGTGAGTGAAAGGGGAAAGCTTGGCTTCAGTGTGCAGTATTCATGGTTATTCATGTGGCTTCTACCTTCTGGGCTTAACAGTGCGAGTTAGCCAGAGGAGCAGCGCTTCACAGGCAGCTTCAAACACACACACTTATTATGAGTCCGGCTGCTATTAGCACACACAGAAGAGATTAGTACAGACAGCACATTCAAACATGTTCTTTCAGTTACTAAGCCAAGGGGGATATTTAAGGCAGCTGGCAAGTTTTTTAACTTTGATTAAAAAAAAAAAATAATAATAATAATTAAGTAACTTTTTTTATTAATTCTTATTCATTTTTAAAAACAGATATGTGGTCATAATTTAAACAGGGGTCCCCCTACACTCCATAGAAAAATTGTGCCACTAAACTAACACCTTTCACACTTTAGTAACAAACTCATGTCTTAAAAATATATTTGGTCATGTCTTATGTTATGAAAGAAGTCGAAACATTTCAAAAGTTTGGGGTCGGTTTTCGTTTATTATTTTATTGTTTTTTAAAAAAGTCTTATAAGCTCACTAAGGCTACATTTATTTAATCAAAAACACAGTACATATTTAAAATAACTGTTTTCTATTTTAATGTTTTAAAATGTAATTTATTCCTGTGATCAAAGCTGAATTTTCTTCAGTGATTCTTCAGAAATCAGAATAATATGATGATTTGATGCACAAGAAACATTTCTGATTATTATAAATGTTGAAAATACTTGTGCTGCTTCATATTTTTGAGTAAGCTTTTTTTTTTAGAATTGAATCGAAAGTTCAAAAGAACAGCATTCATTTGAAATTGAAATATCTTACATTAAATTGAATTATCTTTACAGACACTTTTAATCAAATTAATGAGTCCTTTTAATTCCTTTAAATTAGAAATAAAAATTTAACTTTTGACTGGTATGTAGATCTTGCCCCCATTATATATATATATATATATATATATATATATATATACATGTATATATATATATATATATATATATATATATATATATATATATATAAATATATATATATATATATATATATATATATATACTGTATATTATACACTCTAGGTGCCTGAGTAAGAAAATATCTCTGAGCTAGTGCAATGATGTTTTATGTTTTATGCCTGTGTCGATTTTTCCGTTCCTCCGCCTTCTATTTCTGAGAACGGCGAGGCGAGAGAGAATGTTCTATGAGAATGATATAAATGGTACATGTTGAACCCGTAAGGTTATCCACCGCCTCCAAGGCCTCATGTAACAGATTTAACGAAGACCAGAATAGAACTCAAGGATTTCAGTTATCAAGGGAAAACGGGAGTAAGTAACTTGATTTTTACATTTACTGACGAAAATGAAAGTAGTGCTTGCCCCTTCAAACCTATGGCCTACATGGTGTTTGGGGGTTGTGAGCGGTTGCCAGGCTGTTGAAATGGCATTGCTAAGTTGCTCAGTTGTTGCTAGGCGATTACTTACTGGCCTAAAAGGCCATCAATGATATTCTAGTGTATGTGATTTCGTAGAAAAGTGATGGCTAATCTCTCCTGATAGCTCATTTTTTATTTTTTCATATATATCTGTGTATTAATTGATTGACATTTGTTGCTCTTTGTTATTTTAATATTCATGTTTGTCATTTTAATGTTTGTTGGAATTGTTGTTTTTATATGCTACAAACTGGATTGTATCACAGAGAATTTCAAGTTGCACCACTTCAGGTATCATTCATTATAGTGGCAAAAATTGTAATGTATACTACCAGTCAAAAGTGTGTGTGTGTGTGTGTGTGTGTGTGTGTGTGAGTGTATTTGCACATTGTAATCTGACCTACTGTGAGTCATTGGACAGGTGAAAAAGTAGCATTCCAGGGCATTTTAAAGACAACTTTCCTCTCCCAGGAAACGTCAAGGTTGGAATTTGAATGCACTGTAATAAAAAAATCAACAACAAAAAAAAAATCAGAAAACAAAATAAGAAGATGATGAAGGGAGTATAGGGCAGATCAAGGCATGGGAGAAAGGAAGCGCTGGACAAATAGTTTCCATATCAAAGTAAAGTTGCCTCTCTCTCTCTGTCTCTCTCTCTCTCTAACTGTTTATCCACAATCTCATTCCCTCCTATTCTTTCTTGGTAATAGAGAAAAGTGCCTACCTCTTTTCCCTCTTCCTCGTGCTGAGGCATCAGAAGTTAAAGGTTGCATTTATCTATCACTGTCTGAGTGCCAGGAAGCTGACGAATGCCCTGGTGCTTGCTTTCTAGAGTTATTCATTTAAGACACGACCTAGGCTTTAGGCTTTCCCATACAGTGTGGTGTAGTGAAGAGCACAAAGCGAGGAGATTACATGTTAAAGATCAGAATTTGCTCCATAACCAATCCTACTCAGTCTAATGGGCAGGGTGGATTAAATATAATCTTGGTCTTTTCAGAGAGTTGGAGCCGTTTAATAACAACAACACTGTGCAATGCGAGGGGAACTGGAAAATGGCTTTGAACTTTAAATGCTCTCTCCAGAATGACATTCTTTGTAATCCAGATTAGATCAATTCACATTTAGGAGAGATATCTAATCTGGATTGCAGTATTTATGTGGTGTTCTGCACTTACCTTGCAATGCAACCATAGCCCCAAAAGCTTCGAATGATAAACTCCACCCTTACTCCGATGTTAAGTGCAAAAGAGTTAATGTAATATCCACTATCACACATCCTTCTATCGGTAATGGGAGTTTTGTGCCCTTTATTCCATCCTAGAATTTAGGACTAATGGTGCCACATATCAGAAATTTCCGACTCACTTCTGAAGTCGTCATTACGAGCTGGTTGCATTCAAAAGTGCTTTGTTGCCTATTAAGTGGGAAAATTAATCCATTAAAGCCAACAATTAATTTATTAAAGCCAAATATCATGTCCCAATTGCGAACCATAACATTCTCCACGCTTCTGGAATTTTGGTCAACAGGCTATTTTTTCTCTGTACAATTAGGCTACAGTATGGCTATACACTTAAAATTATTATTTGTAAATGAACTATTTAAGGTCGGACAAGGCGATGAGCTGTTGTGGTAAAAACTAATAAACAATACCACTAACACAGCAGCGAACGTTAATGATCTTCTATGCATGATCTTAAAGTTTGTGACAAATTGAGAGGGCGTCCATGTCCAATTTGTAAAATAACTCGTATTTACAATAATTTCGATAGCACGTGAATGCATCAACGTGTTGCGTTTAAAAGCGTGAGACGTAAGAAAGAGCCTAGTAAATAAAGTAGTAGCGCTATTATGAGACGTGATGTGTGAACTATATTAAATAAGACAAACATATTTGACAAATGACACACAGCTGCTTATGTAATCTAAAACCCACGGTTGCGAATCCTGTTGTTCCCTCACTTTATCGGAGTCAGTACTGTCACTGTTGTGAAACTGAGACCGACGAGCTGCTGCATGATTCACACACGCGCTGTCGAAGACGACTTTTATACAGCTAAACAGTTCAAGTTTACAACGTTTTGCAGTGAAACTCAAAACGAAACATTTTTTTTTTATGAACCAGCCCTTAAACTATCTGCCACCGACAGACAGTATGCTAAGCAGAAATGCTTGCTTTTGCTAGACTGTGATGTAAACAAAAGACTGAAAAGCTGTTGTTTTGTTATTTTTAAGCAAGACATTAATATTGAGTAGCCTAACTTACATGTTAAACACAATTTTGCAGGTTCTGGACAAATTTTGCTTTTGCCAACGAAAATACTTTCAAAAGCCACAGCTAACAGTTGTGCGTCTCCAAGCAACATCGCGATTCCTTCTAAAATGAATCAGTGTTCAATGAATCACTCGAGTCGACTCAAGCTCCGCGATGGGACTGAGTATAAATTAAACACTCAAGCTACGTCTGAAATCACATAGGCTACTGTCTGATTAGATACTAATTATTAATGATGAAAATGTGTATTTTTTTATTTGTAGCCTTTTAATTCGTTAATTTAACAATTTACATATTTTTAAGACTTATAAGGGCCCCCATGTTTGCTAAGGCGCCCCGGCCCCCTGGTTGCGAACAACTGCTATCTTTATCACTCTCTGTAATTTCTTACCTCATTTTCTGTTCCAATGCAGCTTCTTTTGTAATCACTTCTTGACTGTGTGTGTGTGTGTGTGTGTGTGTGTGTGTGTGTGTTTAGGCAGCTCTGGACCAAAGGCAGGCTAATATTATTCATTATTCGTTATCAGCGCTGTCAAACAGAGCAGGTTCCCCAGTAGCTTCAGGCTTGAGCTCTGCCACTATCAACTGCATCTACAAGGATGAATTATAATTATAGAAAATCACTTACAAATTACTACCAAAAGCAGTGTTGCCGAACCCTCAGGTGAAAGCAGTTAAACGGATAGTTCACCCAAAAATGACAATTCTGTCATCATTTACTCACCCTCAAGTTGTTTTAAACCTGTGTGAGTTTCTTTCTTCTGCTGAACACAAAAGAAGATATTTTAAAGAATGTCAGTAACCTGACAGCTGACAGCACATTGACTTCCTACCAAGTCAACGGGTACCGTCAGCTGTCTGGTTACCAACAATCTAACATAACAATTAGCATTACATTTGTTATTTAATAATCTTTGTTAACGTTAGTTAGTAAAAAATACAGTTTTTAATGTTAATTCATGTCAGCTCAAGTCATAATATTGATTTTAATATTGTATTAGAAATGTTGAAATTAACATTGTTAATTTAGACAAATTTTTCATTGTTAATTCATTTTAATACATTTACTTAACTAGTGTTAACAAATGGTGTTACCAATATAAAACATTTAAAAAAAATAGAAAATATTTTTATTTATTTTTCCCTCTAAGTAAACTGAATTATATATATATATATATATATATATATATATATATATTTGCATAATCGTATTATCATCTTTCCCTTATGGCTAAATTATTTGAAGAATTTGCCCATAAACATGCCAAGACTCAGAGCAGAAATGTAATCCAAACAGCTGCCAGGATCAACCTAAAAATAATACAGCATCTTCGGCACACCCTTCAGTCCACTTTTGACGCCTTCTGCCACAGGGGAGCACTTTTGGCAGCTATACACACTGAATGTCATGAGGGATGAAATCAGCTGAATGCCTTTGAGATGTGACATTAAAATAACTAAAGGATAGGAAAATGCTTATGAGAGAGAGAGACAGGAAAACGTAACTTCAGATGTGACCCCATAGAGGACAAGAACAAGATTTCTTCCTCAGGCAGGAACCAGCAGAGAATCTGTGGTGAGCTTTCGAGAATATAGGCAGAGATAAACTAGGGTTTTTGTAAAACGCAAGTGAAAAGGGACAGAACGGTGACAAACGTCTCAGAGCGATCTGTCTCTACCTGTTAACCAATGCCAACTGTCTCAGAAAGTGAAACTGAAAGAGTGTTGAATGACACACAACCCTGCTCAGACTTGAAAAGGTTAATAAGGTGGAGCTGTCATAAAAATTGCCTCTACCTTCTTCTTCACTGTTGTGTAACTGACGTTGAGAAAGTTACCATGACCACGTCAGAGATGGAGAAAGGAGAGAGAAAATAATAAGGCAGATATGTATGAAGACACGGGTGAGGTGAGATGATGGAATAGAGAGGACTGGCAGAGAGAACGGTGTGTGTGTGTCTGTATATAAGTCAATCCCCGCACTTTATTATGGATGTACCCTGAGTTCCAAACAAATGAATCCCGAGTTCCTATTCCGTTCCCTCAAATAAGCATCCCAGACACAAAGAACGAGCCCACGCCGTCTCCTTTAATTATATGACCTCAGAGCGCCTCGAACGCCCCTCAGACAGGAGGAAGTCGGTTTATTAGTCGCAAAAGTCAAATGTAGAAATTGTTGGCTGAAATGTGATGTGTTATTTGACTGAGAGACAAGGATGAAAGATAATGCTGCCACTGAGACTGGAGCAGTATGAACAGACGCATGCTGTGTTTCAGTGACTTTATGGGCAACATTTTAAAGGAGTAGTTCACTTTAAAAAAAAAAAAACTTTTGCTGATAATTTACTCACCCCCACGTCTTCCAAGATGTCCATGTCTTTCTTTCTTCAGTCGAAAAGAAATTAAGGTTTTTGATGAAAACATTCCAGAATTTTCTCCATATAATGGACTTCAATGGGAACCAAACGGTTTAAGGTCCAAATGAGAGTTTCAGTGCAGCTTCAAAGGGCTTTAAACGATTCCAGATGATGAATAAGGGTCTTATCTAGTGAAACGATCAGTCATTTTTAAAAAAATAAATAAAAAAGTTTAAGTTAAGCACAAATGCTCGCCTTGCTCTGTTCTGTGATGAGCATTCGTGACTCTCCTGTTCAAACTCGTTTATCAAAATGAACAAATCTTTTTTCGAGTCATGACTCGAAGGGTCCTAGATAAGACGTTATTCATCGTCTGGTGTCGCCCTTTGAAGCTGCGCTGAAACTCATTTGGACCTTGAACCATTTGGTTCCCATTGAAGTCCATTATATGGAGAAAATCCTGGAATGTTTTCATCAAAAACCTTAATTTCTTTTCAACTGAAGAAAGAAAGACATGGATATCTTGGATGACATGGGGGTGAGTAAATTATCAGCAAACGTTTTTTTTTTTTTTAAAGTGAACTACTCCTTTAAGGCATTAACTCGCTTGAAGACTGTTTCAAAAAGTAGGCAAGTTGATCATTCTGCCTCCTGATACCTCCTTTTAGCCAAATTATATGGCAGCATTTCTTGTACTGTATCCTCTGTAGTAAAGTCAGTCCCAAGTTAGTTGAAAAAATAAAATAAAAAGGGGGCGGATGAAGCAAGAAATGTATTAAAAATAAACATTTAGTTTATTACATACTGAAAAGTATCAATAAAAATTGTTTGATGTAAATAAAAAAATGGATTAAAAAATATTTCACCTAATATTTGTTTGTGCGGCTGTATGTGGCCTATTTATACGCATTGACATTAGCTTAGCTGCATGATAATGTCATATTGAAATAATAAAAATAGAGGGAAAGTTTTGTGAAGAATCAAATACTATTATTGAGTATGGACACATTAAATTGATCAAAAGTGACAGTAAAAACATTTATAATGCAACAAAGTATTTCTATTTCAAATAAAGCGTGTTCTTTTGAACTTTCTATTCATCAAATGATCCTGATATTAAACAAGGCAACTTTTCAACATTGACCTTATTAGAATGATTTCTGAAGGATCATGAGACACTGAACACTGCAGTAATGATGCTGAAACTTCAACTGTGATCATAAATATTTAAATAAAAGGAATATTTTTTTAAAAAAAATGTTACATAGGCCTATAACATATGATATACACTGTAGGCTAAATATAATTCAATTAGCAAAATGCTAATATCATCTCAATTGAAATTAAATCTGATCATGTCTCTCATTATAAGGCTAGCTACATGTGTGCAGCCCTTGTAGAGCGTTACAATGCGGTTACCTAGAAATACCTTGATAGTTAGCAAGGCAGTGACAGCGTTTAGGATCAGACCCACTGTGCGTGCGTGTGTGCGTGTGTGCGCGTAAGAATCAGTATCATATGAACACAGAGGTAAGCAGGACTACAGTAATGCAGTAACTCTGACTTACATTTCCCTGTTACATTATACACAAGCTCGCTCCCTGACATGTGTAGCTTACACTATGTAAACCAACACACTTTTCCTGAACCACTCACACCATCAATTATTCATAAATGTAAATGCACTCAAAAACATTATCAAGCACTTAGGGAAAAGAGTTGCAGTGGATCCACAGAGTTTGAGTGGACGCTGGGCATCTGAATACCTATCTTACGTAAGCGTATGTAAAGTTAGACTACGAATAGTGCAGTCCATTTATAATTTTGTCATTGGCTTCTGTCCCTGTGAGCATTTTTAAGAATAGAAGTGAAGATTTTCACATTGTGGTAGGATGTCTCTCAGGGTCCGATGTTCCACATTCATGCTCTAGAAGCTGGTATCTGTTTGGAGGGAGAAAGAACGTCCCCACGAAGCACTTTATTTAAAAATGAAGGTCCAGAAACAGGCCAGATTTATGACAAACTTTTTAAAGAAAGAGATAAAGAAATACTTAGTACTTCTTATCTAGACTTGCCTTTTATATTCTGGTCTGACCAGGTAGGAATAGACTGTGTGCTTGTCTTAACCCTCCTCCTCCCCAGCTCCACCTGTCTAGATCTGCAGCACTTTTACTCTCAGTTAAAGTCTTTGTACGCTTTCTTTCTGTTTCATTCTGGTCTAGAAGAGTAAAAAACATTGTTGGTTTAACTTAAAGTAACCTGGTTGCCTTAAAATTTTAAGTTCATTGACCTGGAAAAAGTGAGTTAATGCACTGAAGAAGAATGATTTAATCATCAGAAACTCAAAGTTATATGTTATCTGAACTAAATAAATTATTTAAGTTGATTTGACAAAAGAAAAGGTGTTGTGATTACTAATCATGAATTTTTTTTTACAGTGAAGATGTAGTCTGCCAAAACTTAAACTATTTTCATTAATATTTCTCATTAATAAATATTGCGTTTTTAAATTATACCGAGTGTTGTCATGATTGAAAAGTACTCAAATATTTTCTTAAAAACTTATTTCCTTAAGAAGAAAATGGCTGTGTTTAATGTTTTCTTATTGTACGGTGGTTTTTCCTAAAATACGCTGACTCAATGAGAAACAAACACCCCATCTTTTTGTGCGGTGTGCAGATTACTGTAATTATCATAATAAAGGCATGTAGCCTTTTTTATTTTTTAATAGTTATTTTAAAGAGTCGCAAGAGGAAGTGCTCTCATGTCCATGTTTAAATTATCAATCATTGGTGTAATTTCAAAATATTTGTGCACATCCCTATTAATATTAATAGTACGCTGAATATTTTTCTGCAAAAAAACTAGGATATGTTGAATGATATGTTTAAAGGCCGATTAGTAAAACAATGCTATTCTAATAGATTTGATTGGTTCTCTTGTTTGAAATTGCAGCAAAGTTTTTTTATTTTTTTTTTATTTGCATAAATGTTTGATTTTGAAGGTTAATCTTTTTTCGTGTCATTTGGTTCATTCAACGAACGAAATGAACGAGTTGACTCTGGAAAAGATTCGTTCATTTTGATGAACGAGTTCGAATAGGAGAGTCACGAACAGAGCAAGGCGAGGATTTGAGCTTATAAAACATAAACTTTGTTATTTTTTTTTTTAAAATGAGCGATCGTTTCGCTTGACAAGACCCTTATTTATCGTCTGGAAATCGTTTAAAGCCTTTTAAACAGTTTGCAGTTTGCACTGAAACTGTCTTTTTGACCTTGAACCGTTTGGTGACCAGTAAAGTCCATTATATGGAGAAAAATCCTATAATGTTTTCATCAAATACCTTAATTTCCTTTTGACTGAAGAAAAAATGACATGGATATCTTGGATGACATGGGGCTGAGTAAATTATCAGCAAAAGGTTTTATTTTTTAAGTGAACTACTCCTTAAAGTTAGAAAATAAGAAGAAAATAGCAGTTTTTGAACCCAGCCCCAAAACTTTGTGGTCCATTAGAAAGACAAGAGAGGCAGATCTGTGTTTATCTCCTGGGGTAACTTTCTCCCTCTACTTTTGTACTCTCCTGATGCTTCTTAGTATTTCAACAAGCCCTGAATGAGCGATGGATATTCCCCTCACACAGGCAGGCAGGAACCCTACAGATGAACCACGCTCCCTCTCACCGCCCTCTATCAAAGAGAAGCAGTGCTGTGCAAATTACACTGACCCCTATTCCTGACCCCTGATGGCCCACCCCTCCTCACCTCCTTTCTGCTGCTTTTTTCCGACCCTCTCTTTCAGAGCTGTTCTTTTTGTGCTCGTGTCATGTAGCTGAAAGAGGAAGTCGCCATCCTTCAGACCACCCTCACGCTCAGACACCCACTGAGTCGCCATGGAAACCCTCGCCGGCCCCCAGAGAGAGGCATCGCCGGACAGAGCGCAATGCAAATGAGGGATAGATGGAGAGGGTGAAATGGAAAGATGCTGGAAGTGGGCGCAGGGGCGGAACAGTTGTCCTAATTTTGTCAAAACTAGTCCTCGGATAACTCCTTCAGCACTTTTAGAGACGTTTGGAAAGATGCATCGTAATGAATAATGCACGGGCGTCGTTTTGAAAAACAGACTTGCGCTCAGACAGACTGGATAAGCATTGTGCAAATCTCGGTTTGTCTGGCGATTACACTGAACATTTTTTTTTTTTTTTTGTCAGTTCAACTTAGGAAATGTATTTCATGTGGTAACATTTGAACATTGAGCTTAAGTTTCTTATGATATGTTTTATGTCCTATACATATGTTTTTTGTCAATGTTCAACGCATGGTATTTGTCTTATTGTCATATTTTCCTCTCCAGATAACCGGGAGATGGTTTTGGAGATACTTTTTGGTTTCTCTGTGAGTTTCGCCTGTTGTGGTAACTCATTATGTTGACTTTCCCCTATCCTGTTAGGCCTGATTGCCTTATTGGGTCAATTGGTTGTAGGCCTATTAGGCCTCATTAGGTTAATTGTATTCTGTCTGATTATATTTGGGACTTGTTGCCATTCTCATATGTTGTGTTAGGGGAGGGTGGGGCACAACGTAACGCAGGGTTGGTTGTAACACACTTGTTTTAAATACTTGCACACATGCCAGTTGCATTAAACACTATAGAGAAAAAATTGTGCCAAAATTCTGAAATCTTTGTAAGATATCATTGAACATTTATTTTAACCAAAGCAAAAATTAAAATTTTTATCTCTAACCTTTCATCTCCAACCTGTTGATATACTAGTTATTTAATATAACTATATATCGCTAACTATAGCAAAAGACACTAGCAGGGTTTAAACCCTAGTTGTGCAGTTGGGGCAAGTTGTAACACTGCGTTACAATGTGCCCTTATTAGAAATATGCTATTATATTCTATACTTTTATGAATTCTATTGAGAAACCAAGAGAAACATGTAAATAAAGACTGAAAGTCAATGTTCAGAAATTATTAATTATTATTGTTTTGAACTATGCTGTATAGATTTGTTTTCCGATGTGTTTGTTGTCAAACTCAAAAGTTATTTTATTTTTAATTATTAAAAAGCGCCATTATTTTATATGAAAAACCCTAAGTAGATTTACACAAACTGAGAAAGTCAAAAAGTGTTACGTTGTGCCCCGCTTTCCCCTACTTTGCTCTGAAGAAGACTACTTATTGGTCGAAAAATATTGGCTCATGTACTTAAGCCACATTTAATAAAGGTTTTTTAACTTTATCCTTCTCCTCGTTGAGGGACCTGTTCTTTTGCTTCTTTGGATCTTTTCCCGACCCCAAGAGCACCTAACACGGATTTTATATACTTTACCCGAGCACCTGGTTGAACCTTTTACAGTTCATTTGAAATAAATGGTTTTGTTGAAATTAAATAAATGATTTAAGACTACTGATTAAAACTGAATTCAACCAACCTGAAAAAAACGATGTTTTCCTGAAGCATAACTGTCAGTAGATATAACTGGATTTCTCCAGTTAGGGAAAATTACTTAAAAGAGTATTTCAACTCAAAATGAAAATTTCCCGAAAATGTACTCACCCCAATGCCATCCAAGATGTTAATGTTTTTTTTTTTTTTTTTTTTTTTTTTCTTCAGAGGAAAATAAATTAATTTTTTTGGATGAAAACATTTCAGGATTTTGGACACAATGGACTTCAAAGGTAACCAACATGTTGAAGTCCAAATCAATGCAGTTTCGAAGAGCTTCAAACGGCTCTGCACATAACCATATACTGTATAATCATTTTTGTTTATATGATGAAATACCTTTCCCATCGAGATATAAATACCCTAAAAAGATTATGTGAAACAAAATAATGTAATGGCAGAAGAA
The DNA here is from genome assembly GCF_988280905.1 of Pimephales promelas. Lineage (NCBI taxonomy): Eukaryota > Metazoa > Chordata > Actinopteri > Cypriniformes > Leuciscidae > Pimephales > Pimephales promelas. The sequence goes on from NC_142788.1 coordinate 12,441,996, forward strand.
TGGTGAAAGTTCAGCAATGCCGTCTAGAAGAAATACAGCCTGTCTGCATACCACATACTAGCACATGCTGTTCCTAGAATTACAGATCCCTGAGGGAAATCATAATGATTAATTATACAGCCACTGCACTTTTTATGCTTATTTTCTGTCGCAGGCATTTAGGCTGTATTGATGCCTTGTTTGGTCGCACACATATTCATATATTTGTGCGTAGCCTGCGGTTACAGAACTGCGATCATCAGGGTTCTTTTAATTAATAAATATTAATTGGGCCTGTTACCCCGAGGTGGCAAACACAGCCGGCTATGAACTTTAAGAGGGATTATTTATCCCACAACTTGTTTGTTTTCTATTCATTTATATCCATAAGTGTTGATTTACTCTAAATGTCACATTTCCAGACCCATTTTAATAGAGAGAGGTTAACGACTGTTTACCATGAATCATTCCCCAAGTTATTTAGTAAAGTTCCCTGAAGATTTAGAGTTAAAATCAGCACTACCACACATGTATTCCTGATGACACTAAAATTCACATTATTAATACACATCAACTATACCTCCAACATAATTTTTAGCATAGCAATGAAGGTTTGTCAAAGTTAAAGTAGTTCATTAAATATGTTTTTTTCTTTTTTCAAACTGACAGCCCTTAAGTTGCTGCACTGTTGGTTTCTAGTTCATCTCATAGGAAAACATGATTATTTTATGAGGTGGCAATTTGCTATGAGATTCAGAATTCACGGTGAGATTCGAAAACGTAGGATTGTTTAAAAATAAAAATATTAAGCATGAATGTTCACCCCAAACCTTTAGTCCATTAGTCGTCCCATCGTGTTGCTGTTCTATTTGCATAAACGGTTAATTCCCACAGCAACTGTTGCTCACCCACTAAACCTCACTCCCATTCGGGTCCCGGGACCAATTTAACTGGACTTATACTCACAATCACTCTGAGCGGGATTCAACCTAGCGTCACCGGCATGGGAGACAGGTGCGCAAAGCAGGAGTCAAAAGGCCGCAGCCTCTAAGGTAATTCACTAGAGTGCCGCTTGAGACCAGGGGAGTGAGGTTTACTTCCACAGCTCTTTACTAGCTGGCCTCCGTTACCTATAGGGTTGGGTACCGAACTCAGTAGTTTTAATGGCGCAGACTGAATTACGTCAGTAGGCCCACTACAGAGTAACGATTCACATGAAATCAATCAGTACCAAATTTTGATGCCTGAGAGTGAAGTGAGAGTAAGATGAATACGAATCCAATTTTAAAATCACACCTATGCCACTGCCTCACACACACTGAAGTATGCGTGACACTCGCTGTGTTTTCCATCCTCTGTAGTCTCCTATCCTATCAAAGCTATATATATATATATATATATATATATATATATATATTAAGGAATAATCACACTTTTTCTTCTGTGTTGTAATTTTAACAGTATAAAGCTCAGTTGTACCGCATGTTGTTTGACAAAAAAGGTTTAATTTCATATAAAAGATCAATTAAATGTCTTCATTTTTATTTCTAGAAAATTCACAACACAGAATTTGTGGAAAACAAAACGGAACATATTTTTTTTCATACATTTTTTTATTACTAAAATGGTTGTTCTTATTAATATTCGAGCATCACAGACAAAGGCAGACAGCGACCAATGCAGCTCAGGCATAATGTCAATAACACTTGACATTCAATAACATTACAAATGACTTAAAGGAGTAGTTCACTTAAAAAAAAAAAAAAAAAAACTTTTGCTGATAATTTACTCACCCCCATGTCATTCGAGATGTCCTTGTCTTTCTTTCTTCAGTTGAAAAGAAATTAAGGTTTTTGATGAAAACATTCCAGCATTTTTCTCCATATAATGGACTTCAATGGGAACCAGACGGTCCAAGGTCCAAAATACAGTTTCAGTGCAGCTTCAAAGGGCTTTAAACGATTCCAGACGATGAATAAGGGTCTTATCAAGCAAAACAATCGCTCATTTAAAAAAAAAAAGACAAAGTTTAAGTTTTATAAGCTCAAATGCTCGCCTTGCTCTGTTCTGTGTGACTCTAATATTCGAACTCGTTCATCGAAATGAGCAAATCTTTTTTCGAGTCAATTCGTTCATTTCGTTTGTTGAATGAATCAAATGACTCGAAAAAAGATTTGTTCATTTTGATGAACGAGTTCAAACAGGAGAGTCACGAATGCTCATCACAGAACAGAGCAAGGCGAGCATTTGTGCTTATAAAACTTAAACTTTGTTATTTATTTTCGCTTGATAAGACCCTTATTCATCGTCTGGAATCATTTAAAGCCCTTCAAACAGTTTGCAGTTTGAACTGAAACTCTCTTTTGGAACTTGAACCGTTTGGTTACCAGTAAAGTCCACTATATGGAGAAAAATGCTGGAATGTTTTCATCAAAAACCTTAATTTCTTTTCGACTGAAGAAAGAAAGACATGAACATCTTGGATGACATGGGGGTGAGTAAATTATCCGCAAAAGTTTTTTTAAAAGTGAACTACTCCTTTAACAAAAAAAATTACCGTTGGGTACTTACACCGAATTTCTAGTACTGTACTGGTTAAAATGTGAACAGTAAAAATCTGAACGGTACCCAACCCTAGTTACCTATAGTACAAATCTGTTGTTCATTTTGTATCATTCCTCCACAGGTGTCATTACAGTTTCTAATTCTGTCATTTTTAATTGCACTGATTCTACTAGATAAAACAGTGATGTTATATGTTGACTGGGAAGCATATGTTGATTCTTGTGGAGTTTGGATGAAATAGAAGTGCTTCACTTAAGACTAAATCTGAGTGTTATGCAGAAATGAAACCCTGAAAAGCATCACATTTCCACTTGTCTGATCAAGGGTTTTAAGAGTGAATAAAACATTACCTCTTAACCCATTGAAGAAGTGAATTTTATACTGGGATGTAATCGCAAATGGTCTGAGTGACTATACTAAGTGGTCGTAATGTTAGATGGGAGCAAAAATTGATGGACTCAGCGATGCAATTTGCCATGCCAACTAACGCTGGCACTGAGAACCTGCCGCTACTGTCACCCAAATACTCAGCATTTCATTGCACAATTGTGTATTGCCGCCAGACATGCAGGCATTGTGCACCCACTCTTCGTCTCCGCTAAATGCACTCTATTGGCAGGCTTGGTGGACCGTAATCGCATCCCCTCCCATGCATTAACACAAACATGCTACTAACAAGGCCAGATTGTGAGGACGCTATTATTGAATCCATTGTACCACAGTATTTCCACACAACATTTTCTGAAACAGATCAAAATGCGTTCATTCAGTCAAAAACCATATGCCTTCATTACTCAAGGGATGAATCATCTTCTTTTGAGGGCTATTTATTCAAATATTGCAAAGTAAACGGCTAGCCATTTTGCCAACAGAAAAAGCATTGGATGGGTGTACATTCCAGAAAGTAATGGAATTGAAGCGGGCATCTCAAGGACAAAACAACAAACTCTCTTGCTCATCCATGGGTATGCAGCTGCATTTTAAATGGACGGAAGGATGAATGACAGATAAAAAAGAAAGTGTGTGAGTATAAGTGAGAATATTGAAAGTATGATGAAATTTGTGGGAAAGTGTCATCAGATTAAAGTTATAAAGTGAGGAAGACTGATGCCGGCTTACTCAAGACTGCCGATCTGCCTGTCAGCTACACTATTTAACTTTAGACAGAAGTGAGTTTAAACTAAAGTTAAAAAATGGAACTTGATGAACTCAAACAAGAAAACAGCAGAAACAAATATAAAGAGACGAAAGGCTAACAGATTCTAGTGGTGGTATTACGGTACAAATGGTCATACTATGATAACCATATTCATGGACCAGGTACACCAAGGTACTTCAAAGATGCTTGTTGTTAGCTGAATGTCATGAATTTATGTTTATTTATGTTACATTTATATTAGTATTTATATTAGATAAGTCTCAGTTTGTTAAATATTTGGAGGTAAGGAAAAATGGTTAGCTACACTTTAAAATAAAAAGACAAACTTTTTCATATGTATTATATAAAAATATTATAAAAAAAAATTATAATATTATTATATGTATATATATTTATATATATATATATATATATATTTTTTAATGGATCAATAAATGAATAGAAGATTGAGTCCCATAATGATTTTTTTAATGCTTTTGCAGTCTCTCACAAAAGCATTGTGTTCCCCTAGAAACTTTGAATTATACAAAAGCACTGAATTATCCTCCCATTTCATATTATTTTAATCTTAAAACTTTTGTGAGAGAACCATGATAACAGTATACAGTTAACTGTGTCCTCTCTTGACTGTCTGAGAATGAATTTTGTTCGATTTTTGTCTGGTTAGGTTTCCTTTCAAAAAAGAACATTGATTTGGGCTTATTTTTTATTATCTTTTTTATTTTTGTACAGCTTGAGTAGAACTCATTCTGATGCATTGTCAAGTTGTGACTTTCCTTTCTATCTCAGTTTTGCCTTATAAACACTGTAAAGTGGTAAATTGCTGTGCTTTGTGCCGTGTGTGTCTGTGGCCGCCCATCTTTCTCAGAAATGGTCTCTCGTTTTCTCCTCCGAGCCTTTCCTCCTGTGTGCCTCATTTTTTTTCTCCCTTTATTCTTTCAAACACCGCCAGATACGATAAAAGGTGAAATATCAGAGACAGCAGTAAAGGCTTTCCTAAGGATTGCTTCATAACAGCCGAAGAGTTCCTCAAACCGCTTGAATCTCTCATCTCAATGTTCTGAAAGTTATAAAATGCTGGTGGCTGGAATAGACAGGCATAAAGAAAACAGCTTTGTGTTTTACTCTTGTTGTTTTAGGTTAGAGGTTAGAGGAAAATGTTACTTGCTTCATTTTATTGCCAACCTCAACACAGAGATTGGCACCTCTGTTGCACTAGACTAATTAGGGAATATGGAAGTTGAAGGCCTGTGAAATTTTAATTTGGAATTTATGTCATGCTGAAGGCTCAGGGTAGAATTATAAATGGGCTTGTAAACAGATGAATAAACATAATGAAGAATTGAACAGTCTGTGACACCAAGAAGATGGCGAATAATGCCCGGGAACACGGGATATAGGCTAAGTCCGATTGTTTAATTAAAGTTGACGGCAGGGTGAATTACTAAAGGGTGCATTTAAAAATCTAGAGGGGACACGCTTTACTCTAATAAATGTAATGCTGCCAAAGTGATTCATGGCTTAATATTAAATCAACTTAGGGGAAAATGTTCACAAAAACGACATGACAGGAGAAAGAAAAAACATGCTGTTTTCATGTGTGTGTCTTTAAATGCAAATGAGCTGCTGTTTCCCACGCGCTTTCCAGAAGAGGGCGGAGCCTGTCCAGCTCATGCCACAAAACTAAAACATCTGTTCAAACTATCATCATCTCTATCGTGGTCACGCTCATGTGACATTGCAGTTCTTCATGATCATGAAAGTTTATTATCTGCATGTATTTTAAAGCCACAGCAGTCTAAACTTCTGACATAATGTTTTCTGAGAGCACACATCATAAGCACACACACAGAAAGCTGGCTGTCTGACGGCGCTTCCTGTGAGTATTAAACTAAGTTCTCTATCATGTCTTATTAACCCTCTGGGGACGGATTGGGCGGTACCGAATTGATAGAGAGGTGAAGCCTTTCTTGCCATCTTCCTCAGATTCCGCTGAAATTAATGATAACCGGATACCCGGAGATACCCGGCTTGTATACACACCGTGAAAAAGGCCAATGAAATCGATGTTGTTTGGCAGATTCATGAGCAGCAACCAATGGAAAAATTGCCGATGGAGAATTTTTTTTCGTACCCAATCAGGGAAAGGTTACCATGACGTATTCTAGCAAATCGGAGGACTCTGTAGCCTTGCAAGGGGTGGTACTATATAGTAAGGGATATGATGCAAACAGCGTCGAGTGGTGGAGGAGACGTCAGAAAGCGAACGGACGAGCAGATTATAACAAGGCTTTACGGAGCGAGAGCGCACTGAGATTTATATGAGAGAGAGACAGAAGAATTATAATATATATACAATCATAGCATTATTTATTATTTTAGCTCTTTTATGATGGCAAGCAGTAAACGATTTACGGTGGAACAGGCTCTGGAACAATTACTGGAGAGTGACGAGGAGAAAGCATTGCTAAGTAAATCCTAAGCATTCCTAAGAAAAACGCCTGGGACTATTTGTAAATAAAGTTAGATTTTTCATTGTTCTTTACACATTTTATTTAACAATTACACATGTCTGTCAAGCAAAGGCTTTGACAAATATTTTTTTTTGTTCAAAAACTGTTCACTATTGTTGTGTGATGTGTGATTTTCAAAAATAAATGACGAAAATCGAATTTCCGTTTTTGAAATTCTCTAGTATATTGTACATTTTTCACTCATACTTCCTTTAAAAACGCATTACATGCATGCTTATGTTAGCTTAGGGTCTTCTGAATCCATAGATACCAAACACATAGTGTTCCATCTCCATTACATATACTGTAGTTTATAAGCCCAAATGTAAAAATAGAGAAAACGGACCAAAAAGGGCTTAGTCCCCAGAGGGTTAAGCTTAAACTGTCAAAAAAGTTTATGTCAAAAACACACAAAGTTGACATACACACAATCGGTTATGTCTGTGAATGTAAACAGCAAGTTGCATGTGCAGGGCTCGACATTAAGCCTTTTTATTGTAAAAAAGTTGCTTGTCTGAAAAAATAAATAAATAAATAAATAAATGTTAAATTTATTTATTTAAAAAAAAAATATTCTGAATCAAATATTCTAATCAGTGTTCAATCAGCTTTGATATATTTTAATCTGCATATTGTCATATCTGCACCTATCTGTCGTAACAGGGCAATTAGATCGGTGTTTTAAAATGACAGCAGCGTTAAATACAGTACCTACTGTTACTGTAAAAAAAATATTTGTAATCACATTTTTTCTTTTGTAAAATCAACTTAAATAATTTATGTAGTTCAGATAACATAATATTTTGAGTTTATGATGATTAATTCAATCTCCTTCATTGTATTAACTCACTTTTTTCATTTGAATGAACTTAAAATTTTAAGGCAACCAGGTTACTTCATTTTTTAAGTTAAACCAACAATATTTTTTACAGCACTGTAAAAAAAAAATATTTTCAAGATTTGTTATCACAACATATTTTCTTTTGTCAAATCAACTTAAATAATTCATTTAGTTGAGATAACTTATTATTTTGAGTTTCTGATGATTAAATTAATCTCCTTCATTGTTTAACTCACTTTTTCCAGTTTAATCAACTTAAAATTCTAAGTCAACCAGGTTACTTACTTTTTTAAGTTAAACCAACAATATTTTTTACAGTGAGTGTGCTGTTAATACGTAGCAAACAACACAAGGAAAACAGAAAATCACTCACTGCTCTTGTTTAAATAACTTTAGTTAACTTTAGTTAATAAGAATACATTTCTTACATGAATGCTGCTGTTAAAATCTCAAGGCGAGGAAATCAAGATGGCGGACTGTGTACTGCTCACTCAGGGCATGGTTTATGCTAATAGGGCGGAGTCCGTATCAGTCGGCGGTGGAGCCTATAAGCATTCGTGGCTTCACAAAAGCTACAAGTGTGTGGGTGGGTTTTTACTTTTATTGGGTGGTTGTGTACACACACTTCCGACACATTTATGTTTAAATTTTGGATAACAGGTCTTTAAACCATGTACTGTAATATCTATCAGCCCTGAAGGTGGTTTCAAAACAGACCCGTAGACAGCTGTCGAGAGAAACATGTCAACTAACATAACGATTTTTTAATTGCCCCTGGAAACAAGGCAGTCCCTTTAAAGACAGATTGTTTTTCTGTGATACAACACAAAAGCTCTCGCCTCCACTGAACCACGGCCAGAATGTGAGTGGCCGTACATGCAAAATGTATTTCTCAAGGTCTCAGGCCCAAAGGAGGAATATATTGATCTTGTGAAAAATAAATGGGAGTACTGTTAGTGTTTGCAAGTGTTTGTCATCGTGCTGCTTTTAAAAACACTTATAATGCGCATTTCTTTTGTTTGTTGGTGTAAGCTGAGAATATATTATGTGAACACCATTATAGCGCAGAGCTGAATCCCATGTGGACAATATATATTCATGGAACACCAGCGCTCCCTAAACGATAGAAACGGGGAGGAATCATGCCGCCTCAGCAAGGTCGAGAAAAGTGTGTGTGCTATTGTTTAAAGAGCTCATGGCGACTCTGCATTACAAGAAAAAGTATACAAGCAACCCAATGCAAAAACCTGGTGTTAGATAAAAATAGATAGAAAAAACGAGAACTAGATTTTTGACTTGTGGGTGGTTACTAGGGTGTTGCTATGAGGTTGCTAAGATGTTCAGGACACTTTTTAGCAGGTTGCTACATTGTGTGGTTGCAAGGATTTTCTGGGTGTTTGCTCAGTTATAACTTGTGTTTTTGGATGGGCAGATTTTCCACTATTCCACTATTAGACTGCTGTGAGGATGCATTCAATTGATTGAAAGTGACAGCAAAGACATTTAGACTGTTAAAAAAGATTTCAAATAAAATTATTTTGGACATTCTATTCATCAAATGTATCATGGTTCTAATGTATCAATTGTTTTCAACATTTATTATCATAAGATTCTACTGAAATTCAGCATTGTATCACAAATTGCATTTTCAAATGTATTCAAATAGAAATGGCTTTGTTTAGCAATTTTACTGTTTCACTGCATTTTTTATCAAATAAATGCAGCCTTGGTGAGCACAGAAAAGACTTGTTCCAAAATTAAGAAATCTTCTTGACTTCAGTTACATTTGTCATATTGATTTCTATCTTTCTCTCCCTACAATTCAAATCATTCATAGAAAAAAAACGTTCTCGCTTGGTACTTAAAAAGTAACAAACCACATGCCTGTCCAAGAATTTTGCAATATAAAGAAGGGTTTGTGTGTTGGGAAGACGAACACGCCAATGGCGGATTATAGCAGAGTTCAGATAGCCAGTTGCACAAAGATGTCTTTCTCTGTCCATTGTTTCTTATTAGTGAGTGACTCAAAATAGTTTCCCTCTTAGGACAGAGATGAGAGAGATTTTAAAGAACCGAGGGACACAATGCATTTGTTTCTTTACAATGTGATGCAAATCTAAAAATTACTGAGAGTTCAGGAGCTCAAATCATAAAAACTGGTTAAAAAACACAATTTCTATTCCCATTTTTTTCTCAATATGTAATTCCAGTGATATCACGAGCATGAACAAGCAACTGTGCTTACAAGTTTTTCACACTAGTAGCTTTAAGTGATGGATATTAGATTTGGTCATAATTTTATTTAGTCGTTCCAAACCTGTATGACTTTCTTTCTTCTATGGAATGTAAATGAAGGTATGTTGAAGAATGTTGCAAACCAAAGTTTTGGTTCCCATTGACTTCCACTTAAGTAAAAAAAAATTGAACCGAATTATATTTTATATACCGAAACAGTTTGTTAAACTTTTTTTTCCAGCTCAATTTGAAGTGCTTATCTAAAAAGTGTAATTTTTCTTGAATACAAAAATATTACTTTTCAGCAGACCATTTACTAACAGTGCACATATACCGGCAAGTGTGTGTGTGTGTGGTCTTGATCTATTAGCAGACTGTTTGACCTATATTGTCTCGGATGTTTGGTGAATATGGGGGTGGAAAGATGGTTTTATTAATCTCAAACGAGCTACTGCATATCCTTATGTTGAAGTAAAAATACCTCCTGTTTATTACAGAATGTAAATGTGCACTGAACAAATTTGAAAAATACAGTGTTTTTTTTTGTTTGTTTGTTTTGCATGATTTGAGCAAAACAAGCTAAATTTATTTTTCCAACTTTCTACTCCCCCTACTTACTTTCAACTTCCCCCTGAAAAATTAGCTAATCGTGAAGCTACATTCACACTGTATAAGAAAAATATATCAAATTAGTATGAATTAAATTAATTACAGTAGCCAAGTTTCCATCCACTTGTCAATCGAATTATCTAAAGTTCGGTAAAAAAAAAACTAATGCGAATAAAGCTGTTGGGTTTAAAGTGCATCCAACGGCTTTAAAGCGAATAAAAATATATGACGTCCCATGCAGACATTTTAAGGTGTTTCCATTCATTTTCCGCACTGAATTGCACAACATTCAAGCACACATTTGCGAACAAAGTTTTGCTTGACAAAATGGATTGCGCCATCTACAAACAAATGATCAATATTTCACAAGAGGTAAAAACTATATAAAATACTGTTCGTTTTCTCACACAAACCGCTCGTTTCGTGTCTTAGGCCATCAGTGTGTACTAACATTTACGAGTCATTAAATCATGTTTAATTTTGCATGCTCTTTGAGGACCCCATACACCTCCATTATATAACTGACAGATAAGAACGGTTTGACCTAAAAATATCAAAATTGAAAATACTGTGGAAACAAGACACCTACATCTTGGATGCCCTTGAGGTAAACTAAAACATATCAAAAATTAATTTCAAAGTGAACTATCCCTTTGTTGACACCCGCCATGTGTGCGCAAACAGAGCGGAAATTCTGGGCGGAAATGAACTAAAACAACTTCTATGTTTTGTGGCGTGTTGCAACCATATAATGACATAAAACGTAATCGCAAATGATTATTTATTAGGCAAATAACATTTCCATCAGCGTTTATCGCATAAGCCGTATAACGATCGAGATAAAATCCGTCGAGACCGAACGTATTTAATTTGAGTCGATATTCATGAAATTTAATCGCATTTTACTGTTTCCATAAGACATTTTTCATTCGACATCACTTAATTTGCATAAAAACGTGCATAGCTAGTGAAAGTAGGCTAATAGATTGAAAATAAACAAAGGACTTTTTCAGTGTGGCTTGTTTGCAAAATATGGGATCTAGATGAAGTCAAGGATGGCAAGGCAAACAGGAAGGGTCAAAGAGATTTCAAATTAAGAGCAGAGGGAGAAGACAAACAGATCAACAGATGAGGGATAAAGAATGAGCCCAAGAAGAAGAGAGGTGGATAAACAGCCCAGAGGAAGAGCCTTTGGCTTCATATTAAAGCCAGTCTGGACTCACCCATCTTCACTGGCGTACACCCACATACACTTCCTGCACAGGCCTCTATCTCCAGCGCTGCAGTTAATACCACCACGCGCCGCCGAGGAGGGCGCAAGAGACATGTAGGAGAGGCCGATGGAAATGAGGGTGGAAAAAGCCAATGTTTGTAATGGATGGAGATTTGACAGCTTGGAGAAGAAAAAGAACAGAGGGAGAGACTCAAGAGAGAGAAAAAAATGGCAGAGACGTGAACCATCTCTCCTCTCATGCGTGAGTGTTTGCAGTGTCACGCTGTTCCCGGATCAGTTCTGCTTCTCAGCTCGTGCTGATAAAGATCTGTAAGTGGAGGAGGACGGCTGACCTTAAATCAGCGTCTCCCGGGGACCTCGATCAATGCGCACACGGCTGCGGAAAGCTACCGGGGTTCAGCCTGGGTCAGTGGCGCGAGCACAGCTGCTTTCTGAAACGGTCCAGCTGGGACGGGTTCACCGGGTTTATCCATTTGTAATCGCCGGTGCAGCGAGCATACTTGAGACGTTGCTTTGGGTAAACAGACTCTCGCTCTCTCCTGACAGTGTGCAAGTGGACTGTGCGGGGAGTGTTTTATTCGCCAAGTGCTCTTAAAGATGTCTTTGGTCTGTAGTGGCCCTGATAACCTCATGCCACACAAATGCATTGTGGGTAAGGGTAATTGAAGGCAAGGGGAAGATGCAAATTCTGAGTAGCGAGAGAATGCCAGGAGGAGAACGGTTGAACAAGTTCATAGTCTTATCTGTTTTCGTCAGCTTCTCCACGAGAAGGTACACTTGTAGCCTGGAGATCTTAGATTGAATCCCTACTACATCGTTTTCAATCACGGCTGCCCAAACAGAATCCTTTCGTCTACAGAATCTACTTCACAAAGCCTGACAATTATTTTGCAAAATCTTGACAGTGGTTGACTCACAAACATAAGAGGAAAGCAATTGCAGCATCTCAGAGAACTGAAAACACCCTGAATCTATAAAAAGTTGATTTAAAGGGATAGTTCACTTTGAAATTAATTTTTGGTATGTTTTAGCTTACCTCAAGGGCATCCAAGATGTAGGTGTCTTTGTTTCCACAGTATTTTAGGTCAAACCGTTCTTGTCTGTCAGTCATATAATGGAGGTCTATGGTCACCACCTCAAAGAGCATGCACAGAGAAGTCCAAAATAAACATGATTTAATGACTCGTAAATGTAAGTACACATTGATGGCCTAAGACACGAAACGAGCGGTTTGTGTGAGAAAACGAACAGTATTTATATTGTTTTTACCTCTTGCGCCCATGCCTTCAGATCACTTGGACGTGGCTGTGGTTACAAGATGTAAAAACGTTATAAATACTGTTCGTTTCTTCACACAAACCGCTCGTTTCGTGTCTTAGACCATCAATGTGTACTTACATTTACATGTCATTAAATCATGTTTAATTTCCTCTTTGAGGTGGTGACCATAGACCTCCATTATATGACTGACAGACAAGAATGGTTTGACCTAAGCTAAAACATATCAAAAATTATTTTAAAAGTGAACTATCCCTTTAAGATTTGGAAGTTTTTCTACTTGAACAAGAAGTTGATATAATTTCAATTGAGGCACACAGCTTTTATATATATATATATATATATATATATATATATATATATATATATAAAACAGTTATTCTTAATAAATGTAATTAATTAATTTAATCCAACGCATCTCCAAAGTAATGAATAAACTCAATAAACCAAATAAAATGTACTTTCTCTATGTTTTCCATTAGTGGTAGACTAGACAAATGAATCAACAAGGTATTTTAGACATTATTTATTTTATTTTCTAATGAATTGCCAGGGTGTTATCTCTTGTGTTAAAATGATTGAATGCACACCCAGCCAAACATCATCACACTAAAACAATACATGAAATACCAACCAACTATAAAATAGCAATTATATTTGTCTTCCCAGAATGCCAAAATGACTGGTTTATGATTGAAATGTCCAATCACAGGGACTTGCCGCTCAGTAGCTTAACTGAATCAATTAAATGGAAAACGATTAAAAGCACATTGTTTTGGAGTCAAGATTTGCTCAGTCAACCACTTTAAAAGTCCTCCAGCTTCCCCCGTCACCTTTACAGTAGGCCATAGGGGAATGATATTGAGACTATAACTCAAGGAGAAACTTTGTTCAAATCATTTTGTCCTTTAGAGACGGATACAGTATCTAAATCATTCGACCATGAGTTCTCGCAATTCTTTCTGAAGGTTAGTCGCCCCAGGGAAAGAGTTGAAAGACGTGTATAGTTGTGCGCGACTTTAACACACCGTCTGAGCTTGAACATGAGACCGTTCCCTCTTCCCTACCAGAGCACCTTTTGTAGCTGTTATTTATTTATTTACAGACTCCAAGCTAATGGAAGAGCCTTGTTGTAGCAAAATAGGCCATGTCACAATGTTCCTCTTCCAGACACAGTGCCGAGCTAAAGATAAATCCATTAGGATGCAGCAATACCACGAGCGAGAGAGAGAGGCACGAAAAGGACAACGCACAGCAATGGAGGAAGAAAAAGGCAAAAAGAGCAAAGACGAGAAAACGGGGAAAGACGGGGAGAGAGCACGTTTAAAATGGAGAAGCTAGTGTAACTATTCCTGCCACTCAGTTCTTTGCCTTTCTGCTCCGTCCTTTTCTTCCTCCTCGGCTGAATTGGAAAGAAAAGCAGGCCATTCATCTCCAGACTTCTAGTTTTTCCAGCCCACTGTGTCCGCTTCAGCCCGCTTTTGTGCGTGGCTATACTTTAGCCCTGACTGGCGGCTCTTGAACAAACCTGACTGCCATGCCCAATGGCTGGGAATTGTAGTCCAATGAGCAGGGGATGATGGGGGTCGTGGGCCAAACATGCTTTCCCACCGCGCTGAAAAGCAGAGCTTGACAGATCGGGTCGCCACGACGACCGATGAAGACAAGGTCATTCACTTTGACCTCCCTCCCCTCAGCGGGTGGTTAGATCACTAAGCTGTTGACTAATTAATGAGTGTGTTTGTAGTCATGCTAGTTAGGGCGGCTTTGACGGGAGCTTGCTCTCTTTGTGAAAACTTCTCTCGCAATTTATTGGCCAGTCTTTTGACTGTGTTCAGTGAAAAGACGCATGCATATCTGCAGTGTAAACACGGCCTGTGATTGTGTTTATAATTTAACATTAGCTCAATGCAGAGAAAGGACACACACATTCACATCAACCAAAGGACAATCAACACTGCTATGAATTGAGATGTTTCCCTGCTGGAAAAAAAATGCAGATCAAGCTGATTTGTTGCTGGTCCAGCTTGCTGTATTCAGTCATCTTGTAAGTTTTCAATCTTAAAGTCACACATACCCACATACATTATGGTATGTTTTAAAGTGACACTTCACCCATTTGCATTAAGCTTTGTATCTTTAGAAACCCAGTCATATTTTTGAATGGTCATGGTTTATTCCCTTATTTTCCCCTGAGATGGGAGAAATATGATTTAAGTGTTTTATTTCCTGCTTGTTATGACGTAAAAATAACGTAATTTTGCGTCATAATAAACAGGAAGTCACATTTCATTAAAAAGTGTAGAGACTACAAACATTAGCTCATTATAATTCCAGGGTGTGGGACCCACTCACCCTACAGGCCTATTACAGATCAGTGGGTGGGACTTCACTTGCAGATACTGAAATCAATATCAGTTTGGAAGCTAAGCCAGCAAGCGCTGTGGAGGTATGAAGTTATGATAATGACGGAAGAAACTAAACATGATATGGAAGAAGAGAATTTTGAAATTCTGCTGTTTGAATCCGATGTTCGTGGCTATCTTTACGAGTCGCAGTATAGTGAGGAGCAGCTGAGGCTGATGGAGGAACCGGAGGCGGCTGCCTGTCGCGGTCGAGGAGCCCGGACTGGCTCGAGCTGGACTGACTGCTGTGCCTGTGCATCGCTGTGAATTACGAACACAGATTGAGTCCGTCTGCTACAGAGAATTTCAACAATGGCTATTTCTCCTGAACGAAATCTCTGAATCAGACGAGCACACGGACGTTTGTGTTGCGATGTGAACCATCCTAGTTTCGCCTGACTGAACATCCAGGTATCATGCCGTAATTCACCATATAGAAAGAAATACAAACGAGGAGTAATTCACTAATGAGTTTGCCAATGTAAAGTTAACGGGGTTTGTTGTTGTGGGAAGAAGGAGGCGGGAACCGGCGAACATTTATTTCATTTAACATTTTTAATAGTAAAATGAACAAATACAAAACGAAAGTATAAGCCAGCAGCCCCTCATTGACGACTGCTGTAACGTTACACACAACAGAAACAAAACAACATAAAATCAGACCTGTTTCTCTCTCAATCTGCCGTCGTCTCTCCTCATTTTATGCTTTCACTCCTCCGCGAGAGACGCAAGACCGGTATCAATCATTACAGCGCAGTCTCATCCCAAGACGTCATATAACTGACGTCTTGGGACGTCTTTTGACCATACGTCAATATCCGCCTTTTTAGGGCCCCCTTAAACGTCGGTAGATGACGTTTACTCTACTTGGATCCTAACTCTACCCCAGACCTAAACCTACCCCGTCACCTAACTGACGTTAAATGTAAAGCGTCAGTTGTATGACGGCCCGGGATCGTCATCTACCGACGTTTAAGGGGGCCCTAAAAAGGCGGATATTGGCGTATGGTCAAAAGACGTCCCAAAACGTCAGTTATATGACTTCTTGGGATGAGACTGCGTTATTCATTTTCACTCACGCCACCGGCCTCACGCCGTCCTCTTACGTCCCTCGCCCTCGATCGTCCTGCTCGCCACAGCCAACTAACTAGAAATTTTGTGTGAAATGAATTTCAAACTCTGGTGGCAGCTAACGTCAGCCTTGTAGACGGAAGATTCATTTCTATGATGTTTTGCGCTGTTCCGGATCAGTGGGTGTGGCTTGCGGAGCTGTGCAATGTGGTGCATTGTGTGAGTTGTGAACATACAAATGCGCCCCTCGCTTATTTTCTGACTTTTCTTGGTCAAGAGGGCACCAAATTCAAAAATTATTTTACATTTCGACTATATATATGATTCACTTTCAATAAAGATTAATGTTGAAATGGGTGAAATGCTCCTTTAATACACTATACACTGCAGTCAACATTTTTTTTAAAAGAAATTAATACATTTATTCAGCAAAGACACATTGATCTTTTGAATTTCCTATTTATAAAATAATAAAATGCAGCCTATAAAGATGTACATGTAAAAATCACCTACCAGCTGGTTTCAACTGGATTTTCAAGCAAAGACATTTATTTCGGGCAGTTGCCATTTGAAATGGAGACACAGTTACTAATATTTGAACATACACACACACACACACACACACACTGTTTTCCTATGCACTCTCACTTGGTGTTACAGTCTGCTGCGTTCATTCTTTCCAGGCCTTTAATAATACACTCATCTTCTGTCTCTGACTGGAAAGTCTTGGCAGTCCACACTGAGTTGTAAGTCTTAAAGTCACAAAGTCTTGCACATGCACACACACACATACTTTTTAATGCCTACATTTCTGATAAGACACATCTGTCCTGCCAGACCCTGATCCATGACTCAGATTCCGTAATAATGTCCTTTACTGGAACCCCAGAACAAACTGCCAAGATTTTCGTCATCAAACTTATTTTGTTTAGGCCTACAGTATGTCTATGTAACTGTGTGTTATTTCTTCTTCAGCTATGGACACCTTTGGCCCTGTGAAACGTTAGAAAAGAAATTCTCTTAAAACTCAATTTTCAGACATTCAATACTTTATTTTGTCCAAAAACAATGTAAAAATGTGGACAAACGTCCATCATAAGATCTGACATCATAATCTGACATTTCTACTTTTCCATTAAAAGTCATTCAAGACAGTGTCATTCCCAATATATCTCCAAATATAGTAGCATCCTGCGATGGAAATGACATTTTTCAACATTTTTGGAATACAAATGTCTTGATAAGGGACATTTCACAGTTATGTTGCGCATCCTTAAAGTGCCTAAAGATGAAGAAACTACAGATATCTTCAATTATGTCCAACAGGATACATCATCACCCTGTCAACTTCTGACCCCATCCCTAATCACAGATGGTCAAAGGACGGCCAACAAGGGCGTAACAACGCAGAGAATGACTCTTTAAACCCTTTCATCAGTCCTTTTCCTCCCTGAAGCGTCGATAACAGACCAACACCAAATTGGCTGAATACAACCTTCATAAAAACGATTTGCGCAAATAAGCATGTATGAAAA
This sequence comes from Pimephales promelas, assembly GCF_988280905.1. Classification (NCBI taxonomy): domain Eukaryota; kingdom Metazoa; phylum Chordata; class Actinopteri; order Cypriniformes; family Leuciscidae; genus Pimephales; species Pimephales promelas. The sequence goes on from NC_142788.1 coordinate 12,459,420, forward strand.
CATAATGCAGGTTTGACTCAATTGATTATTTATAATTAATACACATTTGAGATTGTCTACTCACACACAACAATAACAAAAAAAAGCTTGCTTGCAACTAGGACTCTTTCTATCATGTTTTTGAAGATTTACAGCAATATTCCTGGTTGACTTCCATTGTGTGACTTCAATTTTTGCTTTTCGAAGAGAAGAGAGAGTTCGAATTTCTATTTGTAAACATAATGCCTCAAAAGCCGAGCTTAACTTGCACTGAACCTGGAATATTCCTTCAAACGAAATCGCTGATACAACGAGCCAGTGTTTCCTGATAGACTACATGTGATGTTTATGTAAACTGGACTTCTGCTCGGTCAGATGTGAGCCATAATGAATGTCAGGTGCAAACAACGGCACTTTGCTACGTGCTCATGTCTCAACATTTACAAATAGACTGTACAGAGAGCTGTTATTTATACACCAGCCGCTGCGCTTCATCACATAACCGTCCTGTATCCAATTATAAACATATACAATCATACACGTCTTGTTTTTGGTACAGAAGCCTTGTCTCTGTTTACCTGGAACATAAACAACAACTGGAACATAATACAATTATAGAGGGAGAGAAAGAGGTGCATGCACATGATTAATTGCCTCAGTGTTTTTATTGTGTTATTTTTATAGAATACAGTAACACTGCACTAATCCACTCGCTCATACAGTACAGTTCAATCTAATACTTGCATTTGGACTTTCCTTTAACCACAGAGGATCATGCCTGACTTCACACTCTGACTCTAGTGACTCTATTATTTGAATGTGGAAATTATGATAAGGTCAAGAATCTCTCGATAAAATAATGAGTAAAGAGCCTGACTCAACGAACAACGGCTGCTGTGATCTGATCTCAATGTGGTTTGGGGGAAAATGTTATAAATGTACACTCACCTAAAGGATTATTAGGAACACCAACTAATACTGTGTTTGACCTCATTTCGCCTTCAGAACTGCCTTAATTCTACGTGGCATTGATTCAACAAGGTGCTGAAAGCGTTCTTTAGATATATTGGCCCATATTGATAGGATAGACTCTTGCAGTTGTGTTTCTCTCAACAAATCAGTCAACAAACTTGCGTTATTTGAAAAAGTAACTCGGATATTTTTTTTGTAATTTCAAAAGTAATCTGATTACGTAACTCGCTTTACTTGAAACGTGTCATCCCCAACACGCGTATAATTGTGGTCTGTCTTGCTGGAGGGATAGAAAGGCAATGAAATAGGGTGAATCTGGAACCTTGTAGATTAATATTCTTGGTCTCCATGGAGACCATGACACAGCCTGAAATAATACACCACCTGTGGCCTCAGATGTGTAAATGATTGGACCCACAGAAATGTTTCCATTTTTATTTCTTGCACATACAAACACTTTGTCAAGCTGCGACATGGCTTTGTGGAGCACACATAAACTATGAGCCATGGCTTAGCTGCCGCGCGTTCAACCACAATGACTTGTCATGAAATGATTTTCAACAGCGATCACGCTTGCAGATGTGGAACATTAACCGTTGGGAATTCAAGCAGCACACACTCCCTCCCCCGTCTGCACGAAATGTCAGTTTCTCTTGTTACAACATGACAGTACACTCGCCCTGCGTGCAAGCAGATGAATTAGATACAGGTCACAAACGGGTTAAGAAAGCGCTGTCAAACAGCTCTTACAAGAGACTGGCAGAGACATGGTGGAAACTTAGAAAAATAGCAAAAATTAAAAAAAAAAGGTTTTAATAGCAAAAGATTTGAGTTTGAGCAGATACTAAAGAAAACAATGTTTTAAGAGACAAGCAAGTTTGATAATCACCAAGGCTGCATTTATTTGATCAAAAATACAGGAAATGCGGTAATACATACGGTAATAATTAACATAAAGAAATTACTGATCAAAAACATTTGTTTATTATGTCTTTCAGAACAAATTGGTTGATTCAATGACTTGCTCATAAATTGAGTTACTGTTTTGTTCCAAAATGAATTCAATAGGTTGAATGAATGATTCAACGACTCATAAAGGCAGTCATACAGTAGGCCTATGTCAACATTTGCTTATGGTGATGTAACCAGTGGAAACATTCAATTAAAATCCGAATTCTTAGACAGCACATAAAAAACAAAACAAACAAAAGATTTTGCTATGAAGCTCTATTGAAGAAGCATATTTATCAAGGTGCAATATCATGCTATGTTGGTGTGATTGCAATATTATCTTAAAACCTCTGGATTCACCTTCGTATATCTCTGAAACATGGAGATTAAAGGACAGAGACCTATTTCCCTCAAAGCAGACACTTTAAAGACGAGTAGCAGAAGCTAAATAACTTCAAAAAGTGCAAATATATCATACACAGTAAGTTACCAAAGAAGAACATGTGACCAAATCCACACACTCCTCCCTGCTCAGATTAATTAAATACAATTTTCAGAAATCAAATCAAAAGGTAAGGTAGTGCCAAGTTTCCCAACCACCATATTTAACCTTGATGTGCCCTAAAAGAAATGCATGATCATCAAAGAGAGAGATTACTGCAAATCTCACTTGCCTGTTTGCTGCCAGTCGACCATTTGTGTTGAACTCTGTGCTAAATGGCAGCTAAATAATGTTTAAACAAACACACGCATCACACACCAGTCATCCACTGACCCGAAGGTGGTGAATGAACCTTCTGTTCATGATACAACAGAAGATGGTGGGAGGGTTTATCTCAAATAAGGCAGTAAATCCATCATGCCTCTAAAGAAAATGGTGCTTTAATGGTTCTTTACACGCAATTACAGTAGTACCGTATCGTCCTGAAGAACCCTTGATATGCTGAAATTATTCTTTGTGTTAGAGTTTAGGTTTTTTTTTATTCCAGATTTGCTTGTCAAATCTGTAACTGTCAAAGCCTTGTAATACACTGATGTCACGCAGCCGCCATTTTGAAATGGCTCCGGTGGGACGAAAACCGGAAGTGTCGCCTTTGAACATTGTTGTGTTTAATGTAGAAATTAGTTATTCTAAAAATGTACTTTCATATTTCATACTATATACAGTGTAATTCATTTATGAATAAAACATTTTATATATATATATATATATATATATATATATATATATATATAATTCAGTATGTAAAAAAAGAAGCAGGAACGAACTATATACATATTATATAACTATATACATAACAAACTATATATACATATATACATTGGATATTAACATCCAATATTGTAAATCGCGGCAGCAGCTTCAGCACTGTATAAAAATATTTTCAAGATTTGTTATCACAACATATTTTCTTTTGTCAAATCAACTTTATAATAATTTATTTAGTTGAGATAACTTATTATTTTGAGTTTCTGATGATTAAATTAATCTCCTTCATTGTATTAACTCACTTTTTCCAGTTCAATCAACTTAAAATTTTAAAGCAACCCAAGTTACTTACTTTTTTAAGTTAAACCAACAATATTTTTTACAGTGTAGTAATCACAAAATTTTTTCTTATGTCAAATCAACTTAAATAATTTATTTAGTTCAGATAACATATAATTTTGAGTTTCTGATGATTAAATCATTCTCCTTCATTGTATTAACTCACTTTATCCAGTTCAATGAACTTACATTTTTGAGACAACCAGGTTACTTACTTTTTTAAGTTAAACCAACAATATTTTTTTTACTCCAAGGCATTGTTGTCTATCTGTACTTCCGGTTCTTCCCACCGGAGCCTTGATTTCGATTTTAAAATGGCGGATACGTGAAATCAGAGTATTACTGATTTTCTGGAGCTCATCTATTAAAACTTACAACACAGACTGTTAACACACTCTCAACAGGTAAATTATTTCTTTCTAAAAATGTCTATAAATTATAACTTTTAAAATTGTAACACTCATTTCCAAACAATCTTGTTTTTTTTTTTCTTTTTAACTGAACAGAACATGTACGTGTGAGCAGCGCTGTTCAATTAAAGGATCTTCTCCACAGAGATATGGAATTTATGATCCATATTGTTTGATACTTTTTATTATGACTTTATGCCTGAACATACCCAGTCACAAAAAGACATTAAAGCTATACCATGACTTTATATCGCTTTTTCCTTTTAACAAAGGGCTCATTCTGTCGATTTGTGCTCATTTTGGCCTTCATGAACAAATGGAAAAGACACCATGTAACTCTAAACTCAATTGTGTATTTCAGATGCTGTCACGTATTATAATCTCATCATCAGCAGAGAGAAACAGCCACTCAGAATACACACATTATGAAGGACACAAAGACATCAGAGGGGATTGTGAAGATCTTTTGCTAGAATTTGTTCATCAGGCCTACATCTCAATTGTGTGTAATGTCAATTATTATTTATTAATGTATTCAGCTAACCTCTATTGTAAGAGCACTATCATTTTGATACAAACTGCAGTGGCAATAAAAAAAATAAAAGGAGCTAATTGTCACAACATGTTGTTGTTGTTTTTTAATCTAAAACCCAAAAAGAGGCAAAAAGATATAAAACCAGGCAGATAGGGCTAAAAAACAATATTAAATCATATTATTGATAGTAATAATAATAATATGAATATACTTATATACTTATATTAAAGGGCACCTATTATGCCCTTTTTACAAGATGTATTATTGGTCTTGGAGAATGTATTTGTGAAGTTTGAAGAAGTTTGTATTTGTGAAGTTTGTGAAGTCAGCGCAAAATACCCCACAGTTAATTTATTATAACCATTTGAAAATGTAATTGTGGGGCCTGTTTAAAAATGAGCTGTTTTGGTGTATACGACCTTAAATGCAAATGAGCTGCATATCCCCGCCCTGCCTTTGGATGAGGGCGTAACTTGGTACCTATGACAGTCGGTAAGCAGAAGGGCTGAGAGAGAGACCCGCTGTTTTGAATGTCATTCAGCATACGTTTGAATCGGAATATATAAATAGTCTCTGATCAGACCCAGATGACGAAGAGACTCCGGCAGAATAAACACAAATGAGAATGGACCAGGACGTCTCGGTATGGTTATTTGATACATTTATGTACTTATAGAGTTGTAATCACATCTCCTTTGAAATTATGGATGTGCAACACATACACAGACACACACAAACACTAACGCTGGCGCAATTTTTTGAAACTAAAAACACATTCTGTGATAAAGTTTGTTTCGTACAAGCGAAATTATATTTATGCGAGGGACCTGTTGTGTCATGTTTACATTACTTGTCATACAGATGCTTCTGTGGTAAATGTGAGAAGATGGCTAACTTACAGAACAAGAACATATATGCAGTTTTTAATACAATATCTTTAAAATACATATATTTATAAACGTGTGGTGACACACTATACAAGGTTTAAATTATATACACAGACATCCTACGATGCCACGCACTTTAGACAAATTTGGATCGCAAACAGTAGACGACGATCCACACTTGAGGATTAACTTTTAAGCCACAACAACAGGTATAACCCATGACACAACACTTATGTACCGGCTGTTGTTGAAACAATGCAGGATAGTGTACAGATCACTGAGGGCGGGGTCTATGCCACAAAAGTCAATCAAACCCATGCTCAATTCTACGTCACAAATCTTAGAACAGCTCGTTCTGAGACAGTGCATATGATTTATTGAGATTGTAAAAAAAAAAACACTGAGTGGATTTTTATCATTCTAGGGTGGTTTTGCTCACACTGTGCTAACACACATTTATGTTCAAACACCATGTAAAAGTGAATTTTCCATAATAGGTGCCCTTTAATGAAAATAAAAGGTTATTATAACACCATTAAGGTCCATATAGCACTTTCAAAGCATGGTAATTTATGGAAGGGGTTATATTTAGCACCAAAAAGGGTTCTGCTATTATCACAAGCCGAAGAACCCTAACTTGATACTGTTTAGAACCATTTTTCTTAAGAGTGTAGCTATTGCTGTTGTCTTTGGCAAGAGTGAAATTGACAACTAGATTTCCAGAGGGAAATACCAGCGCTTGTAAGGAAGCAAACAGATCCAGCTAAAGTTTTAAGTTAAGGTTTTAGGCTTTGGTTCTGCATAGATGATTATGTGCCTCAATCTGCATTGGAAATTTCATCCGGCTACAGACAAGAATCAACACAGTCACTGTGCTCATAAATGGTTGAATGCAGTTCAAAAGTTTGAGGGTAGTACGAGATTATTCAGCCAGCTCTACATTAATTAGACTACGTCTATTACATTAATCAAAAGTGACAGTAAAGACATTTATAGATTTAAATTCCAAATGCATGCTGTTCCTTTGAGCTTTCTATTCATTAAAGGATCCATTTTTTATCATGGTTTCCACAAAACATACACTCTAAAATAACTGGGTTGTTTAACCCACCTTTGGGTCAAATATGGACAAACCCAGCCATTGGGTTAAATTTTTTAATTACATTTTTAACCCAACGTTTGGGTTTGTCCATATGTGACCCAAAGTTGGGTTAAAACAACCTAGCATTTTTAGAGTGTATTAAATAGCACAAGTGTTTTTTTTTTACCATTGATAATAATAAGCAACGCATTCTCACCCCAAGGCGTCACCTTTGACCATGCTTCAATATTTGACGTTTTAGGCACCCTTTAGCGTCACTTACATGACGCGATCCTACGGCGTCATCTAACTGACGCTAAAGGAAAGCGTCAGTTAGAGGACGCGGTTAGGTTTAGGTGTGGGGTGGGGGTAGGGTACACGCGATCCTAGGGCGTCATCTAACTGACGCTAAAGGGCGCCTAAAGCGTCAGATATTGAAGCATGTCCAAATGCTTCCCAAGGCGTCAGTTAAGTGACGCCTTGGGGGTGAGAATGGGCTGTAATAAGACATGTTTTTTAAGCAGCAAATCAGCATATTAGAATGATTTCTGAAAGATCATGTGACACTGAAAACAGTAATGATGCTGACAATTCAGTTTGATCACAGGAATGAATTACATTTTAAAATATATCAATATGTCATGGTTATTTTAAAATTGTGATAAAATTTCACTATAATACTGTATTTTTAAAATTAAATAAATGAAATCTTTCGACCCAGGCTTTTGAAGGGTATTGTATGTGCAAAGAAATGTAAAAAAAAAAAGAAGACTAATCAGTCAGTATATATAAATATTTAATTTGCATCATCGCTTTTGGTAAGAAGATCAACTGAAGACAACAGCAGCTTTTCTTAAACTCTCAAAATTTTAAACTTTAAACATATATTGCTTGAAAAACTGATCTACCAAATAAAGTTTGATAGGACGTTTTTACTTAGTGGTTCCTGCTAAATTAATTGCAGAATCATGGTAAACTCTTCAGTAGTGTCTCTCTCGCTCTATCTCTCTCTGACTGAGGTAGATGCCCACAGCAGTTATATTGAATTTGAGAGTGTCATGTTGCACAAAATGGAAGGTTATATATGGCTTTGTTTGGGTGAAAGACTGCTGGACTGTAAGTGAGAGTGTAATTCTGTTTTGTTCTTAAGTCTCAGAGTTGGGAAACTGATTAAGCCCAGCCACGCACATGCACTACTTGCAGTTTACAAGCTGTAAGAGGGGCTTGGAGGAGATGAAACCTGCTGAACATTAAAATCCCTTCTAATTAAAGAGCAAGAGTATTAGTGTGTGTGTCAAACAGTGAAGATAATGGAGGATCCGTTGATGAGGTGTGTTGCACATTCCTGCAGAGGTAATGAGGCAGCACAGATGACACACACACACACACACACACACACACACACACACACACACCTCTCAACATGCTGCTTAAGTGGAAGAGACTGAAGGTCAATATGTCGCAACACAACACAACACAACAAATAAACAGAGTGTAAAATGTGAGAGATGTTTGTCATAATAACCTTTCAGATTAACAGAGAAACTGCTTAATGGTGATGGTATATGTTGTGACATGCCTGACTAACATTGATTCCCAGGGACTATTGTTATTAGAAATTTAGCCCAGTTCTGCAGAAAAATAACACTTTAGAATACGGTTTCTTTGTTAATGAATAACTACACACGATGAGTAACACAATATTAACAATCTATAATTAACTAACAAGAAACTCTGATTTACGAACTAAGTAATAGCACACAGATGAAAGTGGTAGTTCACTATTAACTGATCAATAACTACTATTTTTAATACTTCCCAGAGAATTAGTGAAAAAGTTTATTAACAATCTAGTAACTACTATGAACTAAAAAGAAACTCTGATTAACAAATTAGTAAGTAATAGCACACAGATGAAAGTGGTATAATTCATAAATGGGAATTACTAATTATTTGGATCCGTATTCTAAAGTGAATATCATGGGAACTAACTAGTAATGACTCAAGTGTTACTACATGATCTAGTCATGATTTGTGCAATGCTATTACATATTGATAATGTAAACAATGTCAATTTGTCAATAACACCCAAAAAATGGAAAAAACGACACAAAACATTATCCAGCAAGTTATCAAAAGCTCCTCCTACTTGTACACCAATAGATGTTAAACATCTGCACTCACCAAAATTATGTACCGAGTCTTAATCATCTTCAGCAGGAGGCTGAGCAGATTTTTTTCTTTGTGAAACATGCCAACTGAAAATTATATGCTTACAGTGTCTGGCCTCTTTGAAATATTTGTCTTGCTCGGATGATTTGAAACAAATCAACAAAATGTCAGTTTAGGCATTGCAGTGATGTTTTGACAGGTTCTCTTTAAACCACACAACTGATGCAGGCTTGTTTGAATTGGTAATACTATATCAGTCCAATTCATTTACTTAAAAAAAAGACTTTGAAAATGCTGGTCTGTGCCAAACAACAATTTGCCTCTCAATAAAAGAAACAGAATGTTTAAAAAAAACAATGTCAAAACTCAAAAGGGAAATCTGTGCGTGAACAAAAAATGATTTGAAAACAGAATGAGAGAGAGAAGGAAGTCAAGCCAAAGGCTGCGTCACTCATTTTTATTCACCATGTTTCTCTTGTTTCATGGCCCCATTCGCCCTCAATCAAAATGTGAAAAGCACTTGAGTCCTGTGGTGAATTAAAGCTTAGACCCCTGCGACTGGCCTCTGTTGCTCCATCAGGCAAAGCCCACAGCAGCAGCGACACACTGCATGAGAATCTGTGCTAGGTGCCACACACTGTGAAGCAAGCAAGCTTTGAGGAGCAGAAAGTGTTCGTCAGCCTGAAACAGTCTGCAGGCTCTTTTTACCTCACAAATGTGGGTGATATTTATAAAGCCATTTTATTAAAGCCAGTAAATATGTCATTTTAAATGAGGCAAAATTCTAAGAATGACATAATTTGGCTTTAAAGAAGCTTTAATTAATGCACTTTAATCCCGGGTTTAGGAATGTACAATGTGAAACATCAGCATATGAATAATCAGGATTAATTGTTAACCCCGGGTAAATTATGAGTAGTGTGAAATTTGAAGAAAGATAACTCAGGATTAACTAGTTCAATTGTGAAAAACCCTCAAGAGAGCTCCATCAATGTTTTTTTTTTATCTTGTTAAATGGGGGGGGGGGGGGGTTCTGCTTTTTTCTTTTCATGCAATTCATGCAATTCTTTGCATGATTCTGTTTATGGGGTGCAGTATAACATGTATTCATGGTTTTTCTTTTTTTAAAAGTCTTATTTTTCATAAACTTCACCTTTATTGTCAGCCGCATTCTCCTCTGTCCCCTGAAGGAGCGGATGACTTCCTGAGTCTATGAAACCACTCCCTCAGAAACAGGCAGTGGGCTGAGATTGGTTAGTTTGGGCCGGTGTGTTGTGATTGGCTAAACTGTCGCTCACGTTGTCCTCAAATCAGTTCTATTGCTATTGTTTATATATATATATATATATATATATATATATATATATACATATATATATATATATTAGTGCTGTCAAACGATTAAAATATTTAATCGCGATTAATCGCATTAATGTCATAGTTAACTCGCGATTAATTGCACATTTTTATCTATTCTAAATGTCTTTTGATTTCTTTTTGTTACATAATTTTTTTCTCATTTTAATGATTTTATCAACATGGAAAAGTGTATTGGCTTGTTTAGTGCAAATGTTTTTTATTATTATTATTATTGAAAATAACATTGGAATAGTGCTCAATTTTATATATAAATAATCTCTCACACAACGTAACACTGTCTATCAATAAAAAGGTGAAAGAAATACTGACGAGGCCCTGATATTGACAAGGGGGAGGAGAATTCACATCATCTGTGTGTGTGTTTGCTTTGCCATCATCAAGTGGTGTTTCAGACTGGACGTGTTGCGATGATGATCGCTCAGTTCACAACGACAAAACACAGATCTTGTCAATGGTCTTGTCAATGGGACAATTTGGCAATTTTTAAAAGTAAACTTTCCATTCAGAATTTTAGGGCATCCATTTCAGCGTCTCACGCTCGTCATCCACTCAAAACGTAACATTACTATTTGGCCGGCTCGCAAGCCGAAACGAGTGTGTGTGCGGCACAAAACGTCCTCTTGCTTTTTGCAACGTTTTGTTGCTTCTTCGACCAAAGCGCAAGCCGGTCTAGACCGTAAACAAAAAAACATGCACGCCGCAAACACGTTTCGGCTTGTGAGCCGATTTTGAGTGGATGACGAGCACAAGACGCCAAAATGGATCCGGACGAATGCCGTGTCCTGTTGCAAAATTAAGCATGTGAAAAAAATTACAAAGTTTGCTAGGACAAAAAGACTGTTAATCGCGCGATAAAAAAAATTAACGCCGTTAAAATGGGTTTGCGTTAACGCCGTTAATAACGCGTTAAACTGACAGCCCTAATATATATATATATATATATATATATATATATATATATATTTCTCTTTTTTCCAGAAACCTTTGGCTGAGAGTGCTGCGTCTGGTCCCATGCGCCGAAAGTGATCTCTTGCGTGTGTACGTCCAGCCCATTCTCATCCTTGAACGTCATATAGAACGCTACTGTATATGCAAAAACGGCGGCATACTACGCACATGGCACCCTTAATTAGTTAATATAACACGCGAACCCAAGACGTCATAAATCCTTTAGCGTGAATATGACACGCACACCCTACCCCACACCTAAACTTAGCCCTCACAGCCAGGCCCGGTTCTAGAACCAAATCACTGAGGGTGCTTTTGAAAATAATGAGGGTGTTAAAAAGAGGGCCGAGCGATACTTGTCTACGGCAATATTGTTGTTATGTTAAATGATATGCGATATCCATGATCGAGTAGCCATGTCCCTGTATGAGTTTTTGTTCTTTACATTTATATCATATAATATAAATGTCACAGTCACACACAGAGTGATTTTTCCCCAAATATCAATAGTATTGCAAATGTGTGAAGTAGGCCTACAGAAATTTGAATTATATGAAGTATTTTATTCTGCAGTTGAATAAAGAAGTTAGGCTAATATAACTTTTAGAAAAATTGAAGCATGGATGTACCTACTACAAATAAAACATCTCCAGTTAACTAGCAGACCATTCATTTAGTTCGCTCTTAGGTTCAGGCTGGGATCCAGGCTAGTAAATGATGACGATTAAATGAACTATTATTTTAAGAACATTTCTGATTCTGAAAGGTTTTATACATATGAGCCCTTCGTGCAAGTGGTGCCGCTCACACTGCAGGGCCAAATGACATCCAACACCCCCTCTCTGGACATAATGTGTGGAGCTTGATCAAGTCCAGCTCTGTGGACCCAATGGTCGGAGATATGATTAACGATAGGGTTATGGGTATGGTTAGGGTGTGGTTGGACCATGTAGCTCCACCTATCACGTCCAATGAAGGGGAGCTGGACTTGGTCAAGCTCCTCCCATTGGCTCTGCAGCAGCCTCTTAATAGACCTCAGTCAGCCATATTTAATTTGATTTTAATTAACTGTGTCAAGGCCACCAAACACTGTACGTCTTTCTCAGTTTTCATCCATTACAATTTTTTAAAGAGGTATTTTTTATTTTCCATGCTCACAATAATAATCAAATAAAAGGTTAAGGTTTAAGTTGTGAATGTTCAAAAACTTTACAGCCCTCATATGTGCTTGTGCAGTCAATAGAGCCTGAGGATCGTCCAGCGTGTCTTTCTGCTTTAATTCTAATTCACTGAATTATTCTACTGCAAACAGAACAAATACATTTATAAACCCTGTTGATCCACTGTGTCACCACCTGGCTTACGCTGTTTAATACAAACCTTTGTCCAATCTTGGAAAGCAGGATGGGATTATGCAGCACATTACTCATTTTAGGAGAGTTTCTTTTGGTAGTGTTTGCAAGCATTAGATTTTCACTGAAGGTTAATCGAAGTCTCAGTATTACAGCTGCGATTCTGAATGCGACTGAATTTAGTCACAGAGCATTATATATCCGCCACAATCCCTGTAATAATTCACCATATCTCCTCTCATTGAGACACATTCAGGTTTACTTCCAGGCGATTACATATCAGATTTGATTGACAGGTTTATGACTTCCTGGTGGTAAAAAAGGAAATAAGTTTCTCCTCATTTCAGAGATGCATCAAGGTCTGCTGAGAGAAGCAAAATGCCAGACATCATGTTGACTTAATAATAATCTCAATAATATAACCTCCTATTTTGAAGTAGATATTGTGATAGTTATATCTCCAAAGATTCATTGTAGAACAATTTAATGAAATCCGAGGGTCCTGTGCAATGATGCTGGATATCAAAAAATGAGAACGAGGTTTATTTTATGACGTGTTAAAAATATCGGTGCTTATTACTGAGACACAGTACAAATAAAACACAAAATATACTGCAGTAAACTGCTCATGATGGTAATAATCTAGTAAGAGCAGTAGAATCTAGTCTAGACTGTTTCTTTCAGCAAAGCCATTTCATATGTGTAACGGAGAACAGTAGTAATCCAAACAGGACGCAGAAATTGCAAAGTCTTTAAAGGACAAGTTCGGTATTTTACAATTAAAGCCCTTTTTTTAGATTGTCCCTGATGAAATAGAATAGTTAAGATTGTTTTTTAAAGACGTGGAACTCACCGAGTGGTCTGGGGTGTTCACTGATACGCTCACACAAAAATCGCTGCAAAATATGCTTTCCAACAGGTTTTATCGTAGTTTTTGTCCAAGGCCATTTTCTTCCTGTTTTTGGTCGAAGTCCCCAGTAGTCGATTGTCGAGTTTGCGTCAGTGGCGTAGCCACGAGGGGGCCTGGGTGGGCCTAGGCCCCCTCATTTACATGTCCGGTCCCCTCAGATTTCTGATTGCTTAAAAAAAAAAGTTGTTTTATTAGGATTGATAGATTGACCAATCAAAATGCTGCGCGGTAAAATGCAGCTTATTTTCAAACTTGATTTGTTTATATAACGTGTTGCGCGTAACGTACGCTGTCATCTTCATCTTTGCGTGAGAGTTAATATGCCGTGACAATGGCAGGCGCTCAAACTCAAAGTACAATATTACACTTTTTTTAAAAAGCACGGAAAGATCAACTTGATATATATATAAATAATGTTGCCCCCTCATTTAAAGACGGGACCCCCCAAAAATAAAATTCTGGCTACGCCCCTGGTTTGCGTGCGCGATCCTTAGTTATCTAGATACCAATGATCGCGCACGTGAACTCGACAATTTACTATTGTGGACTTCGACCGAAAACAGGAAGAAAATGAAGCCTGGTTCACGGCCGGTTCACGCCTCGCCGTCATCCATTAAAACCTGACAATGGACACCTCGTCGGGCATTAACCCTTACTTAATCACTGTCTTGTTGGCTCGAACATAGCACCGTTTTAAAACATGTCAGCAATTCCTAGCGACTGTTAGCTAGGGTTAAAATATGAAATAGACAGCGGGGTTAGTTGTAACACAGTGTTACAACTAAGCAGCCAAGTGTACAATGATAATAAAATGAAAACGGAGCCACACAACTTTTTTTAATAGAAGGATGATTGGATGAAGGATGGATGTGTGGATATCTGTCTATACAGATGCACAAACAATATCAAACTATATAAATAAAATAGTAGGCTACTGAATTATGTGTGTTACACACAAGTGTTACAACTAACCCCTCTGTCTGTTTCAATTAACCCCGCATATGGGGTAAGTTGTAACATTTGCACTTCTGTCACTTTCAATACAACTGTACGAAATTGGTAGGTAAATATTAATCTAACCTAATTATTTTTTAATTAATTGAGCCAAAACCAAAACGCGTTGTGCCCCGCTCTCCCCTAATCCAAATGCAGGATACATAAATAAAAACTAATTCTTAAATTAACACAGAGAATAACACAGGAGAACACTCAGGAGAATCAATAGCAAACTACACATGTAAATTAAGCACAATAACCGAAAAAGGACATAACCAAACAGGGAGTATAAATACACTGAGAACTAGATGAGGCACAGCTGGGGATAATTGGTAACTATAAAAACCAACAAGGACATAATTGCAAACCAAAACTAAACAGAGCAGGGAAACAAGAACTAAAGGAAACTAAACAGAATTTCAAAATAGGAGTCCATGACTGTGACAATATGAAAGGTTTCCTACTTATATTGAACAATGAACAATATTTGTAACATTAATATTCATCAAGTAACGCTGAAAATAAATGCATCCAGGATTCCACAAATGATAATAATGATAATAATAAATAGTTCTTGAGCAGAAAACAGTTCTTTTAAAGTGTAATATTTCAGAATAAATTAAACCAAGATCAATAAATGCTAAAATAATCATTAAATAAATATTATTGATTGTTAGTTGTATTGAATTCCTCCAAATGGACCAAACCCAGAGCCACATGAACTAAAGGCCACAAACCTCAAATTCTTATTTACAGTGTTGTTGCTTCTGGGCTGCAATGTGGAAAGCTGGCGATGTGTGGAAGCTTATGCATACATCTGCCATATCAGTGTCAGGATGTTGATATTGATGGACACGCTGAAAGCAGCTGAAAGCACTCATCCTGAAAGCTCATGCTTGTGGTGGCTTCACTGCACTTTAATGTGACATGCAGCTTCAGTCCACAATAATTATGACATCAACACTATGACCTTAACACCAGAACTGCCCTGCTCACACACTTACTGTATGTGGTCAGGAGAATTATCACACAAATCCCATTTACACTCCTTCACTTTCAAAAAGAAGTGAGGTGCCTAGTTCAAAAAGAGTGATGGGATTGGTGCAGAAATCATGTAGGAATAAAATAATCAAAGCTAGAAATAATACTTTCAGCCCTGAAATTTGATTATGGATACATATTACAATTTTGAAATTAAATTACAACTTTTAATGAAATGCTCTACGAATCATAGCCCATTAGACCCACTGTCTTGATCAAGAACCTTTTTCCCCCTTCGTAGTTTAAAGTTATTATTCAGGGGAAAGAACAGGACCATGAGAGGTATGGTGTATTTATCACAATGATCAATGCTATGCTCAATTTCCAGACTAATGGAACCTTTATACCAGAATGCCAAGGTCTATGTGGTCTGACCCAAACAAATTACCCATAATGCACCTGCCCATTATGGATAATAACCACCCGCTTTGGGCAAACATACAGCTCAGCACATGTGACAGATTTGCTGAGAACTACAATCCATTTGTGCTCTCTGTAAATCAAGTCCAGTTCTACCAGTAAAACTAAAGGCAGGAACATAAGCTTACTAAGCTTCATGAGTCCAGTATTCAACCCTATCTCACCACGAATTCGTACGAGTGAACGATTTGTACGAATTTGTACGATTTGTTTAAACCCACGTGATGGGTAGGTTTAGGGGCGGGGTCAGGGGTAGGTCATTCGTAGAAATTCATACGAATTGACCAATTCGTAAAATATGTACGATTTAGCAAAAATCATACTAATTCGTACGAGTGAGGTCATACAAATTGTTACTAGTTAGCCACCTCATAAAATTCTTACGAATTGCTGTGAGATCGAGTTGGTATGTCCCACGAATACAATGTTTTCCAATGTATTTTAATATACATATACTTGCCAGACCTAAGATTAATCATTGTTGGGTAGTAACTAACTAAAAATAGTGATGAGTAAATTAAAAGTTTGTGAACAAATTGGTTGAGCGAATGACTCACTAATAAAGATCTTTGTTTAATTTCTGAATGAATCTGCGCTTTTGAATGAATCAATTCAATGAATCAATAACTCACTCGTTTAGACGTTAGGTGTGTTCGACTTCAGGTTTGTTCGCAGAACGATTTTGTCGGACTTGCCAACCCGATCTCACGACCAAGTCGTACGAATTTGACGAATGATTAAAAAGTGGCTAAATCGTAACAATTCATACGACCTCACTCGTACGAATTAGTACGATTTTTCTAAATCGTACATATTTTACAAATTGGCCAACTTGTATGAATTCATACGAGTGAACCTACCCCATTACCCCGCCCCTAAACCTAACCATCACGTGGGTTTAGAGAAATCGTACAAATTCGTACGAGTGAGGTCAGACACTTATTAATCATTTGTCGAATTCGTACGAATTGGTCGTGAGATAGTGTTGGACTTGCAGAGCGTCTGCACAAGCTCTGAAGATGACATAGCTGTTCCATGATTTGCCGGATTCACAGATGACAACAATGACAAGTGTTTCTTGTTCATTCTGACAGTCCTTCTAAAGCTCACAAATCTGTTTTTATAACAGTAAAATCTCTTTTCATATAACCATAATTAAATGAGCTTATGTTTTACTTTATATTTGTGCAGATGGCGCTGTATTAAGCAGTGCATGAAAAGTGCTTCTGTTGCTTCATGAAAACATCTGAATTGTCTGTGTATTTGACATATATTGCATCTAATCCACTTGATCTGTGATAAAGCAAGCAAGCACCGTGCATCACCACAGGAAGCAGAGAGTGTCCGAGTCGAACTGCTGCGTTTTCAATTCCACCCCCGACTGAATCGTTCTGTGCAGTGCCGCTTGAAGTCAAACACACCTATTCGCATGTTCAGTTTCTGAATGAATCAGAATTTGTGGAAGAATTGAATGAATGAATGACTCACTCACTCCTAAATACAGTCAACTGTTGTAATTTCTGAGTGAATCAGCGTTTTTGAATGAATCACTTGATTCAAACACTCATAAAACATGCACTTGTTTAATTTTTTTAACTAATCAGTGTGTTTTGAACAAATGATTAAATTATTCACTCATGAAGACACATTGACATGATGATTTAACCTGCAAAAAGCCTGCTATTGGACCACACTCTTCTCTGATAATGTCATTATTTCTTTTGTTATTCTCTCTAACATCAGCTTCATTGATTTTTCTGTTCATCACCTCCATGCGATCTTATTCAATACACTGCGATGAATCATTTATCAGACTCGACTCTGTTTTGGCTCGCAATCTGGCCTTGAGGCTTTCCAACCAAAAGCTCCTCTCAGTTGCACCCCAACCGAACAATCATCTTCAAGTCAGAGTCACACAGACAGACCTTTGACTAAACTGAACAAGGTCTCACTCTCAGCCTTTCATTTTCTATGCCTCCGTGTCTGACAATAAAACCATTTCCCCCTAAGTTAAATCAGTGGAAGTGCTTTTTTAAAGTCCTTCAGGACTTTAAGTGGAATCTGCAGTGGCCTTTCATTCAAAATCACTTCAAATCGTGTCTATTGCCAGAGGAAAGAGCGTGGGAATGTGTTATAAAATCAAGGTCAAGATTTGTTAGTAACCCTGGGTGTGGGACAGTTGAAGGTGAAGTTACGAGTTCTGGCTCAGTTCCTATGAGACAAGTCTGAAAGTAAAAGCAGCCTCTCTCTGAGGATACGTTCATTCGCTTCACTGTGCAATAGAGCTGAAAGGCCCTCCACCGAATACCTCCAGAGACTGAGACAGACCGAGAAAGAGGAGTATAATTGGCCACAGGAATAAGCAGTTATCTGAATTGTGTGGAATTTGTTGGTTTTCTCATGGGCAAACTCACAAAAGTTTCGGCTTGAGCATCCAGACCGTCTTTCTCATAGCATTCTGACAATGCATCTATATAAAAAAAGTTGTTTTTGGAAGCAGAGCATAATCAAAAGGAATGTGTCTACCTTTTACCTCAATGATATTCAGGTCATTAAACTCAATATTTCCTCTAAATTTAAACTTTTTCTTTTTTTTTTTGAAAGGAAGAGACTGTCTCACTTTTCTCAATCCATTTCTCTGTGCTTCATTCCTATAATCTATAATTTTTCAATTTTTGCTCCACATCCCGAAAAAAAAAAAAAGAATATTCCAATCCAATTACAGTCCAATTTAGCGTTGTATTGTGTAGATTAGTTTTAGCTGTGCTTTAGGACTTTAAATGTCCAGTGAGTAATTTTTCTCTACATGTAGTCCAAGTAAAAATTGTTTTTTGGGAAAAAGAGAAGATTCAGTATAATTTGAAGCTTATTTAATGAAACTGAAAATGATGAAGTTATATTTCATCATATTCAGAAGATTAAAACATAAGAA
The DNA here is from genome assembly GCF_988280905.1 of Pimephales promelas. Taxonomy (NCBI): domain Eukaryota; kingdom Metazoa; phylum Chordata; class Actinopteri; order Cypriniformes; family Leuciscidae; genus Pimephales; species Pimephales promelas. The sequence continues at coordinate 12,477,935 of NC_142788.1, forward strand.
AACACACAATGTTCATTCGACAGTCCAACTGAAACAAATAGGTTGAAAGCACAGTCTGTACCTGGTAGCTGCAATACCTCATTCATTAAGTGATTCATTATATTAATGTACAGACTAGATGGAAAATATATGCTGTTAAAAATTTATTTTTCACACCACAAGACCATTTAAAATGAACAAAAATGTTAAAAAATGGTGGGCTAAAAGAAAATGTGACAAGTCAGAGCATCTAAACTTTACATAATAGTGAAGTTTTCTTACTTTTTCAACTAAAGTCCAAAACCCCATGGACATGTTACGCAGCATCTACCCAACCGTTGTGCCAGAGCATTAACTCGCTGCTGCAAAAATTACCATAGTTATGCAACATGATAATTAGTTTAAAATATTTATTTTACCTTGCCCTTCTGAATTTAATAAACGTTAAAGGGCTGCAACTTGGGGCTTTTGTCTTCAGAGCACATCTAATTTTCCTTCAGCCAGGGTTGCATGATGTGACTGGTTTGTTCAACAACATCTTTGTATTAGCAGAGATGCTAATCAGATCATTCCCTGAGGAGATTAACGGGAGAAAGAGCAGGCGGAATTACGAGTGTTTTAAAATCATCTAACAAAACCCTCTAGAGCCCAGAAACGTATAGGTGAATGTAAAAGAGGGGCTGAAAAGAGTGAACATATACATTCAAAGTCAAATTTTCCAGTCAAGCTTAGCCATGTGTGTATGAACCTTCATCTAACCTTACTTCATCTACTCATTAGGGTGAACAAATGGCCTTGACTTGCTGCATTTTACTCAGTGGCTGTTTTGAGAAACATTCACCATAGTAACATGAGATGTGGTTAAATTGTTAAATAGATTTTAAAACTGCATCAAAGATATTCAGTTGCCCAATATAGTGTGCGGATTTCCACTTCTGGAAATCTACAGTCAGGAAACCATATGAGAAGATCAAAATGCTTACTTTGCTAAAAAGACCAGATTACACGATAGCATGAATGCTGGATTATGGTGGTTAGTGCTGGTTTGGTGCTGCGGAATAGCTAAGTTATTTATTTATAAAACATAAATAATTTTATGTTGTAAAGCTAGTTAATCAGGTCTAGTTCATCAATCACGTTTGATCTTCTACTTACCACATTAGACGTATGTGTGTTAATGTTAAGAAAATGTTAAGAAAAGCCTAAAGTAAATCTGTTCATAGTGTAAAGAGATCTAAAGATTGTGTCTTTAACTGCTATACTCATGAGGATTTATTTTACCATGGCTTTGTGAATTATATATTAAAGCATCAACATTTTGGTTGCATACTTAAATGAAGGGACAGAAATCTCTCTGGATTCATTAAATATCTTTATTTGTGCTTTGAAGATGAACGAAATTCTTATGGGTCTGAAACGACATGGGTGAGCAAATGACAGAATTTTCCATCTAAGTTGAACTATCCCTTTAAAATACATTTTAATGTTTTGATATTGTTTAAAAACATGAACACATTCCACCTTGAACACGTATTACACTTAAAGGCATGCTTCACCTCTGGAAAGATGAATGTGTATTTAAAATGGGTCATTTATGTAGAAGAAATGTGAAATTATTTTTGAATTTGGAGCTTTCTAGATTGAGAAAAGCCAGAAAATTTATTTTTGGCTTATGTGGATGAAAGACAACAACTCCCAGAATGCACTTGCTTCACTGCCCTAGGAGGCCACGCCTACCGGTAACAGAGCTCAGTAGTTAAACAACAAGTCTAGGCTACTAGTGAGTCTCCGTGATGAGCCTGCCCCAAAATGTGTTTCGAGTTCACCCAAAATGTCCGGGATTCGGCTTTTGCGATCTACAGTCGCCATTCATCATGTTTACTGTGCAGGACGAGTGAGGGCCGTGTGGTGAACGACGCGAGGCCGGTGGCGTGATTACCGATGAGAGACACCTGTGAGACGTACCGGTCTCGTATCTCTCACGGAGGAGCGGGAATTTTCTTAACAATGTTAAAACGCACATCAACCGATCACTTGTTTAGTGTTCATGTAAACACAACATTCAGATTCACCAATCGCAATCAATTCAGTTAGATTGAAACAAAAGCTGTACATGTAAACAATGAATGGCGACTGCAGAAAGCAGAAGCTGAATCCCGGACATCGATGGCGGACATGTCTGGGAAAAAGAGGACAGTAACCCCTAAAGTTACTACTCAGATTTCTTCACAAAACAAGAGCCTGCTAGCTTAGCTTACAAAACAAGATGGCTGACACTATGTGTTCATTCTGTGAGTGAGGTCCACCCTCTATGGGCGGGTGAGAACATGCGGGACAGCCCAGGCCAAAAAATGACGATTTTTGCGTCATCTGATGATTTTTTTCCAGACAAAAAATAAAATGAAATAAAATAACATACACAAATCTCTGGTCTCAGGGGGATATGAGGGTGGAAAGCACGGTAATTCGAAAATACTACAGGTTTTCTACTAGTACAAAGCTTAATGCTAAATCCTGAAGTATCCCTTTAATGTTAATTTATCTGAACAGCAAGTTTTTGTTCCCCTTCACTTCATTGTATTAGTAATTTAAACTCAGCAGGTGCATTTATAGGTTGATATATTTTTGCTTTGTCACATAGGTTAAGTGCCTTCGTTCCTGGAGGAAAAGAAATGTCGCATGTCTGAGAGAATTAACCAATTAGCGGCAAGCGTCACATTTAAATGAACTGTAAACATGATTATCGACACTGCAGCTTTATCTTATTTTAGCACAGTTTGCTCTAATAAACTTCATGCAGTAGCTTAATGATGTGCATAAATGCCTTGGCTCTATTCCTATTTTATCTTTATAGCTGTTTGCAACCCGGCAAGTCAATTTTCTAGTCTGCTGTTGAAAATACACTCAACCCCGTTTAATGCTCTTCTTCTATTAAGATCATTTTAGTTCCCTATCAGTTGCTCACGTTTGACGTAACGTGTCCCATTCCCTCCTTCAGGGGTTACATAACCAAGACGTTTTCCTGTGCAAACAACACTGAAATACTATAAGTTATCAGACTTTATCTGATATAGTCTGTGCATCTGTGATTTGTTGCTACTAAACCTGTGAGCCAACCTTCTCAGTGAAAAACTGTCCAAACATGAATCATATTGTTTGCAATTGCATTGATGAATGTACAAAGCAATAACCATGCATTACCAGGAGTATATTATGGCGAAGTAGTGTTCAATTTACTCTGATCAATACATGTTTATCAAACAATAAAATAAAAAAGAGAAAATCACTCACTGCTCTTGACTAAATAACTTTTGTTCATTTAATTAGAATTAATCAATATTTAATTTATAGACTATGCAGTGTTATTATTCAATTTCTGTGGTATTTCTTACGTAAATAATATCGTTAGATCTATACCTGAAAAATGGAACATGCTATTTATTTCATTTATATTTTTATTCTATTTAATTGATTAGTGCTACTGCTTGTAAATCATTTCTTTGTTATTATTATATTCCTGAATCTTTACTTTTTTTGTAAATTCAATTCAAAGTTTGAATTATATTATATTATATTATATTATATTATATTATATTATATTATATTATATTATATTATATTATATTATATTATATTATATTATATTATATTATATTATATTTAGGGCTGTGCAAAAATTAATTGCGATTAATCGCATCCAAAATAAAAGTCTGTGTTTAAATAATATATTTGTGTGTGCTGTATATAATTATTTTGTATATATAAATACAAACACATGCATGTATATATTTAAGAAAATGTGTTATTCATATATAAAATATTTATATTTATATAATATAGATTATGTATTTATATATATATACAGAATTTAAGCGCAAATAGTTCTTAAATATATACATGCATGTGTGTGTATTTATATATACAAAAAATGATATACAGCACACACAAATATATTATGTAAACACAGACTTTTATTTTGGATGCGATTAATCGCAATTAATTTTTGCACAGCCCTAATTATATTCTATTCTATTCTATTCTATTCTATTCTATTATATTATATTATATTATATTATATTATATTATATTATATTATATTATATTATATTATATGGTTCTTATTAACTCTTTCCCTGCAATTGACGGACTTTTACGGCTATCTATGTTTGGTCAGGTGATGCTGTTCTCAAGCAAAGCAGAGCTGATGAAGCTGGTTCACCATTATTAATCAATGTCATCTGAAGTTTTGAATAACAAAGTATAAATTCTAACTGATCAAACATTTCATAGGATACAAGGATTTGTCTCCTATTTCAAAGGATCTGTTCACAAATAACTTAAAATCAGTTAAAAAGAGCTTGTGTACTGTATATTGCAAAATAAAAACAAAGGGAAATGCCAAATAACTGGACGATCATACAGTTTGTTCATTAACATGGGTTATGAGAACAGTTAATAACAACTAAATGAAAGCTCAAAATGAAAACTTGCTATTTTAAGAACTTTCATGCTCATTTGAGAACTCTTGTGTCAAAATCCAGCTGTTACTGAAACCAAAAAGTGCACAAAAGGTGTCACTGCAGTCAGAAGCATGAAATAGTGTATAGGGAATATTGCTAGCATGCACTTTCATCAGTTGCTAAAAGAAAAGTCAAGTGCCAAGTGCATAACTTACAGGAACACTAATCATCATAATGGAGACAACTTTTATACATTTAAAGATGTATAATGGCTTATAAAAGTGAACAAGGTGATGGTAATCTGTGGATATGGAATGTAGACAACTTTTATACGTAAATAAATCCAAAATGGTTTATAAAAGTGGATGGATGGATGCTCAATAGTAAGTACATGTTGTTAATTATATTACTCAGTGCTTATTAGAGTATAAATGGTTACACTTCATTTACATTACAGATCAAAAAATAAACAGGGTTTAACTGAATAATTTATGCACTATAAGTGCTTTAACAAAACTTTGAGCTTCACATTTCCTACGGGAATGATGTCGCTGTTTACTTCTGTACTTCCAATATGAACGGGCGTTACTGAAATAGCAATTGTTGCTTTCTTAAAAACAGCGAAGGACCGGTTAAACTTTGTTCCGTGGTAATTAACAATTATGCCAAAAAATGCTGTCAATAGAGCTTAACTTGTCTTCAAGATTCACTGATCACATCAATACAGGAAGCTTCAGCATGTTGATCAATAATGACTAATCATCTGACCTTGACCAGAGAGGAGACTGATGTTACCGCTGCAACTAAAAATCCTCCCATTCAGGAAAATGTCTTAAGATTCCTCTGGCATTTTTCGACAGCCAGTTTAGCCTGAAATGTCACCGTAATTAATAGACAGTTGGTCAAGGGTGTCACGAAATGTCAAGCTGTAGAAGGAGAAGGAAATGGCAGCGTGTAACCTTTCAGCATGCCAGTAACCTATAAACACCAACACAACACCATTTACACAACCTGCCTTTTGGGCCGTGTCCTTTCCAACATGGATTAAACTGCGGATCTTTTATTTTTTTCTCTCTTTGCTATTCCTTTATCAGTATTCTTTGAGTAAATGTTAGCTCTTGAATTTCCCCTCTACTCGTACTTGGACGTGACTTGAAGCATGAACTGAGTGGACCGGAGACTTTTGGAAGAAGACAACAGCCGAACTGTTGAGGCTCAGCTGATTACAGAACCAGGAGAACAGGGAGTGATTAATGGAAACAGACAGAAAGATGGATCACCGAGGAATACATTTATCAGGGGGGGATCTTTCCTTCTTCAACCAAAATCAACACTGTTCTCCAGATCTGAAAGAGTATGTACTGAAACAAACGTTTCCCAAAGCTTTCCTGGGTTAGGGGTTAGCATTTGAGCTTTACAAAGAATGTGACATATCAAAAGAACGAGTCAACACCAAACCTTCCAGAAAAATACAGCCCAGCTGGGTAGTGCGTTACTCCTAGTCATACATCATTCCCACAACACTTCAGATCGTGAGATGGGGTGATCATGCACAGATGCACATTACGAACATGTCCTGTTTGAAAAGAGGAGGCCCTCCAGGTGCCTCCAACTCGTGCATTCATTTGATGGACACTGTTACATGTATAGGCACACTTTTGTCTTATCTGTCTGAAACAAATGTATGTTATTTAGGAATATCCAATCACACACATTCGTATAATGTGTGGTTCTAGTGCAAGACACCGATTTGCATTATTAACACACTGACAGCATCTAAACCTAACATTTGAACAGGTTTATGTATTCTGAACTTTGTGGATTCTGGTCATATAATATTTCATTAAAGGAGTAGTTCACTTTTAAAAAAAAAAACTTTGCTGATAATTTACTCACCCCCATGTCATCCAAGATGTCCATGTCTTTCTTTCTTCAGTCGAAAAGAAATTAAAGGCACACTATGCACTCTCTGGTTTTTTTGTAAAACAGTGACCTCTAGAGCCGCTGTGGTGTACTTGCACTGTCGTAAATAACCGTTATTCCCCTGTTACTGCATATCTACTGAACTACTGTCAAGTGCTAGACTGCTTTTTAATAATAAAGTTGCCTATCGCGTTTGCTGGCTTATAGCGTTTTTACATGATTTCTGCAAAATCAGAAGTAAATAGCCTATAGTGTATAGGCTACTGTATAATTTCATTCATGTTTTTTGATTGTAATGTTAAAATTACAAAATGTCAGATGACATCAATCAAGTTAAATGTACGTCGCATTATTTCATAACATTGGACGTTATGATTTAGACATGATTACAATTTATCATAATAGCAAATTGTGTTCAATTATTTACAACCTCTAGGCTTATGTCCTAATAATTATGTGAGATATTGACTATGTCCTCATGGTAATCGCAAGAATCAACATCAACAGCGTCAAGATTTGATTGATTCATAATCAACACAATTTGAAGTTACAGTCGGGAAGTGTACTGTTAGTCAGATAAACTTGATACAACAGTAACTTACACACGTCATAAGAAATCCGAACCAGACACAGGACTAAAGATACGTGATAAATACACATCATAACACCTGAGTTCAGCTGGCAAACTAGCTCTTGTGGCAAGCTCGGCAAAAAAAATAACGGAAAAAACAACAAGACTAAGAGAAACGACTGTTTTTAGGAAGTCTGCTTAAAGCTCTGGTAATCGAAAGCTATAGACATGTGAGAATTATTGAACTGGTCTTATTATCAACAACGGATGAATGAACAGCACCGTAAAAAAATACATACCACAAGCCAGTGCAGCAACATACAATATAGAAACAACTAGTATACAAATACAAACAAGTTTATAAATAAGAGATTTACTTACAAGTCCATCAACAAGATCGCCAGGTCAGCATCGCAGTTACAATCCAGTGCAGCTTTTAAGCTCGCGCCAACGAGTGAAAGCCCGACCGAGTGGACTCTTGTCCGGTTTCTAGCACGGTCCGATTCTCTTTCCCTGTTTCGAAAGTAGCTTCATACAGTATGATGTTGTTGATGCGTGTGACGTCGTTGCCGTAAACCATTTCGTGATTCTCACGCGCTGTGTCAGGGGCGCCACTCTCAAACTTGCATGGCTGGTTTTTCCGGCGGCGTCCCCCCCAAGCTTTCCTACCAGGATGATTCGCCCTACTATGACTTTGTTAACCACCAAAACGACTTTGAAGCTGTTATATTAAGGTACAGATCTTGCATAGAGTGCCTTTAAGGTTTTTGATGAAAACGTTCCAGGATTTTTCTCCATATAATGGACTTCAGTGGGAACCAAACGGTTCGAGGTCAAAAAAAGACAGTTTCAGTGCAAACTGCAAACTGTTCAAAGGGCTTTAAACGATTCCAGACGATGAATAAGGGTCTTATCAAGCGAAACGATAGGTCATTAAAAATATATATAACAAAGTTTAAGTTTTATAAGCATGAACTCGTTGTCAAGTCATGTGGTTCATTCAACGAACGAAATGAATGGAAAAAGATTTGTTCATTTTGATAACTGAGTTCGAACAGGAGAGTCACAAAGGTGCTCACAGAACAGAGCAAGATGAGTGTTTGAGCTTATGAAACTTAAAATTTGTCATATATATTTTTAATGACCTATCGTTTCGCTTGATAATACTATTATTCATCGTCTGGAATCGTTTAAAGCCCTTTGAACAGTTTGCAGTTTGCACTGAAACTGTCTTTTGGAGTTTGAACCATTTGGTTCCCATTGAAATCCATTATATGGAGAAAAATCCTGGAATGTTTTCATCAAAACATTCGTTTCTTTTCGACTGAAGAAAGAAAGACATGGACATCTTGGATGACATGGGATTGGGATTTTAAAAGTGAACTACTCTTTAATAGATTGATTTTTATTGAATTTAATCAATACATGCACTACTGTTTGAATTACTGAAATACATACATTTACTGATCTTTTATTTAGCAAGGATGCTGATTAGAAGTGAGAGTGAGCACATTTATAATGTTACAAAATAATTATATTTCAAATAGTGTTTTTTTGAACTTTCTATTAATCAAAGAATCCTGAAAAAGTATAATAGTTTCCACAAAAGCATTAAGCAGCACAACTGTTTCAACATTGAAAATATAAATAAATGTTTATTGAGCATCTAAAGGGATCACCAAAGACTGGAGCAATAATGCTGAAAATTCAGCTTTGATCACAGGAATATAATTGCATTTTACAATATATTTAAATAGTAAACAGCCATTTTAAATTGTAACGATATAACCTATTACATAATAATTGATTTACTGTATTTTAAACAAATAAAATTCTGCCTTGAGAATTCATTTATTGCAAAAACATTTGAACAGTATGTGTATAGTGTCACCTTAACACATTTACCTTATTTGACATTATAATATCAATATAACATTACCTGTACTAATATATTTAATGCATATAATGGATTCAGAAAATATGAATGCACAGCAGCGTATGTCCAAACATACGAAAATGTATCTGTAAACTATACTATCTAAATACAACTATTTGGGTAAAAAGGAGGTATGGATTTCCTTAAACTCACTTGTGCAATCCTCTGTCTAATAGACTTAATATAATCCTAAGGGCATGAAAATATTATAAAACCTAAATGATCAACCAATTATTATTTTAAAGATCACTTAACAATTTCTGATGACTTCTCCTGTGGAAATCAGTTCAGCACACGGATGGAGGAGAGGCCAAAAGCAGCACTCTCAAGTGTTGTCTTTGGCTTTTGCGGTTAATGGGGAGAGACGGCCCATAGAAAGGAAGTTTCTTTCGGTAAAGAAAGCAAATCCAACCACACACTGTATTGTGCTTTTCCCCTCCACCCTCCATTCCCAACCCATAATCCTTCTTTAACATCTACTTTTTGTATTGTGTTTTCACACAAGACATCATTTTATTGAAAGTAATATATTTTATATGATTAAAGCTAGGATACTGAATCAGACTGTGATGATGCATTTCCACAGTTATTAACGTCATACATCTAGTAAGTTGAGTTTTCTATATGTTCATATGTTTCTATATGTTTTCTGTATGTAGTTAACCTAATATAAGACAAAGGTTCTCATGAAACTGGGCCAGCGGTTCTACTTTGAATTACAAAGTAATTCAAACTTTGAATTACCCCCCCCCCCCCCCCCAAAACCAACCAACCAAAAAAAAAAAAAAACACCCCAAAAATAAAATCTCATTTCGTTCATTTGAAAAACACGGTTAATAGAATCCAGTTATTTAATCTAACTTTAAAGGGAGGAAGTAACTATTAGCGCATTGGTTATTGCCTTGAATTATGTGCATGGCACACTTTTAGTTATGACTTGTTAAACTATAACACAATACTTATCTCTTAAATAATTTTGAACAGCTATCATATTGCATATTAACAACTATCCAAACTGTTATAGACCTAAAATAGCTTTTGTAGCCCTATCACTCCTAAAATGTCAGAGAAAAGGACAGAGTCAGAGATTATTTAGAAAATAGAAAATTGTACTTTGCATATTATAGGCTACTATAAAAACACATAAAGTTGATCATTATGTAAATTATTTTCATTTCATGAATATAGTGACCAACATGATCACATACACAGAATCTTGTTCAAAAAGCCTAATACACAATGAAATCAATTCACCAAGTTAATAACATTAAAGATTTGTTTTTAAGGAGTGTCTTTTATCTTACCTACTAAACTTAAAAAAAGGTTAACACAAAAGATTTTAAAAAATATATAAACCTTATATTTCAGCATTCAATCATCTCTATAAAAAGAATAAGTCAATAAAGATACATTCCTGACATTTATAATGCACAGTAGCTGATCTTTTATTATTAATAGTAAAATTCGGTCCGATTTTCCCATGGCTGTCGTTGCTATAGAACCATGCACTCGCGCTCTCCACAATGGCAAAGAAGTTTTAGTAGCTAATGTATTTCCACCACAGAAAAACGCTTGCTGAAGCTCTGCTAAAAGAGTTATTTACGGAGAAGAGAAAAAAAACCCAAGTGTTTGGGTGCACGTGCACTCCCATACTGAAAAGATTATGAGCGCGCCTCCCGCGAGCGCGTAATGAGCGCGCTTCCCGTGCGCCTAATCGCCTATTTGAAATAACGACCTCAAGCGCGCAAAAGACGCGATACGTGAACTAATCAAGAGACCCCCTTGATATCGCTTCTGTGCACGGCACCTTCTCCGCAAGCAGGGGCGCCATTGCCAATAATTGAATTGAAATGATAAAAAATAGAAAACCTTCGCGGGACAGAGGATTTTTTTTAACTGCTCGTGCCGCCCCCCATGTGACATGAAGAGATGCCGCCCCGGGCGACTGCCTGGTTCGCCCGTGCCTAGAGCCGCTACTGAACTGTTTACACGGAAACGATTCTGAAGAGAAAACGCAAAAGTGGCGTTGCATTATCATCACTTTTTATTCTTCGTTTAGACGAGCGTTTTGCATATGGTGACGCAAATGTGTGTGAAATTCAATGTAGTATGCACTCCGGGTGGCTAGGTGGCAATGTGGAGCACTGCCACACAACAACACCAAGTCCGCACGCCTGTGTACAACCTTCACTGTCAAGTAGACTACACAGGAACGCGGCGGTGGAGCGTTTTTATTTCCACTCTGGAGGGTGGTTTCACTTTTTTGCGAAACCGCGCTGTCACGTGTAAACTAAAGGCACATACGATAAAATATTTTTTATATTTTTTAGTTTTCACCCGCGAGCGTTCTCGTGTAAACAGGGCCTTAGGCGTGTTGTTAGGCTCTATGCCTATGCAGGCGGATTTTCCACCAAAAATGCTTGTTTAAACGAAGAATAAAAAGTGATAATGCACCGCAACTTTTGCGTTTATGTAAAACATGTTGTGTTTTTTTTTTATTATATGTCCAGGATTCGTCCGTGAGGGGCTGCTCTCTTTTACTTTTGTTTTGTATTTGTTTATTTTATGTTAATAAACTTGCTGACTCGTTCGCCGGTTACTTCTTCGCCCCAAAACATCTGAACTGCGTTATACCCAGGGTTAACTATTTCAAGTGAGAAAAGGCCTCCGCAGAAACCCCAGAAATGTGAAAAGGGTCCTTGGCATGCATGTGGAGACTTCATTGCCCTTTGAGGTTTGTTACAACCACAGATGTGGAAGAATGTACAACTGTCCATTTGCAATGTGCTTGGCCAAGTATTTGTGTCTGTTTACTCGTGTCAAGTATGTTTTTATGGCATGAGAGTTTGTGAGGAGAACGCTACAGGGACTGACAGGATTTATTAGTGTCTCAAACTGTGACAGAATGCAATATAAAAGATGTCACTCTCCCGAAATGAATCACTCACTTCTGGGCAACTCAAAGATGTTTTCTCCAAATAGCTTCTGTAATTGGTCACAGTAAAGAGTTCAACCTTACCTGTCGGCTGTTGACAAAATATTTATCTGCAATCTCTCGTTCCTCTTCTCGTCCCCTTCTGTCTGATTTTTGTGTTCAGTCCAGTGTAAACTGCGGTCGTGTTGAGAGTGAGACACAACAGTTCCAATATTTCCTGTTGGAGAAATAAGTACACATATCAATGAATCGAAAGAATAACCTTTTGACATAAGACATAAAACTCTTCTTTTAAAAATTCTTACATTGGCATTCATAAAAACAAATAAAAAGTTTGAGCTCAGTACCTCGAGTCACTGAACTTTGCTCGCCCTTTCACTCTTTCGCCTAACATTCATCATGCACACTTCTTCATGCATTCACGACTCATCCATAACAGAGAGCTGTTTTCTTTGGCTACCCTTAGGGCCCTCTTCCTCCGGTTTATTATTCTGAGCTGAGAGTGTTTCGACTCAAATGACCCTGCGATCCTTCTCCCAGCGAGAGAAAACATATCTAACACAGACAAATAGGACGTCATCAAGATATATTCGTTTGAACCTTTTATCTTCTCCTTATGTCTTAAAACAAATCTCAAAAATCCTGAAGTTAGGATATTGCATAGACTTTTAATTGTATTAAAGGGGCCATATAATGCCCTTTTACGTGCTTGATTGTTCAAAAACACAATTGTTTTTTGTATGTATATTTATGTGTAATATACTTTACCACACGTACATTTTCTTACGTTTCTATCCACAAGTTTCAGAGGGGCGCTCCGGTAAGGCGGCGGAAGTAGCATTCCAATGGTATTTTGTGTATTATTTAGCGAAGAGGCTAGCTGTTTTTCTGAGAATTATTTTACTATTTAAAGATGCAAAGATCTTTATGAGAGATGTCGTTACGGAGCTCAGGGACCAAATGTGCTGTTCGCGGTTGTATGTATAACCGGACTAAACGAATTCAGTGGCTTAAACGTGATTGTTTTGAACATAAGCCGAAAACGAAATCAGAGTGATCCTGCTAACGACTGTAGTTTCCATCACCTTCCAAAAGATGACGAATCTTCATGTGTACATTTGTTTAAATTCTTAATATTCTATAAACTCTATCAGCATGTGTTTGGCTGTTCGCTACTGATGTTACACCTAAACTCAGGATCAAAGCCTCTGTTGACAGAATACCAAATGTGCCAGTTAATGTATTCAAGCAGCACATTCATTTATAATTTTGAATAAACTCCAAAGCACAATGACTAAGTGTGTATTTTTTATTTTAATTGTTTGTCAGCTCACACAACTGTCTTTCACCATGCCTTGATGAGTATTGATTATTAATAATGTTATTATAATACTCCCAATCAACTACTGCGGAGGGTAAAGGTACTGTTATTTCACCCTTTTGAATTTCGTTGAGGTTGTGTTCCCACATCGTTAGCTAGTTTGGATCGCTATAACTTGAATGATTGTCAACTGTTGAATGAACGAGTGTCAAGCATGTCAAGTCGCGCTTTGTTTACAGTCCCTTGAACCGGAAGACGCGCCCACTTTTGACGCAAGGCCTCATGGGGCGTAGGAAACTTGTGGATAGACACTGAAATGTATAATACTGATGTACTGACAGCACTAAAACGTAAATTATTTACGAACAACCTTAAACTTCGTACACATTCTTGCGTGTGAATATTCGTACGTATGAACAATGTCCAAGTGTGTACGAATCTTTATTTATGAATATTAAAATCATAGCTTTAATATTTTGATTCTGTATTCAGTTGTCATAACAATTCTATTATGTTTTTAGTAGCATTTATTAAACGCATAGCCTACTCATCTACTTAATGGTGCATTGTACAACATTTCATGTTAAAACTAGCAGTTTTTCTAACCCATACATGCTTAAACATTTGTCTGATGGGCTGAATGAGCCCTTCTCTGATCACTGCGATTGCCTCTATAATCCTGTACAGTAAAATAAATAAGAGGGATTCGGGACGGAGTTTGAGAATGGGCATGACGTCATGTGCGTTCACACTCGCCTGGCTATGTCTGGCAGGTTTGTGTATTTGCCGTAATTCTCTGCATCAGCAATGACAACTCGAGCGATAAAACTTTAGTCAACTTTCGACAAAAGTAGAAGATGGATTCAAAGAGACCTGCGTGTAGTTCATTCCAAACCCCAACGCAAACTTCCACGTAAGACAAAGAAAATAAAACTTCTGTCTAGTGCCACCAAAAGGGCCAAATTGGAGTCAGACAGGTGTCGGAATAAGACGAGATTCAAAAGCTTTTAACAAATGGAGAGATCTTCGGTCTGCTCTATGGCTCAAACGGGATCTTGAGCGTGCACACATCTGGTTGTAGTTTTGCTTGTCGCCAGAGGGGGCATAGTTCTGCAAAAACTCCGAGACTTGCGCAATACACCTTTAATTTGAAATGATAACATTTCGCAATTCGTTCCGTGTGACCTGCTGCAAGATACAAGATTCGAAAGATACATCAATTTAACTCTCATATTGTCTTTGGGGACCCCATTTGAGCATGAAAAAAAGAGGCTTGCCGTAAATGAAGCAAACCCACAAATTTATGATTTCACTAATCTTCTGCCGCTCAGTCAGGCTGAGGGTGTGTGTTCAATGCATACCCTCAGTAAAGAATAACTCCATTTTTTTGTTTCATGACCTTGTTTCATTCTCAAACAGCAACATTGCACTCTAAAGAAAGCTAATACGGTAAAAAGTGCAAGAGACTGGATAAGATTCACATTTACGCTTTTACAGTTTGTCATGTAATTTACTGACAGACCACGCCATTGTGATACATATGTAAACAAATGTAAAAACAAATGTAAACAAAGGACAATCTCTTTAGGGAAAACTGTACATTCATATCAAGACTTGTTCAACCATTTTGCATGTAAAGACGTATGCTATGAAGTAATACCTAAATGTTGTGACTATTCAGCAGAGACCCAATATAATACATTTTGATCAACATGACATAAGCAATTGATAATGTAGGAAACATCAGAGTTTCCTATATACATTATCATCAGAATTGTATCAGAATATGTATCCCAAGACGTCATACAACTGACGCTTTTGACCATACATCAACATCCGCCATTTTAGGGTACCCTTAAACGTCGGTTAGATGACGTTATCTAATCCTAACCCTACCCCAGACCTAAACCTACCCCGTCACCTAACTGACGTTAAAGGTAAAGTGTCAGTTGGATGACGGCCCAGGATCGTCATGTAACTGACGTTAAAGGGTACCCTAAAACAGCGGATGTTGACGTATGGTCAAAAGCGTCAGTTGAATGACATCTTGGGATGAGACTGTGTTAATCAGAATTGTACATAATCATTTGCTTGAATGTCCCAAAGCATTTGCAACTTGTTCAAAGAAATGAGAAACTGCTTTTATGATGTGCACAAGTGACACAATGATGTGAAGATTGAACAGGTAGTTTTGAGAATTAGGTCCGATATGGGAAATGTGCCAAAGTGACTGAGAAAAACTGTAAACATTAAAGTGATGCCGGTACCGTGGTGTGGCAGAAACACGGGAAGGAGGCTGGATCCAAACGCAGTGTATAGGCTTTATTTAGACAAACTACATATTTCAACGAAGACTCAGACACAGGAGCGACTAACATCGACCTCACACGTTCAGCAACTCACCAACTAAGACAGAAACACGGGGCTTAAATAATCAGACAAGCGAACTTAACAAGGTAACAAGGGGGCGTGGACAATAGGAAACACCTGGAAAACTCAATAGACAGGGAACCACTAATAATACAAAGACAAAGATACAAAACCACATCATGACAATTAATCTGATTACATTATTTATGAAATTGTACGTAACTGCAGTGTAAATGTGTTCCTTCCACCTCTGAGCTGCATTAAACAAATACACCAAAATATCAAGTGCATTTCATATGGATCTTTCCAATAGGCAGCAAGTTCATTAACATTCTGTGGATGAATTCCCAATAAACCTGAACCTGCTGTTAAGGCCAAGAAGAATTTCTAAATCGACAAATCATGAAGTTGCCTTTATTGATTGTACTTCTAATTAATGAACTAAATTGTGTCTAGCGCACACACACACACACACAGTGTGTGGCATTTGAACACAGAGACTAATAAATGCTTAGCCAGGTCCAACTGAGTCGAGGCTAGAAGCAGTTCCCATGATTGTAAATACAATATGGACTTTTCTCTTTAAGTCTTGAACAGAGGCTGAGTTTCTCTTTACAGCGAGTTGAGCTGGCGGACAGCCACATGCTTGCTAATTATACCGACCGTAATTAGTTTGCCTCTGGTTTTGTATGAGCATGGTTCCCGGCCGTGCTGTTCCTCCTCATTTCTGCAGAACCTGTCAGTTTGAAGGTTAGTGAATGAAGCACTGGATAAAGTATAGACAAATATATAGTCTAGCTCGCTCACAAAATGTTTCAATAATTAATTCCTTTAATGAGCTGAGCTTGCCAATATCTGGCAAAGTATGGCACAAGCAAGAAGATGAACTGATGGAGACTTATAGACTTATGAATGAAACTTTAGATAGATAGATAGATAGATAGATAGATAGATAGATAGATAGATAGATAGATAGATAGATAGATAGATAGATAGATAGATAGATAGATAGATAGATAGATAGATAGATAGATAGATAGATAGATAGATCAAGGCTGTACGGTTTGTAGTTTGCTTGTGTCTCAGTGATACATTTTTCTTCAGGATTGCTGCTCTATCTTAACTGAACAATTGCTGCCTTTGTTGAAGCAGGTACTTTTCAATCCATATTCACTTTAAATTATGGGTTCGCAGTGAGAAATGCATCTTGCCTTCAGAAAGTGATTAATGATCTGCCTGCAAACCTCTCTGCTATACGAACACTCAGACCTTCAGCCTTTTATACTGCTTGTCTTATTCCTCCAAGGAGTTTACCTTTAATATATTTTTCTTCTTTAAAGATGAAATTCAAGTTCTTTCTAAATCTTGGTCCTTTCTGAAAAAGTGGTTTCTTTGATATTCACACAATGACCACATCAGCGGAGTAAGAACTAAAGCCGTCTTTTTCAGACTGATCCTCCCTGACAAGTAGAATTGGACAATTTTTCAGGTCACTTTTTTAAAATTGAACGAAAAAAAGAGACATTTGGCAGAATTTCCCTCCCGTGTCTGACACAGCCCATCTAAGAATATATATTTTAAATTAAATATATGGGTAACACTTTACAATACGGGTGCACTAATATGCATTAATTCATGCTAACTAATGCACAGTTAATCATGAGTTAATGTATGAACGCATTAATTAACTATTACTGTATCAGCAACTAATAAAGAGTCAATATGATTAATAGATTAGGTAATACATGAATTGCTATTAATTTAATGTGTCATTGTGTATTAATTCCTTAATAACATATTTTATTAACTAATAGTGTAAATTAATGTGTAATTACCACAATTAGTCAAAGCCATGTACTCCAACTTCCAGTTGACTGTTTTAATTAATCATTAGCTAATGATTTGCAAAGGTATCATTATGTTATGACTTTACTTGTTGGGGCACATCATTATTAATTTGGTAATTGTAGTAATTTGGACATGAATTTGCACTAACAATTAAGTAATTTATCACGTATTAATGCATATTAGTGTACCTGTCATATTATCTGGAAGTTGAAATACAAGGCTTTGGCTCATTCTGGTAATTAACATATTAATGAACACTATTACAAAGTAGTTATGGAATTAATCCACAATTACATATCGAATTATTAACAATTCGTGTTTGTAATACATATAGACTCTTAATTAGTTCCTAATGTGGTAATCATTAATGAATAGCTTAAATATTCATTAGTTAATCATTAATCATTATCTGTGCATTAGTTAAGCATGAATTAATGCTTATTAGTGCACCCGTATTGTAAAGTGTTACCAATATATGCATACATACATACATAAAAAGGTACTTTGTAACCTTTGTTTAGATTAAAGTAACTTGTTGTTGAACATTTTAGTATTATTATAAGATACGAAAATTAAAAGTAACAGTTTTTGTAAAAAAAAAAAAGAAAAAAAAAAGACGTATTTGTACATGTGAAATATGATATCCCCTTGTTCTGTTTGAAATGGTGGTATTAAGTGAAAAAAGGGCCTAATTGTATTAGGGGCATAAATATTCCCATGCATGCCATGACGACACATGATACATTAAAATTCCTTTTCAACATGTCCACACATTCCACTCATGATGTTAATACATTCCAGACTTCTTCGTATTTTGCTACTTTCTACAGCAATGCCTCTTGATATCAACTCCAGTTTCCACATACATAATCAGTCCAATAGTGAAGTTAGTTATATTAAGCTATTGCATTTAGGTATAGATATAGCATATGGATCCACTTGTGGAGTAGCAGATGCAGGTAACCCAATGAAGATTGAGTTGCCATTTTAAAAACTGTTCAATATTATTATAATATTTGTGTGCATAAAGTTTTCCAACCATTAAAAAAAGGGTTTGTTCCTTTTTCATATGGCTCAAGTTTTCCTATGGCTTCAGTTGCATGGACCACTTTTGAATGTTATAATGTAATTTTTGGAAACTTTTTTGCAGTGTCCAAACACGTTTTGGTCACTTTCATTATATGGAAAGGAGCAACAAGAGCTTACTTTTTTTTTCTACTGATTAAAGAAATTTGCTTGAGTTTGGAATATCATGGGGAAGAGTTATTTATTAGAGGTAACATTGTGTGAAAAATGTGGTATTTGGTCAGCAATGAAAATTAAAGTGAACATGAACTCAGTAAATAACCTCTTTCAGGCAAGTGAAGGGAAAAAATGTTCAGTCAAGTGAAGGGAAAAAATGTGGAGAAAAAAAATCAAATCTAGGCCAGGTGCAAAATGATTCGGTATGCATAAGCGAATCTAGTATATCACTAACAAGATCAGTATGATATTCCAGTCTGTTTCTCTTTCTTTTGTGTAAAGAAGAACGCTTCAGAGAGCAGCTAAAAAAAGTCATATGCAGGACTTCAAAGGTATATCAGTCTTCATCAATGTGATCTCGTTAGTATACTTCCCGAGATTCTGACCAAATGAAATGGTAAAGAGAGGATAAAAGGTGTTAGCAGATGGCCAGGTAAAATCAGAATGGAGCCAATGACTCTTAACAATCATTCTTCACTCCACTTTCTTCTACCTCCCTCTCTCCTTAATACTCACCTTGGAGAATTCATCATATGAATGTGTGCTTATCAAAAAGCCTATTCTCAGCCTCAGACGGCAAGTTCACAGACCGCCCACAGTCCATTGACTGTCTGATGCATATTGAAAAAGAAAAACTCTAAACTTTCTTCATCTGGCAAGCTCCATTTTGATTGGCTGACTTTATGAACTGCACTTTTATCAGTCCATCTGGAACCAAAATACCAGGTTGACACTACGAACACTTTGAAGGATGGCATATTGACTGGGTTTGCCAATGTTTGGAAGGTTTCTGACAAATATTTGAAAGAGAGTTTTACTTGAGGTAGTTAGTAGCAATCCCTCAATATGCAACAGTGTATAACTGTGTATAACTTTGTATAACTGTGTATTAGGGGTGTAACGGTACATGTATTCGTATTGAACCGTTTCGGTTCGAGGCTTCCGGTTCGGTACGCATCCGAACGATTGCTTGGACCATTTTTCCTGCCGGCATAATTCGTGCTGACGCGGCCAACACAACGTTGCGCAACATCAAATGGCAAGCGTAATGAAAGCAGAACGAAACTGCGCTCCTTGTATGTGCTTCACGGATCGTTTATCAGTTCGGACTAGCAACATCTGTGCAGCGCGAGCCGATCTCGATCAAGCAACACTGTTACCACACAGCGCTAAGAGATCCGGTAAAGAACACATTTGAATTCGCCACTGAGGTAATAACATCGCTGCGAGATCTAGTGAGAAGCATTCACATTTCTCCGTTATTAACCGTAGATCTGTATTAGATCAAACAGTGCTGTCATGGAAACCAGGAGAAACATTGTGCCGTGAATGAACTAGTAATACTTTCGTCCACAGACCAGCAACATTCACCATGGATTTAATATAGTAACACTAACTGGAACCAGTTTGGCTGGAATGGTGAAATGCTTTCAAGTACTTCACACATCTTTTTCCAGCACTTCAAATATTATATAAATAAATATATATTTAAATGTTATTTTTAATGTGATGACCAAAACATTATTTGTTCATCCTTCAAAGATGACCCCCATTTATAAACTTGAAAGTTTCAAGATCTAGGAAAACTCACACTTATTTAAAAATATTTTTTCTTTAAACAAATAGGA
This sequence comes from Pimephales promelas, assembly GCF_988280905.1. Classification (NCBI taxonomy): domain Eukaryota; kingdom Metazoa; phylum Chordata; class Actinopteri; order Cypriniformes; family Leuciscidae; genus Pimephales; species Pimephales promelas. Next base: position 12,498,148 of record NC_142788.1, read on the forward strand.
AATTTCTCTGGCATTTCTTTCTTTTTGCTGTATCGAAAACGTACCGAACCGTGACTTTAAAACCGAGGTACGTACCGAACCGTGATTTTTGTGTACCGTTACACCCCTACTGTGTATTATGTTTTGTTTTTCGAGTCTGTGAAATAGTGCCCGTCCGCCCCACAACTATTAATAGAGACTGCAGAACCCATTAATACATTTTTTACACACCCGTATATTATTGTGATATTGTAATGTGCAGTCTTGTTTCAGTTTAGTGCTGTGACCTACTGTGACAGAAGAAGGGACCCTAAATAAAGGATATAGCAGCAGTTTCTCTCGGGCCAAAGAACTTATTGTGCTTTGTTTTCTAGAGTGACTGGGATACAGAGGAATATGAGGAGGAGTTCCTGGGCTATTGCCATTTTACATCATGGGATGATCACACCTTGATGGATTGTTTTTAGAGTCCACTCCCATCCTCATGATGTTGATCTTATACCCAGAGCCAATACACACCACATCCCTCTACAAGAGGCATTGTCCGCCCTGGAGCCCGAGCCTGCTGCCAAGTCTGAGCAGGCATGTCCGTACCAGTGGGAGTTTTGGTGGAGTTGGACTGCCAGGAGTGGCTAATTGATTTGAATGACACCGAGCCAGCTTCCATCCTTGTCTCCACCCTTGGGCCGCCTTCCTCCTCTGCCAGTCCCATCCGGCTGTTTGGGTGTCCCAATCCTGTCTGAAGTCCTCCCTTCTCCATTGGTCCCATCGCCCAGCACCAAGTATTCGTCGTTCTCTAATGGTCCCACCCAGCCCCACACTCCCTCCTCCTCTGCCAATGCCATGTACTGTAGTTCTTCGGCTTTGTCTCTGTTGGCTCCCTTCAGGCTTTCAGCTCCACCGTCGCTGGCTCCATCTAGCAGCTCGGATCCACCTTGGGCTTTCAGGTCTCCAGCTCCGCCTTGGTGTGTCGACTCACCAACTCAAGCCTCTGGAATCCATCTGGTCCTGTCGAATCATCGGCTCCACCTTGGCTCCATGCTTCCTCAGCTCCACTGTAGCCCATCAACCCTCCAGCTCCACCTCATCCTTCCACCGCTTTGGCTCCACCAGCCTCTTCATTCCATTCTGCTCCAACATTGTCCTTACTAGCTCTGCCCCAGTCTGCCCAGCCCCCTTCTCCACCTTGGTTCCGCAAGCCTGAGGAAGCTCCTTGCCCCACCCTGGCCCTTCCCTACATCAGTTCCTCAATGGGCCTTCATCTTGGCACTGCTCCTCCCTAGTCACTCACTCCATTGTCTGCTCCTTCCATGGACTGTTATGGTGTGAGGATTTGCCTTTTTGGGATGGGAGGATAATAATGTAGCTTGTTTCAGTTTAGTGTTTCATGATCTTTTAGGTTGGTTCTCATTAGCCGCGCTTCCATTACAGATTTGCGCAAAACTTACGCAATATTTTCTAAAGGTCGATAAACAAAAAAATTGTGAAATGACAGCGTTTCCATTAACCAAGGTTATGTGACTAAAACTTTTTGGGATTTTTTTTTCCTCTTACGATAAGTCATTTCAAAAATCATGTAAATGGATGTTGGTAGGCTTACCGTAAAACTTCAAATAGTAGCCGACTCCCAAATAGACGCCTGTTTCATGCCTGGTGTGACTGCAGGTTTGGGTAAATAAAAGCCTATCTCAAATAGAGGCCAGGTCTGTTTTTTAGTTTTGGGTTGTTAATCTTCTAAAACCGTCAGATCGTCCACTTTTTGGCGGCCGCCAAATTAAATTTTTGTCTCGCCAAAGCCTATTTTGATCGGTGAGTGATGTACATAGAATGACTGCTGCACTTGACAGGGCACATAACGAGCAAAAAGAGAGAGAGAGAACGCCGGCTGGACGCCCGCACTCTGAGCGCTGTCTTTCTCTCTCTCCCTCACGCATATTAATCAAAATCAATTGACACGGTTGGAAGACCACAGTTTCACATGGAGGATTTGGACATTTTTAGAGATTAGAGACTCAATGAACAACATCTCAATACTAAATTATAAAGGCCTGTCTCAAATACAAGCCAGTACAGTTTGACGATTTAGGAAAATAAAAGCCCGGGTTATTATTTGAAGTTTTACGGTACTTATATGTCTGTTACTTTTAAGTCTCTATGTTTATCTTTTGTTTATGCACATGGCTCTGTCTTAGTTTATTTTTGCCATGTGCTCCTCATGTCCCGCCTCCTTGTTTCCCTTTACCACACCCCCTTGTTTAGTCCTTGTTTCACAAACTGTGCTCATCTGATCTTCATGTGCTCTGGTCCCTTTATATTGTGCCTCTTTCCCACATGTCTTTGCTGGTTTGTTGAGTTTTCCAGTTTGTGCTCTTGAAGTTATCTTAGCACTTGCTCTAGTTTTTCCAGTATGACTCTGTCTCGTCTTCTGTCCAAATATACAGTGTCAACTTTTACATGGTAAATGAGAAAAAACAGTTTTGCGTAATAATATTTATTTTTTAAAAACCACCTCATGCAAGCATAAACATAATTTGCGATATAAGGGTGTTTTTGCGATTTTCAATTCTAGGGTAATGGAAATGCAGCTATTGTTTCCCGTTTTTCCTTTCCATTTCCTTGGTTTGCATTTGTTGTCATTAGTCTGTGCCCTGTTTTCTTCTTCAGTTAAACAGTCAACTAATACTCTAATGAGAGTAAGTTGTCATGTTTCAAAAGTGGAATATCAAAATAAAACGCAACACAAACGAACACAAATGAACTGTGCCAAAATTAGCTCATAAAAACAAATGTATTCAGTAAAGATCAGTCTAAAACAAGCCTGACTTCAACATTTACAACACCAAGAAAGCATTGTCTGCCTGTACTAGTACATTTCCATGTCTAAGCAAGAGCACAAGTCAGCATTTACATGGCTTCATTGCCTACATGAGCTTAAACCACTTTTTCACAGTCAAAATACTGTAAACGTGGAAAGTTTTCCAGCACTTCAGTCAAATTACATTTCAGAAAGCAAACAGTTGCATTGCTGTACAAGTCAGACTGGTGTCTGTGTTTAAGTTGGCTGCATAGGGCGGACTTGCACATGCCGGCTTGTTCAGCTTACAGCCTACTCCTACTCTCACATATTCGCATCAATGGTCATAAGCTGATTGTGGTACCAGAAAGATGGAGAGATAGATACAAGTCTGGTATTTTTCCGCACAGGACAAATATGATATGGCAACATGAGGCCAACGTGCATCCTTGAATCCAAACACACAGTATTGGTGCATTTTCCTGCTTCTGTGTCAAGGTACTGGAAAGCTTGAAAGGCCATATTTAGAATAGATCAATGATCAGTGGTGGTAATGAAGCATGCGAATATGTGACTTTTTATGTGAATTATTAAGTTTATGAGATGGAGAGACTAAGACAATGTGTACAATACAGTCAGTCATTATCATAAAATAATACATAAAATAAGCTATAGGGCTATACGCCAATTCGTTCTGCTAAAATCCACTGGCAAAATGCAGTCCTCTCGATAGGAATCCAAGTGATTACAAATTTAGCTTGAGGGACACAAAAAATCTTCTTCTGGATTTTCCATCGGATTTAAAGTGAACTTTTAACACACAAATGCACTGCATTTAACAATACTGCTTGGTTTGGAAGTGACCCTGAGTAAACAGTGCTTCATGCATTACATACTATATGTATTATTGTATGAAAACATCATAGAACATTCAATTCTGATGCCTTCAACTCTATAGAAATTGACGATTTGAAACCCTAAGACAAAAACACAAAGTATATAAAGACATGCACGCCACAGAAGAAAATTTGGACAGAAAGAACAAAGTTAAAAAGGTGAAAAGGACAAGCAGATGGCCTGTCAGAGAACATGTGCTGGTGTTTGGTTAGTGACAGGCCTGTGATGTGCCCCCATCTGCCACACGGACACACACACACAAACACACTAATCAATGTATTTTGCATATACACTCAGGATGCTCTGGGACTAAGGTCTCTCAAGGGAAAACAGTCTTTCTCTTGAACACCCCAAAACAATAAGTGCTCTCTCCTCTTCTCAACACCAGCTTTGAGTTTTAATTACTGACCATTAGACCCTGTCTGAATGTACCAACACGCCCCTCTGACTATTTTACATAATCCCTTTATGAATAAACATTTTACTGTTGTCCCCTGACCACTCAGAACACTACTTGTTCAGGTGGTTATAAATATTCATTTGGTGTTTGCTTGTTCTTGATGTTGTCTTTGACCTTCTAAGCATGACGAACCTTCTACAATTAGGAATTGAACCCAAATTATTTGACAACGATAAATAAAATATGAATATCCACTTTCAAAGCAGTGCAGTCTCACCCCAAAAAGTCATATAACTGACGTTTTGGGACGTCTTTTGACCATACGTCAATATTCGCCTTTTTAGGGCCCCCTTAAACGTCGGTAGATGAGGTTATGGGATCCTAACTCTACCCCAGACCTAAACCTAACCCTAAACCTAACCCGTCACCTAACTGACGTTAAAGGTAAAGCGTCAGTTGTATGACGGCCCGGGATCGCCATCTAGCGACGTTTAAGGGGGCCCTAAAAAGGCGTATATTGACGTATGGTCAAAAGACGTTCCAAAACATCAGTTATATGACTTTTTGGGATGAGAAGGTGTTGTTCAAAGAGAAGATAATGCACTATATATCCAACCTTTAATACATCGCTGGGCGATAACGTAGTTTAAGTTTTATGGGCAATATAACAATCTCATAAAGACTTAATTGGGATGAAAAAATGACAAGAGATTAAGAAACCTGTAAATTCTGTGTGGATTTCTAAAATGCATTAAAATAAAATGCAATGTAATATCACAGAAAGTGCTCCGGTACACACTTTAGTCAAAATGAAACTAAAGTTACGATAGTAATTTCTTCCTCATTGCGACATATAACCGAATTAAACAGCTTCTCAAACAAGAAAAAATGTTTTGGGAATGTTTTGTCCTTTGGGAATTGATTGGATAGTTGTGGTTTGGTATTGGTGGATCTCATGTGAGTGACAGGTTGTCCCGCCCTCACACCAGTAAACACATCATCAGAGAAAAGAAGAGAAAGGTTTTCGCTGAGAGAGGACGGGAAGTTATTTTGATTAAAAGTGACATATTATGCCCCCTTTCAGAAGTTGTAATATAGGTGTCTCCAGAATGTGTGTGTGAAATTCAAGCTCAAAATACCCTCAGATCATTTATTATAGCTTGTCAAAGTTGCCCCTTTTTGAGTGTGAGCAAATTTCGCCCCTTTAACCCTTCAAGGTCTAAGGGGTTTTAAGTCCACCTGGCACTATGTTTTTGGCTTCTGGAACGGTCAATTTTGCAAATTTTGCAAATGAGCTGTTGCTCCCCTCCCCCGTTCAGAAGATGGCCGATCCTTTAAGCCTGGAACACACCAAGCTGATGGTCGGCCGTCGAGCAGTTTTTCTGTGTCGGTTGACTAAGTTTCCTCGGTGTGTTCCGCACGGTTCCGTGCCGTCGGCTGAAAATAGTCCTCGTCGGCTTTGTTTCGCCCGATTCGACGTGTTGAATCGGCGTCGGGCCGTCGGTGAAAGAGAGAACTCTGATTGGCTGTTCAGCTTAGTGAAAGAGTCAGTACACGAGAATAAAATAAGTCAAAACGGTAAAGATAGAAGGTTGTTCTTATGTTACATCTTCTTACCTGAGTGTTCCTTGGCTAATATTTCAATATTAGCATGAGCGGAGTGGAATAAAGAAAGTGTTTAGCAGGATTGATATTCAAAACGGTAAGCACGCGCTGTTTTGTTTACGGTATGTGTATCTGCAGCCGGCAGCGTCGGTTTTCCTTTTTGAATGACGAATATAGACTAATGTATCTGCAGAAATAGACAGTTGGCTCATTACACACAGGCGCAGAATGCACATTATAGCTGACAGTCGCTTGTAGTTCTCTCGGTGTGTTCAGCTTTTTACCCAGACGAGAGCGGACGAAAGGCGACAACACAGTCGGCTTTCATGAGCGCTAGTTTGTCGCCGTCGGCTTGTTGTGTTCTGGGCTTTACACGAGCCTCGAATACTCTGGCAATAACAAAACATATGAATCTCACTCATCCAAAATATCAGAAATAACCAGTAGCGGAGTGCAGCAATTACGGAGAGACTCGGAAAGAGGTTTTTGCTATGAGGGATTTCCGTTGGGTGGAAAAGGGTGGAAACGTGCAGATTAAGGGGCGGTACTATTATAATAAGATCCCTTTCCTACATCAGAAAGGGAGAAAACTCTGATGGTCTTATTTTTTGACATGCTTGCAGAGAAAGGCTTACCAAAACAAAGTGGGTTGTCACTTTTCACATTTTCTGGGTTGATAGATGCACCGGGGACACGATTATAGCACGTAAACATGGAAAAATTCAGATATTCATATGTCCCCTTTAAAGGGCACCTATTATGGAAAATTCACTTTTACATGGTGTTTGAACATAAATGTGTGTTGGCAGTGTGTGAGCAAAACCACCCTAGAATGATAAAAATCCACACAGTGTTTTTGTTTTTTTTTTACAATCTCAATAAATAATATGCACTGCCTCAGAACAAGCTGTTCTGAGATCCACCTCTTTGTGACGTAGATTTGAGCAAGGGGTTTGATTGACAGTGTGGTTGTGGCATAGACCCCGCCCTCGGTGATCTCTGTACATAATCCATTGTTTCAACGACAGCCGGTAATGTCTCTTGGAAACATAAATGTTCTGTCGTGGGTTAATCATGTTGTTGTAGCTTAAAAGTTAATCCTTAACTGTGGATTGTCATCTACTGTTTGCGATCCACCGTCACATCCAGTAACAGTAAGTGTATTTTATGATTTTTGAGCAAATAGTCTTTTCAGTCAATAGCCATGTTTCCATCCACTTGTCAATCGAATTATCTGAAATTCGGTTAAAAAACTCATGCGGATAAAGCTGGTGAAAGTGTGTTTCCATCCAACGGCTTTAAAGCGAATAAAAACCTGTACGTAATGACGTCACATGCTGTTTTGCGATCAAATTGGTATATCGAATTGATTTGAGACATTTTAAGGTGTTTCCATTTATTTTCGCACTGAATCGAACAACATCCAAGCAAACTTTTGCGAACAAAGTTTTGTTAGACAAAACGGATCGCGCCATCTACCAAAAAATGATCAATATTTCACAAGTTGAAGGCTAATAATGCTTATGTGCCAGCTGATAGCGACATATGAATGGGATAATGTATGCGAGGCGGTTGTTGTATTCGCCTCACAACCGCCTCGCTATATATTATCCTGCTTATTACATATAAATCAACCAAATAAATAAATAAATCAATCATTTGACACAAAATATTGACTTAAAAACGAGTTTATTGATTTAAAAACGAGTATTGCTTCTGCTAAAGAAAATAGTCTGTTCCGTCTCTGAACTGCGTCCATGGAAACGGTGTGTTATACTAGCAGCGCCGCAGTCTGTTAACTAGAAATAACAGACCACATTCTACATTACAATTCAACCAAGCCACGTAAAAACAAGCAAAACTAACCCAAGAAAACAACGACGCTATAAACATTGCTATGATGATGCGATGCCGATGCACGTATGCCCGACGACAGCGGAGGTGATGACTGTGGTTTGGGAACGAGCGCTCAATCAGTTCTGGGAGATCGTGGTTCACGGAAACCCTTTGGTTGAAGCATCTTTTTGCTTTGTCCACTTACATCTGTCTTTGTTGACATCCGCCATGTGTGCGCAAACAGACTGTCCGGAAATGAACTCGTCTTCTGACGTGTTGCAACCATAAAAGGGCATAAAACTTAATCACAATTCATTATTTATTCGGCAAATAACGTTTCCATCAGCTTTTATCGCATTAGCCGTATGTCGATCAAGAGAAAATTCGATAAGACCGAACGTATTTCATTTGAGTCGATTTTCATGAAATTTAATCGAATTTACTGTTACCATAAGGCTTTTTTCATTCGATATCACTTAATTCGGATAAAAACGTGTCGATGGAAACATGGCTAATGTCAGCCAATTCAACAACAAATGCGTCTAAAGTTGTTGTCGTTGTAGGATGTCTGTGTAGGCTACATAATTTAAACCTTGTTTGTATAGTGTGTAACCAGATATTGTATTAAAAACTGATATGTTGTTGTTCTTTAAGTTAGCCATCTCCTCACATTTGCCACAGAAGCATCTGTATGACAAGTAAACATGACGCAACAGGTCCCTCGCATAAATGTAATTTCGCTTGTAGTAGCAAACTTCACAGTATGTAGTATGTAATTTCAGAAAAATTGCGCCAGCATTAGTGTTTGTGTGTGTGTGTGTGTCTTCCACATCCATAATTGCAAATGGGACGTGATTACAACAACTCTATAAGTACATAAATGTATCAAATAACCATACCGAGACGTACTGGTCCATTCTCATTAGTGTTTATTCTGCCGGAGTCTCTTCGTACTATTTATATATTTCGATTCAAACGTACGATGAATGACATTCAAAACAGCGGTTTCTCACACTCTCTCAGTACCGACTGCCATTGGTTTTAAGTTACGCCCTCATCCAAAGGCAGGGCGGGCATATGCAGCTCATTTGCATTTAAAGCCGTATACCCCCGAAACAGCTCATTTTTAAGCAGGCCCCAAAATGACATTTTCAAATGGTTATAATAAATTAACTGTGGGCTATTTTGAGCTGAAACTTCACAAATACATTCTAGGGACACCAGAGACCAATATTACATCTTGTAAAAAGGGGCATAATAGGTGCCCTTTAAAGATTACGAGGGCATGTGAATTAAAATGTGCACAGATAAATCATTTATAATAAATACTGCAATATCAAAAAAGATGGGTCCATTTTGATTTAAAGCTGACTACGCAAAGCATATTGTGACTCCAAACATACACACAAACAGAGATTTCAGCATACTCACAGGCATCAGTACAGATCAGATAAACTGCACATGCAGGCAACCAGACAGCAGCAAATACACAGTATGAAGGGGATCTCAGCAGGACAGGTGTACATCCACGCCCCTCACTACAAGAGTTGCAGTCTCACACGTTTTACCTCAGACAGCCCAGGAGGGGAACTGTAGCGCTCAGACAGGTGTGACGGTAATTATCAGCCTTGTGTGTGTGTGCGTGTACACAGCAGCCTGGATATCCACCCTTTTCATTGTTACTGCAATTATACCCACATCACTCCCAGCCCCATGTTTCCGCTCCGAGTCTGACAGTTACACACCTAGACCCCCCTCTCTCCTCACACTACTGTCTCCATGACTTTCACATCTGAGCAAACACGCATTCACTTTATCCCTCTATTTCTCAACGGTGATCCATCAGCTTAGCGCATTCACACTTCTTTGTTCAGGCAGCTTTAAACGCATAAACAAACTTCCAGGAGTTAATGCTCGACTAGACTTGTATTTTATCTACTTGATGTATTTTAAAGTAGTTTTGTGTGTTTTGGGCAATAAGTGTGAGAATTTCATATATTAAAGAAGTTTAGACGTGCAGCATATTTATTGCTTCATGACTTCATTCACACTTCAAAAGTGTTTGCTGTGAATTTGGCGTGTTGCGTTTTCCAAATAAAAAAAAAGCCAAAAACACAACGTTAAAGATCTTTATCAAACAATGACTGAATTGATAGCCTCGATTAGACTCGATTGTTACGTCACTTTTTACCATCTCATCTATCCAATCGTGTTCTAAGACTTGTACTAAAGATGTCTGGGTTCACAGATGCTGGCGCCTTCGTTCAACTCTTATCCTCCCCACCACCACCAGGATGGTCCCTTCCCGGACGGGGCCTACGTCAAAGAACTTTATATCATAATACTTGCTTAATGGCTTGTTAAGAAATGCACACTTGTTACGTTATTTTTCCTCCCAAGTCTTTCTGGTAGAACTAGATGACACTGTGTGTCTTAAAAAAACATTTCATATAAATGTAATAATGGACTGCACAAATCAGATTTCTCGCCCTTTCTTTTTTGCTTATTTGAGTTCTGAACCGTCTTTAAAGAAGAATCATATTTCATATAATCCTGTTTTCATTATGATTAGTTACGCTGAGGATACCTAATCTTATCATTCAATTATCTTTGTAAATAGTCTCATTACACACTGTTATGAAACCAAATTCAATCAATGTTTCAATCAACAAAAGTCACAAGTGCAAATTAACTGTATATGTTCTGAAGGTCACATCCATTCTGTGTAAATGTGAATTGATGTACACTTCTTATGTGCAATATTTCTACTCCTAAAAATATCAGAGAGAAAAGTCTATTCAAGAAGAAGTCTGAGAAATGTGGTTTTGGAGAACATTTCTTATGCGTTGTCCTTCAAATGCTAGCGATCCAAGCAAACTGTAAAAACTATTGACATTATTGTTGATGGCATGGCATTGAAGATCTAAGGTTTTACTCAAGGAAGGAATGATGTATGTAACATGTCCACTGTTGGCTAGATTTAGTTGAGTAAGTGGTTTATTCAAACAATGTGACAAAATATAATCCAAAACAGGCTTGAAATAGACATGTCACAAGACTTGGCATGAACATACATACACTCACCAAAAAGACAAGGGACAATTGAAACATGACATCACAGAACACAATGAACCAATAAACCAATAAGAATGTGACAAGAGACTAGTGAAGCACATGACATTATCACATAAAACCAGAAACCTACACTAAGCCAAATTACAAGACATGAAACATGAAAGTGAAAACCAAACCAAATGTGACAATGTAGAAAGAGCCATATTTTCTTTCACATGTCTGCCAAGAGTCACATGAACTGAAAGACCCCTAAAATCTATTTTAGTGTACATTGTACCATTGAACATTCAGGATCATTTCCATCCATCGCATACAGTAATTTCTCCAGCATGAAATGGCCTGATTAATGTCAGGAAATTAGAGCACAAAGGTCCAACTGAGCTGACCTTTTACAGCACATTTGTGATGTGACACTTGGGAAGAATTTTAGGAAACCTGACACAATGCCCTGAATAAATGAGTATCAACATTGTGCCATTTTCTGTATGTGCCAAAATAACAGCAGATGTTGTGAGTATTAGGCTGTCAGTAGAGGCTCATTCCTAACAATGGAGTGTCATTGATGACTGCCATTATAGAACAAATGAATGTAATTTTCCCACATATGGTTATCGAGACCTGAATAGTTAATGATTACGATGAAATCAACACACCAAAAACACCTCTCATCTCTTACTCGTTGATGACCTTCAATTCAATGATTACATAATGTATCGGAGACGACGGAGAAGACGAAGACAACAGAGATGATGGAGATGATGGAGACGATGGAGAAGACAGAGGCGTCGGAGTCGAGGGATGTGACGGAGACGACGGAGAAGACAATGACGCGAGAAGACTGAGGCGACGGAGATGAAGGAAACAGGAGAAGACGGAGGCGACGGAGGCAACGGAGACGACAGAGGCGACAGAGATGACGGAGATGACGGAGACAGGAGAAGACGGAGGCAATGGAGATGACGGAGACAGGAGAAGATGCAGGCGACGGAGTCGAGGGATGTGACGGAGACGACGGAGAAGACAGAGACGGGAGAAGACGGAGGCGACGGAGATGACGGAGGCGACGGAGATGAAGGAAACAGGAGAAGACGGAGGCGATGGAGGCAACGGAGACGACAGAGGCGACAGAGATGACGGAGGTGACGGAGACGACGGAGGCGACGGAGGCAATGGAGATGACGGAGACAGGAGAAGACGGAGGCGATAGAGATGACGGAGACAGGAGAAGACGGAGGCCACGGAGCGGAGACGACTCAAGGTTTGTGATAGCAATAAGTAGTCCTCTTCGTGTAAACAAGAACGAACAGTGAACTGAGGTGAAGAGTGTGTCTTTATAGAGCTGGTGATGATAGTGATGATGAGGTGCAGGCGTGTGTGATTAGAACTCAGGTGAAGGAGTGCGCTGTGATTGGCTGGTGTAAGAGTCTGGCTGATCTGTAGCACATTCCCACAAAACTTCAGTCATTTTCCAGTTTTCTAGCCCATTTCTGTCAGTTTTTTTTTTAAATTAAGAAGTGTTATTAATGATTTACGTATGTCTAAAGTGTATACATTTCTGAATGAAATAAACCAATAAAAGGCATATTTTAATATACAGTATTTGGCATTAAAACATGCCATCATTTCCTTTAGTTCCCATGCTCTGTTTAGTTTCCTTCTCATTGCTGCCTAATTTGTTTAATTGGTTCCTCATTGGTTATTTGATTCTTCTCCTGTTTCTTATCTAGTTTCCTTTGTTTGCAGCTTGTACTCCCTGTTTTAGTTGCTCCTGAGTATTTTTGATATTGTAATTTCAGTATTGTTAATAAAGTTTGTCTGATTGTATTTCCTTCGTCTCTGTGCATGCTGACCAGCAAATGTAACACACCCACTGATAATAAGCTTTTGGATCACATGTCCATTTTTGAATTTCTTTTTGAGTGAAATTAGACATTTGCTCTACAAAATCTCTCGAGATGTCACTCTGTATGCGAGGAGATTAGTAGATTAGTAGGATCAGCAAAGTCTTTCAGAGAAATGGAGCAGCTATTGTCAGGAAGCTTTAACGGTGACACATTTGAGAGGATAATGTTATTGTACTCTTGCTGTGCAATATCTGAACAATACCACTGACTCTTATCCGACACCAGACGTGCTTGCCTTGCCTTCCTCATTGTCATCTCACTAGTCCTGACTAGTCTGTGTGATTAGGATCTTTACATTTATTCTCCCTTTCTTTCTCTAACCTCTGTACCTTTCACACCGTGTGGATCATTTCTCAACACCAAGAGCTTCTGTTTTATCTAACTTTTCCTGTTTTGAAACATGTATCAGGATATCTGGGCTAGAGAAATGATCTTGGCAACTTTCTGCACCAAAATGCATTTGAATTCCTGAGCCAAATATTAATAAATCAAATATGAGTATAGTATATAATAAAGCACTGGGTAATTGCCTTCAAATTACTTTTATCATGCGGTTCTGAATAGAAATATAATGAAAGTAAGGTACATTTAGTCCTTCGAGATATGATGGCATTCAGCAGCCTGAACTAAATCAGTGGGCCTGTCCTTTAATGCCTGGCCAAATTACGTGAGAGGATAAGTTTTGAATCAAATGAATCAAATGGCTACAGCGACTTTAACTCTTGCTATATGCTGATCTTTGACCAGTGGATTTTCCAGCCGTCACAGTTACTTAGAAACTAAATGATGCAGTCAGTGACCCAGTATTACCTTACTCAATTGCTCCTCTGTTTGCTATGAAAACCCCTATGCCTTAAATCAAACTGATTTTCAAACAGATGGAAGAAAATAAAAGAAAAGAGGATGGATGGATGGAATGGCATGGAAAGAACAAAGGAAGGACGGACAGACGGATTTTTGTCTCTAGATTAACAACTTTTCAACTTTAAGGGGACATATCATGAAAATCTGACTTTTTACTTAAGTGCTATAATCGGGTCCCTGATCCATCTACCAACCCAGAAAATGTAAAAGTGACAACCCACTTTGATTTAGTATGCCTTTCTCAGCAAGCACATAAAAAAATAAGACAATAAGATGTTGCTCCTCTTTCTGATGTAGGAACGGGATTAAAACCTTTCCATTGATGTATGGTTTGTTAGGATTTGACAATACTGAGTGCGTCTAAAAAGACCTCTTCTTGAGTCTCTTCCTGTACTCCGCTACTGTTTTTTTTTTCTGAGATTTTGGATAGTGAGATTCACATGTTTTGTTATTGCCAGAGAATCTGAAGCTCCGAAGGAAGGAAGGAAGGAAGGAGAGATGACAGGGAGGTTGGATGAAGAATGGAAAAAGATGTGACTGGATGAATGGAGGGATAGTTTGAGGAAGGCAGGGAGGGAGGGAGGGAGGGAGGGAGGAAGGAAGGAAGGAAGGAAGGAAGGAAGGAAGGAAGGAAGGAAGGAAGGAAGGAAGGAAGGAAGGAAACAGGCATGCGACTGTTTGGAATGAAGGAAAGAAGGAAGGAAGGAAGAAAACATACATGTGACTGAATGGAAGGAAGGAAGGAACCTCTTCCTGGAAGTTGCAACCTCTTCCTGGGTCTCTCCGTAGACTGTACTCCGCTACTGTTTTTTTTTTTCTGAGATTTTGGATAGTGAGATTCACATGTTTTGTTATTGCCGGAGAATCTGAAGCTCCGAAGGAAGGAAGGAAGGAAGGAAGGAAGGAAGGAAGGAAGGAAGGAAGGAAGGAAGGAAGGAAGGAAGGAAGGAGAAATGACAGGGAGGTTGGATGAAGAATGGAAAAAGATGTGACTGGATGAATGGAGGGATAGTTTGAGGAAGGGAGGGAGGGAGGGAGGAAGGAAGGAAGGAAGGAAGGAAGGAAGGAAGCAGGCATGCAACTGTTTGGAATGAAGGAAAGAAGGAGGGAAGAAAACATACATGTGACTGAATGGAAGGAAGGAAGGAAGGAAGGAACCTCTTCCTGGAAGTTGCAACCTCTTCCTGAGTTTCTCCGTAGACTGTACTCCGCTACTGTTTTTGTCTGAGATTTTGGATAAGTGAGATTCACATGTTTTGTTATTGCCGGAGTATCTAAAGCTCTGAAGGAAGGAAGGAATGTGAGATGACAGGATGGTTGGATGAAGAATGAAAAAATGTGTGACTGGATGAATGGAGGGATAGTTTGAGGAAGGGAGGGAAGAAGGAAGGAATGAAAAGACGGAAGTAAGGAAACAGACATGTGACTATTTGGAAGGAAGGAAGGAAGGAAGGAAGGAAGGATAGAAGGAAGGAAGGAAGGAAGGAAGGAAGGAACCTCTTCCTGGAAGTTGCAACCTCTTCCTGAGTCTCTCAATAGACTGCACTCCACTACTGTTTTTGTCTGAGATTTTGGATAAGTGAGATTCACGTTTTGTCATTGCAGAGTATAGATACAGAGCATCTGAAGCTCAGAAGGAAGGAAGGAAGGAAGGAAGGAAGGACACGTGACTGGATGGATGGATGGATTGATGGAGGAAGGAAGGAAGAAAGAAAGAAAGAAAGAAAGAAAGAAAGAAAGAAAGAAAGAAAGAAAGAAAGAAAGAAAGAAAGAAAGAAAGAAAGAAAGAAAGAAAGGAAGGAAGGAAGGAAGGAAGAAAGGAAGGAAACAGACATGTGACTGGATGGATGGATAGAAGGAAGGCAGGAAGGAAGGAAGGAAGGAAGGAAAAATAGAAGCAGACAATGGACTGGATGGATGGAAAAAAGAAAAAAGTAAAGGAAGTAAGAATGAATGATATGAAGAAGGATGGATGGATATAAAGGATGGATGGATATATGTGACCTTGGATCACATAACCAGTCACAAGTAGCAGCACAGTCAGTGCAGCACAATCAAGAACATAAATGGACAACTTTAAAGGCATTTTCACAATGTTTTGATTTTTTTTTTGCACCCCCAGATTCCAGATTTTCAAATAGTTGTGTCTCAGCCAAATACTGTCCTATTCTAACAAACCATACATCAATGTAAAGCTTATTTATTCAGGCATGGGACTGACCCCCTGGTTCTGTGGTCCAGGGTCACATACGATGTATGCTGAGCTCAATCATCTAAATTATCAATGTGTTTATCAGTGTATCTTGTAGTTCTCGGATCATAGTGAAATGGCATTAAGTGAGGTGTTTATCCCTCTCCATCTGCTGCCTGTGGGGAATCACCAACCTAATAAACAATAGCTGTAGTTCTATGCAGTCAGGACTCTCAATGTTCTGCTTGCCCATTTGCTTGTGGTGAAATTTATTATCTCGTCTTCACACTGATCGTGCTGCCCCAGGGGCATTTTTGGGACTGGCGATCGATAGTGACAAAAGTAGAAAAGGCTCATGTAGCCTGGAGAATAAGAAAACAAGCTCTTCTAAAATTAACTGCATGGAGTGACTAAACTTTGTGGGACGAAGAAGTACCAGGCAAGGAATATGTTACGCAAAAATGTTAAAGATAATGGCTTATTCAAGAGAGTGTTGTTAAAGTGTTCATAAATGGTGAAATATTTGCCACTATACAGTATATCGATATCTCTTTTACAAGAAGGGATAATAATAACGATAACTATACAAGCAATCACACCTACGGACGATAATGTTCAGTTTATTATACAAACATGCCTCAGTTTTGTTTTCTGCTGATTTAAATGCTCAAGCTTTATTTATCCTGGGGGAGAAAAAATCATTCTGAAAATATGATTCCAGCAATATTGTTCCTCTGTGGCTTTATCCATATCAGACTTGCAATATTCAGGTTCCAGAAGTAAAAATCCCATTCATTTTCTCCATAGGGGAATTGATTGCTAACGATAACTTCTAAACTTGAAAGACCAGCCTGTATTTTTCAACTTACTTATTAAATAGTTATTTTAAAATTCTGGTGAAAAACTACCCATGATTCTGCAGAGAGAAATCTTCACTAGAGAATCAAAACCAGCAAATAGTTGCAACTCATTAGTGTCCACCCACTTCTGAAGCACTGGTTTATGACTTATAACTCTTTAACAGAAACTTGAATGGGAAAAATATGCAGAACCAGGCCACTGAAAAGTGGGTGGGAACTTTTGCACTCTATTCTCATATAATTGGAACGATTATAGAACCATATTATATCGCCCTAGGTTTGAATGTGCCTTTAGACAGTATGATTTCAATCTTAAAAGCAGCAGAAATGATTAAATATCCAGTATTAACCGATACATATTGATTAACAGACCATACAGAAAATTAGCAAAATAAATAAATATTTAAATACATAACTGTATATTTTTTTGTGATATTTAGAGAAAATATCTAGGTCTATGGATTTATGTTGTCAATGACTCTCTAATTTGGAGTCAAGTGTCAAGTCAATGGCCTAGTACATTATTTTGTGACATTTGAGAGTTTCCATCTATGGCTGTTAAAGGTATAGCGGAGGATTTTCTTTTTCCGGGTGGGTAGTCTATACTATTGGTCCACCTAAGTGTCAATCATTCTGGTGATATGTTTACGTAAGGCCGTCGTACGTGCTCATCCCTATGTAGTTTTCACTTTCAGGTGTATTATGTCGGAGTTGCGGTTTCAGCCATTCCTTTGAAAATGGCTGAGGGTCGAAAGAGAAAAAATGTATACGAAGTGTATGATAAGAAGAGAAAGGCCACAGAATATAGAAACAAGACCATTTTGGGTTAATATCACATGCTGACGTGCGCTAAAAGCACAGGTTGGGCTTCTCACTGATGCCGCAGTCGCGAAGATTCTACTAGACAGGTAAAGTTTGTCATGCTATTTGGAGAAATCCATTTAAAATCACTAGTAAAAGTTAATGCAAGCTACTTTGCAATGCTAGCCCTGGCACAAGTCATGCACCGCATAGACACGGTAAACATCTCAATTTGTCTAAAGTAGCCTTTTGACCAAATGATAAATGGTATCACCCTGAAATATTCTAAAACCTTTTGTGTTCATGTGTTCATATTCTAAAACCTTGTGTGTTTATTATTACACAAATGCAACAAGCTACTTCTCCATATGCAACTATTTATAAAAAGAACGTATTATTAACAATGAGACATATTAGGTTAAGGACCAACGTAATAGCACTGCTTATATGTTGCCATGTAACGTAATTGCGATTTGCAAAATAGTTTCCTCAGAACGTATTTCGTGTGATACAGGGTTGTACACATACCATGTCTTGAGTCCTCGGTCACTCAATCGATCAGTATAATAAGTAAATAAAACACGGAAGGGCATTTGACATGTTGTCTTTTTTATGAATGTTTTTGAGTTAGTTTATAATTTGCAACATAATTGTGTAAGACGTAATAGACGTTCCCTCTCGGGAGCAAGAGTGTCGTGCTTGTCCATGTGCATTTTTTTTTAAAAATTGGAGAGGGCGGGTCTTCTCTAAAATTCGAAAAGATCCTCCGCTATACCTTTAACATATCAAAATTGCAGAGGGAACTTAGCCATTGTTTGCACTGACAAAAGAGAGAGAGAGAGCCATGCAGCCAGTAAGAATGACACGTATGTGGCTAATGTAGCAGTAGATGGGATAACTACGGAAAGGAACAGCTCTAAGTGGAAGAAATAAGCGGACAGGTAAGGGGCCACTTCAGGGGCTATAATTACCAACAACTTGCCGAGATGGATGGCAGTACCTGAGAATTCATCCAGTGTTTAATGTCTGAAGAAGGCTTTGAGTCACGGCACCAGTCGATGCTTCACTTTCACCTCACTTTCCACATCAGTAGCGCAATGAGATGAATCTGAAGAGTCTCGCTGACGAAATGTCTCTCTGGCAGGCTGTTCAGAAGAGTGTTGATTTATAATTATTAAGATTATTTTCACATAACCTGCTGTGTATGAACATAGCTGTTCCTCAATTTGTGTTTCCCATTTGAACGGTCAGCGTATGAGGCGCTGCTGCTTGACTTCAATTTTTAAGAAATTATTCTCTAATCGGTTGCATATAATATTGTGATTATATCCCTCGAATGCATACTGTAGTCCCTTTTGTCTTGCTCTCTCAGATATTTCACTTGTTCGCCGAAAATTACTAATTATCTCATTGGGAATGTCTGACACCGGGTGCATCCACACTATGGGCCAGCCGCGAAAGCTTGACAGGCGTAGCAACAGTAACTAGGGAGGGCGGGGCTTAGCGAAGGGTCAATTATAGTTATGTTGAACTTGGTGTAAACTGTCCATTGGAGATTTTTCAGAGACTTTTTTTTTTTTGCAGGTTTAACACAAGTGGCTACCAGTGACTGTCTTTATGAATGAGTCATTCACTCAAATGATTCGATTATATACTGTGCACTGATTCGTTTCAATTTCTATATTGGCTTCGTTTGGAACTATTGGCAGAGCATAATAAACCGACGATGTCTAAAATATGCTAAACTTCTTCTCAGTTCAATAAAACTGTCGTATAATATCACAATCCTACAATCATATCCATATTGCTTATTTTATTCTCAATTCTATATTAAATATGGGTATGAAATTGTTCTATGATTTACCTATAGCTCCCACCTAACTATTGTGACTTTTTTTTCAATGGATTTTTGTTTTAAAAACTTCTTTAGAAGTCTAAAGAAAAAGAGAGCGTTAACTCCGTGAGTCGATGACAGCACTATGATCAGTCATTGTGGGCGCTGATGCCTCACAAAGTCATCTGACATTTGTCATAATTGCTTTATATTGATCTGCTGTCTTGCAGTCTAATTTCTTCTCTCAGGCTATTAAGCTCTTCCATTCAACTCACATCGAGACTGGCAGAAGAACACATTCTGACAAGAATCAGAACTTTAAAACAACAAAAGAATTGTTTAAACCTCAAATACAAGTTTAGATTTAATATAAATCACTGTTTGAGCAATCGAGAAAGTTTGAGCAATGACACAGTACGTTATGGGAATGCAAGTTTAAGCCCATGATCCTCTGCTCCCTGCACTCTCAAATGAAGTAAAAAAGCCCTTAAATAAACCTTTGTCACATCCACCAGCTGGAGTGCCCTTGATCTCCTCCAGCAGCCTCTCCTCCCTAGTCCCTTCCCATCCCATCATAAACTGCATTTCCCATAACCCTTTGCCTGGACTCATTATGCTTCTGTACTTTCAGCTGTGTCTCATTTACCTTGTTAACTCTGCCTTCATAAGCCCTGTGTTTTCAGTCATTCATTGTGAAGTCTTGTATGTCACACTGCATTTTATTTCAGCCCATTCTCATCCCAAGGCGTCATACACTGACGCTTTTGACAATGCGTATATATCCAACGCACATGGCACCCTTTACACAAAGTACAAGACAAGTAGACAATTAAAATAAGCATACTAATTTTGAATCAACACTTGAATCAACTTTTTCATAAGGAAATGCACCAAAAAGCTTGTCTTCTGCATATTAGTAACTAATTAAATTCTTTATTATTCATTTAATGAAGCTCAAAACTAAAATTGACACTGACTGTTGAGTCACGTTTAAAGAAACATTCTGGTGCCTTCATTTATTATTTATCACTGATGAAAGTAATTATAATTGCTGCATTTCCATCAGAAACTTACATTGCAGCATCAGTGGTAAAGAGAGAGAAGTCAAGCTGAATTAATTGTCCCAAATTGCCTATTTAAAGGGTTAGTTCACCCAAAAATGAAAATTAAGTCATTAATTACTCACCCCCATGCTGTACCAACCCCGTAAGACCTTCGTTCGTCTTCGGAACACAAATGAAGATATTTTTGATTAAATTTGAGAGCTGTATAACTACCACATTGGCTCCTAAAGGACTGCCTCTTGACGGCCCAGAAAGTCAATGAAGAAAATGTTTAAATATCCCAAGTGACTACCGTGGCTCAACTATATGTTTATCAAGCGACGCGAATACTTTTTGTGCGAAAAAACAAACAAAAATAACGAGTTTATTCGGCTATTTCTTTTCTTCCTTGTAGGCCAGAACGAGACTTCCTTAGATTTCCACGACGCATGCGCGAGATTTGCGATCTGCTTACACCAGCTTACACTACTTCAGATCGCAAATCTCGCGCATGCGTCGTGGGAATCTAAGGAAGTCTCGTTCTGGCCTACAAGGAAGAAAAGAAATAGCCGAATAAACTCGTTATTTTTGTTTGTTTTTTCGCACAAAAAGTATTCACGTCGCTTGATAAACATATAGTTGAGCCACGGTAGTCACTTGACTTTCTGGGCCGTCAAGAGGCAGTCCCTTAGGAGCCAATGTGGTAGTTATACAGCTCTCAAATTTAATCAAAAATATCTTCATTTGTGTTCCGAAGACGAACGAAGGTCTTACGGGGTTGGTACAGCATGGGGTTGTGAGTAATTAATGACTTAATTTTCATTTTTGGGTGAACTAACCCTTTAAGCAGTTGAGAGACCATAGGGTACGAACATGATTACAGAGGAAATGAAACAAAACTATCTAACAAATCTACAAGGACTTTTGTGACACATGTTACGTGCTGATAAGATGTTATGTGACAGAAAAAAAGAAGACCACTGTGTAGTGTAGCAATTCTCACACAAAAATCCCTTCCAAACCAAGCAACTTTAAGTTGGTCAACTCTGCGAATCCACAGGACAAACATGTTGTACTCTGCATGGGGAAATTTTCACCATCACTAGAAATTCCCAACCGTATGGATTCCTTTTCAAATGGCCTGCGAAAATTTGCCAAACAACAGTATGACTGCATCTTAAAAAGATACAGTTTACCCAAATAGGAATATTCTGTTATCATGTACTCACCCTAAAGTTGTTTTCAAAGCTGTATGAATCTATTTCTTGAACACAAAAGAAGATATTTTGAAGAACGAGTAACCAAACAGTTGATTTGCATAGTATGATGACAGAATTTCCATTTTGGTGTGAATTATCCCTTTAATTCTTTGTGTGTGTGTTTTTTTTGTTTTTGTTTTTTTTTTTGGACAGTGGATTTGCATGGCTCTTAAAGCTGACCTGTAACTCCAGCTCCATTGAGCCTCTCTCATCCGTCGCTATTCTTAGCAGACTGAGTGATGACCACTGTGTTATTCTGGGCTGAAAACTAGGCTAACTTCAAGACGACTTCCTCAACCCCCCAGGAAGCTCATGGCAAGTTCACTCCTGACCTCTCCACGGCGAGTTAAGACAACAATCAGACAAGCACATCCTCAACAAAAGTTTGAGGAAGAATGAATCAAAGGAGAAAAGCTGATCATGATCAGTCAAAGAGGTTGTGGCAACTTGCAAAGGGTTTGACGTTGCTTCTTTAGGCATTTGCTCTTATTTTAACATATACAAATGAGATCTGTTGTCGGGTGCAAGGACAAAAGGTCTAGTTCTACAATTCTCTGAGGCTCAAACCCGAGCCCTCGTTTTTTCTTTCTAAACATTTATCTCTTTTACATCCACTCGCCAAAACCATCCCAGCGACCAGACTTTAACATGTGCGCTGAATTATTCAAAGCTCACGCTCAATTATTTATCAGTCTGGTATATTTGGATCGTTTGTTAAGAGTCTGCTGGATGGAATAGTGGCCCATCCATGAACACTGTGCAGAAATACAAGCTTTTCAGACCAACATTGTCCATTAAAGCAGGCACACATATAATATGCTGGCACAGGACTTTGTAGAAAACTCTGCCATCTATAAAGTCACCATGAAATCCAAATTAATTTTTTTTTCTAGTGAGTGTTTTTTTAATACTGCAGGATTCATTATATTTTTTTATTTGTGTACATTTTATTTTTAAATTGATTAAATTATTAATCTTTAATCAAAATAACTTCCCTTCCCTCTTACTGTACGTTCACACTAGATGCGAATAGTGCGTCAAATTCGCGCCTACAGCGTCTAGTTAAATGCTTGAACACTTTGAATCCATTCGCGCATCAAGAGCGAAATTGACGCATGTAAAAACAAAAGTTTGAAGCAAAATTTCCGCAAGTCTGAATTGAAACCCGTTAGCGGCCATCTTTTTTTATGTTGATCGAGCATTCATCGAGAGAGTCACAGTAAATAACATTCAATACATAATGAACATGTCTCATATATTGAAATCAAGTTTTATGTGAAAAAAATATTTGCTTTTGTTGTGCATTAGAACCACGCCAGCCATTTAGTCATATTACAAAATAATTTATTGAAGCATCCCGACACTTCACCACGTGACAGCAGCAAGCAGCTAGGCTCCTGAATGGTTAACTTGGCGCGAATTGACGCCAAAGTTCAGATTTTTCAACTCAAACTAAATAATTTGCGCATACCGCGCAAAAAAGGCGTGTTCGTGTCTATCGCGCCGCGCTCTACGCCTCATTCGCGCCGCAGGAATTTTTTACACGCGTAATGCGTCTTTGCATTTACTTAACATTGAAAACACTAGCGCCTGACGCGCTATTCGCGTCCGGTGTGAACGCACCATTACAGCGAAACCTCTTCTCCGATGATGTGTTAACTGCCGTGAGGGCGGGGCAACCTGTCACTCAAATGAGATCAACCAATAGCAAACCACAACCATCCAATCAATTCCCAATGGACAAAATAAAGTCCCGCCCCACACTTGTTCTTGTTCTATCTCACTCGAATCACAATAGCGAACAAAAGACTATCGCAACCTCCATTTCAAGCAGACTTTAACAAAGTGATAGCTTTTAACTCCCAATTATTGTTTAGTACACTCAGCTCAATTTATTCTGCAGGGTTTAGAAGAAAAAAGTCTGCAGAATAAATCTGCAAGTAAATAGAGTGTGTAAGTCCGTCTCTTTTGGCAGAAAGTCAGACTGAGCCGTGTCAGTGCAAATCCATTAACAATAATGCAAATTTTCCCATCTTCGATGCAACTGTCCGTGTGTGCTTAATCATGGGGTCCTCTTAAATAAGTAAAGCTATATGGGAAGATGTGCCTTGATGAAATGAATTGAACAAAATCATGCTCAAACATCTCCAGTTAGAGACCTGTGGGGTTTCTATTGTACTGTTCACATATTTACTGAGCAGAAGTCAGTTGTTATAGGTTGCTGTTCTCGCTGGCCTTGATCCCCAAGGATTGAGCAGGCCTTTGTCCACAAAAGTGAAGGATTCTTTAGGTCAACAAGGTCTCTGTGAAATCCACAGCCAATTACTTCCTGTAAATGTCAGTGCAAAGTAGAAGACTACTGCATACTGATAAGGTTACGTGCCCTGTTAACAAATTCCCTCACTGTAAATGCGTAAACACACCTGAGAATGATATATAAGTCTTACTTCTTATTGTGGATTTTGGTTTCATAAGGCAAAAGTTTTTGAGATGTTGGTTCAGTTCATGTCTTCAAGTTCTGGATCTGGATGTAAAGTATAGTCTCTCTCCATGCTACACATTACTATGTAGCCAGTGGCGTTTATGAATTCCATATGTATAATTGCAGTATTACTATCTAAATTATACTGTAAACTCATGGAATATTCACATTACATATTACAAAATATGCAGTAAGTGAGCACTGTCTGAATTCAGAATGACATTACTCTAATTCTGTAGTGTTTTATTGTTAACTAAATTAAAGCTCAAATTAAATATCAACATATATATATATATATATATATATAAATTATATGTATCAAATATATTTATACACACAGTACCATATTTTACCTTTATAAATTATGAAATGTATTGAATAAAAAAATACATGCGTTAATATATGTGTGTCCAAAATATGAAAATTAGCAATTCCTTATGTATCATTATTGTAATACACTAAGACAAACACTAGATACCATTCTGTATATTTTTAATACACATTGAATTATTGAATATACTGATAATTCATATAGGCTATAGGAAATTTATGAATTTACTCTTGCAAATCACACAAGGGCTTGTACAGCTGATTCCATTAGAGATAATTGGCAATAATTGGCATGTTGCTAAGCTAACAAAATGATGGCCTAACATAAATAGTATCTAATAGTATCTAAAGATGTCTAGCAAATGAAACACTGGGTAAAATAGTAATTTTACCATTTAGTAATTATTGAAATGTATTTGTAATCTGCATTTTTGTCTACGTTCAATCATTTTTTTTTCACTGAGCTTGTTGCATTTTGACACATGGACACATTTTGAAAGGACACATCATCCTGCGTAGTGTTTTTAGTTAAAAAGCAATATCTGAAAAGTGTAAAGATCCTCCTTTGCTTATAAGCCCATACAACGATGTCTACTAGATAGGTAGCTCAGATGCCTTTGGAACAGACCTCATAAACGGTAAGTTAGTATTCCAGTCGTTCCCAGAGACTGTTTTTGTGGACTCAACAGGGCTATGATTCATGTCCCTCAGTTGAAAGGCTGGACAAAAAGCCTGACGATTTCATTTATCACACAAACACAACACCCCAACCCCACGGCCCTTCTGCGGGCATTTCTACTCACTCAACGTAATTATTTCACTTATCATTTCAAAAGACTGCTTCTGGCCTCCATCGCCATTCATACCACAACAGCCAAAGAGCCAACTGCCATTAACTGCTGTGATTCAGCCTCAGATTCATTTAAAACTCCATTTAAAAAGCAGTGAGTGGAATTCTAAAGAACCGATAGTGACAAGAGAAAGGGATAGAAAGCTTCAAGGCACAAAACTCTGTCACTAAATCCATTATGGTGAACTGGCTGTGTGCAGACCCTAACCAGACTGCAGTTCTCCAAACATCCTGTGCACTTTAAAGAGTATGTTTGCATTAAAAAAGTTGCTACGTAAAAATTAAAAACATAATGGCTTGTGAACTCTGAAGTAACCTTAGATTTCAGTAAACTGAAAACCCAAACGTTATCTAATCTATTTTAGAGAGAGAGAGAGAGAGAGAGAGAGAGAGAGAGAGAGAGAGAGAGAGAGAGAGAGAGAGAGAGAGAGAGAGAGACCAATTTCGTGCCAGTCACCTTCAAATAAGTACACTTGTGACCTCTTGTGGCTGTACTGAGGAATGTAAATGACCAATACCAGCACTGTAGTAAATCATTTTATCCATTAAGACTAGTCTTTAATCACCAAAATTACATATTTAAACGTTTTTTTTTCCTGTGAGAATAGCTTGAATGTAACTCTACCGCCATGAATATGCAAATTAGCCCCGCCTCTTCAATCGGCCAAATTATAATTAAGGTAAACGCGGCACAGTGGTATCGCTCTTTACAACGTCGGACACATTATGGTAATTAATACGAGTAGCCTTTTGCTTGAAAGGCTAGTGGAGAAAAGCATATTTGACCATATCATACACACACTATATTGCTAAACCTACCCAATTTTTCATATCAACAGTTAATATACCGGGATTAGGCCTACCTGGCTTCTCTTGACCCCTGGTTCGCAGCATTGCTAATGGGAGCTAAAGCCCGCTGCAGATTGATGTGATTGGTTACAAGTTGGTTTGTGACGTCAGAAACGCCAGTGATTTCAAAACGCGTTTTAAAACTGTCTTCAGATTACTGCAGTTTTAAAGGGACAATACTCAGCAATGGTCAAGAGCTCAGGCCCAGACCTAATCCTCTCAATAACTAAATCCAGTTGAAGACAAAAATCTAAGAACCATTTTTTTTTGGTCAATTGTAAAGACATTTTCAGTAAAAATATAAAGAAAGCTTTGTTTTAACACTGAATAAAAAATTATATGATCAATAAGTTGTGACAAAATAAGTTTTTACATTGCTTTAACTCTTGAAAATAAGTTTCTACTTTTTAGTCAGTTTAATGTAATTAAAGAAGAAATGACTTAAACCTCCAAGTTGATTGTAGCCTACCTAAAAAAATAAGGCAGCAACTTTTTTTTTTTTTTACATTAAAGACTCAAAGACAAATAAATGAGTCCCAGGCCTTTAGACCAAAGTTAGAATTTTAAGACCAAAATCATAACAGTAAGACTCCAAATGATGATCATGCAAAACACTAAATTTACTTAACCAATCTTTTATTTTTTCCTATATATTTTTATCCTATATTAATAAAATATTTTCTTTCACAAGTAATTATTTTGAGTTTGTGGGGCACAAGAGCACACATTTACATTGCATATACTTTACATCATTCTTTCACCTGCAAATATTGTCACCTAGGCTTTATTATTATTTATTTATTTATTTTTTACAGTGAATCAACATGTCTTTTGGTTTATTTAGCTTGTGTTTGTACATTCTCCTTCCATTACTAAAACCTCATTTTCATTAAAACACTTTCCCCAGATTTCACAGACAAGGTCTAGTCCCAGACTAAAATGCATGTTTGAGCTGCTTTAACTGAAAGCAACTTTTTGTGTCAAATTTAATGACAGTGCCATTGTTTTGTCTCAAGATGGACACCAGTAATATTTTTGTATGCGGCATGTCAATAAAAGCTATTTAACTGTCCTAATTGAACTAATCCTGGCTTAGTCTAGCCCTGTCTGTGAAACCAGGCCTATTTCTTATATCTTATCTCAGTTCATCCCAGAGTTTGTTTGCATCCTTCATCTGACAGCTCTGTTTCTGCTGTAGTTACGCCCAAAGGACACAGTAATCTTAGCTCAAAGCTCTTCCTTGCAGACAGCAACCAGACCTGTCCGTCTCTCCCATATCTCTCTTATGCGTTAAACAACCAAAGTAACAAATACGAATGTGAAACTAACATCAGATTAAAATGTTCTTTTCCTCAGAGACAATAAAACACATTTGATTTATAAACTTTTGTACTTTGGAAACATTTTATTTATTCATCATAGGTTTTGACTGCAATGATCGGAAAGGAGACAAATGTTGCTTTGAACTGATAAGCTTTTCGTCAGTGCTTAGTTATAAACTTTACAAAACTTCAGCAGTTTATGTCCTTTGGACATCTTAATCATTATTGGTCAAAGTGGAGTTTTCCCACTGATTTCTTTACACAACACACTCACACATTACTCAGCAATACCAGCTACATTCATTTAATAGATGCCGTGCATATATCCAGACAGACATCCATGCAACGCGTGTAGGGGTCTTTCATTATTTCCTTCAGTTGATCAAATTCTAGTTGGTTCAAGCATATTTCAAGCACACAGGGGGAAAAAGACTGAGCATGCCCAGATGAGGCCGGAGATGACAATGTAATTGGGAGATTCAGATTCATTTGGCAGATTTTTGAGCTTTCTGTGCCGATTTAGTCACTTTCCCACTGCCGCCGATCTTCTTTTCCACACTTTTTATGACACCGACTGCAACAGTCTGTCTCATATCTCTGACAGCAAAACGTCCTAGGACAACACAAAAACAAAAACAAAAAATTTAATGAAAATTGATGAAAGGCCTTGTGGTGTGCATGCGTGAGCTGACTTAAGACTTCAACCCAATCACAGCCATCTATCAGGATTGTGCCTTACAGAAACAAGATATGCTATAAGATTTTAGGGGGAAAAAATAATGAGAACAAGATGCAATAAATATGATATCGCAGCAGGTCAAAAGTGATGCGAGACGGTATTATGAAACAAGGCTAATAGCCAGTTTCAGTGGAATTGCAGAATCAAAGGAAATGTAATCCAGAGAGAGAAACATGAACATCATGAACTCACCGAGAGGCTCACATCACTGATGACTCCGACCTTTAACCTGACAACAATTGCAGTAAATCTCATTAATCATGAGACTGAGTGACCAACGCTAATGTAAGCCTGAGACGCCAACTCCAAATAAGTATGACAAACCTAAATACAGTTTGCTTGTTGCTTTAACAAAAATGGATCATGTATTTTTTATAAAGCCCTCCGATATAGAAATTGCTTTACGGGTCATGGGAAACATCTAAAAACATCAAGGAACTATTAAGGAACATCAAGGAACTGTTTTATTATCTCTCCTCATTATTATGTGCAGAATTAATACAAATTGCACCAGCCGTTTTAAATGACGTTTTTTTTTTTAATGTTAAAATAACTTATTCAATCCGTTCTTTGACTTACGTTTTTTTTTTTTGTAGCTGTTACATTCCTCAGTTAAGCTAATCTCCATTAATATTTTCAACCCCATCTATCTTATCATGATTATAATAAAGCAGCCCCAGAAATATACTCATATTGTTAGAAATGCTGAAAAATACAAAAAGTAAGCAAAGCAAAACCAACCATAAAAGAATAAACCTATGGGGTGGTGATGGCGCAGTGCCTTTGGTGTGAGAGACCCGGGTTTGAATCCTCCTGAGTAAAACACTTAACCCCTAGTTGCTCCAGAGGCGTGCAACCTCTGACATATATAGCAATTGTAAGTCGCTTTGTATAAAAAGTGTCAGCTAAATGAATAAAAACGTTAAAAAAATGCAAACAAATAAATTAAAAGCAAAACAAAAATAAAGACAGTAGAAAAGCTAAGGAAAACAAATCAAAAATGCTAAACAAAAAGCAAAGAAAAATATCAAAGAAACTAAAAGAAACACAAAACTACTGACAGATAAACTAAAACAAAAAGAAAGCAGAGCAAAACAAATCATAAAAGCAAAATATCAAAGAAACTAAAAGAAACACAAAACTACTGACAGATAAACTAAAACAAAAAGAAAGCAGAGCAAAACAAATCATAAAAGCAAAACATCAAAGAAACTAAAAGAAACACAAAACTACTGACAGATAAACTAAAACAAAAAGAAAGCAAAGGAAAACAAATCATAAAAGCAAAACATCAAAGAAACTAAAAGAAACACAAAACTACTGACAGATAAACTAAAACAAAAAGAAAGCAAAGGAAAACAAATCATAAAAGCTAAACAAAACATGAAAGCAAGCAAAACATCAAAGAAAACAAAAGCAAAGCACCGGACACGTACCCAGTGGAGGATACTGGGAGAAGCTCTCAACACACATTGGTTTTCCTGGGATCATTTCCACAATGGCGGCATCTCCAGACTTCAGGTTTTTGGGGTTGTCTTCCAGCTTCTTGCCTGAACGGCGATCAATCTTCTCCTTAAGCTCAGCGAACTTACAGGCAATGTGAGCGGTGTGACAGTCTATGACAGGAGAGTAACCTGCACTGATTTGACCTGGGTGATTCAAAATGATCACCTAATAAAGAGAAAGAGAAGGGGGAACAAAAATCTAGATATCAAGAAGTATATAAACAAACAAGCTGACAAAGAGTGTTGCCCACCTGTGCTGTAAACCCTGATGCTTCCTGGGGCGGGTCTGACTTACTATCCCCACACACGTTACCTCTACGTATGTCTTTTACAGACACGTTCTTCACATTAAAGCCCACATTGTCTCCCGGCAGAGCTTCGTTCAGAGACTCATGATGCATTTCTACCGACTTCACCTCTGTAGTGATGTTGACTGGGGCAAAGGTCACCACCATACTTGGCCGCATGATACCCGTCTCCACCCTGCCCACCGGGACGGTCCCTATACCTGAGGAGAAAAGACATCTTTGAATAAGCATATTCTGAAAACACAATGGTGTAGCGGGCCACAAAAGCTTTCTAAACTCAAAATATAACCACAAGCTGATCTTAAAAATGACATCACCCCATAAAATGTGGTTTTGATTTGAGTGGGTTAATCCCACCTCCGATCTTGTAGACGTCTTGTAGGGGTAGACGTAAGGGTTTGTCAGTGGGGCGTGTTGGAGGCATGATGGTATCGAGAGCTTCCAGTAGAGTAACGCCACTGGCATGCTGCTCCTTCCTGTCCAGCTTCCAGCCTTTAAACCACGGCATCTGCACAGCAAATGAGACCATTTTATTAATCAAATCGCTAGCATTCTGCCAAGAGTTTAATTGAAAAGTGCTGTATGGTATGTAGTCTTTGTAGAAAACAAACACACACATGCCAAGGTGACTCACATTAGAGGACGATTCCAGCATGTTGTCGCCATGCCAGCCTGAAATCGGGACGAAGGGTACGGAGGCTGGGCTGTAACCGATCTTTTTTATGTAGGCACTGACTTCTTTTACAATCTCATCATAGCGCTTCTCACTGTAGGACGGCTCAGTGGAGTCCATCTTGTTGACGGCTACAATCAGCTGCTTGACGCCCAGTGTGTAGGCCAGCAGGGCGTGTTCCCTCGTTTGCCCATTTTTAGAGATGCCCGCCTCAAATTCACCCACTCCAGCTGCAACAATTAGAACAGCACAATCTGCCTGGCAGAGAAAGGATGAGATCCACAGTAAACTTTTGCATGGATCACAGTCTACAAGCATAGCTCACCTACAAATGAAAATTCCTATCCAAACCCATTTTTCATCATATTTGGCATATGTTGGAGAATCTATGCATTAGGTAGGGATGTTCTCACCAAGCATCACTATTCTTGTAATTGAGTCAGAACCATCACTACCTGAGATGTCCCAGTGATCATGTTCTTGATGAAGTCTCTGTGTCCTGGAGCATCTATTATAGTAATGTAGTACTTGGTGGTCTCAAACTTCCAGAGTGAGATGTCTATGGTAATTCCTCTCTCCCTCTCTGCCTTCAACTTGTCCAGAACCCAGGCGTACTTGAAGGAACCTTTTCCCATCTGCCAAAACAAAAATATGTGAGGGTAAAGTGGTTGCAGGCAGGAGATGATATGAAACATGAAGCTTATTCAATATCTATTAAAGGTTTATTTCCAGTGCCTGGCATACTGGAAATCCGGTAACTTGTTTTTCCTCTGAAGTGCTCATTGTAACCCCATGAAAGCTCATTGGGAACTTCAAATTGTGCTTAATCCAGGGTTATCATTGCTCTAAACCCTGCTTTTTACCCCAAGTAGAGAAACATTTCACTCTTCTAACCTGTGAACCCTGAACTGTTAATTGGAAGGTTTTAGGTTCAAATCTTGCTAATGATCTTACATTATGGCTCAATATTGTGCCCTTGAGCTTGGCACTTACGCCAGAGATCTATCCCAATAATAAATCACGTAACAATTTTCACAACGGAAGGTTGTAGGTTTAAGTCACATGCCTCAACATTGTGTCATTCAGTAATTCACCTACTCCAGCTGACTGTCCTTGTAGTCTCTTGATTTTGACAACAGAAGGTTGTAGGTTTAAATCCCATAAGGGTCCATACGCTTTGCCTCAACATTGGAGATGGTCCTCACTGCAGAACACGAAATCCAGGGGGAGGAGTTGGATTCACCTTACATATACCTACCTACCCATCTCCACCCCCTGATCCCTAACCCCCCTCCCAATCCTAACCATTTCCACCCCTTAGATCTGGATCCAACTCCTCCCCCTGGATCTTGAGTAGTGCAATGAGATGCAACTGAAACATTAGCCGCTTTCCGACCAAGTAGTTATAGGAACTGTCCACTTCTAAACAATTCTAAGAACTACTCTCCCCTAAACTCGGTTTCGCTGCTTGCGACAGCGAAGTTGAAGTGCTGTTTTGCACAGCGCATGGCAGACAGCACGCTACAAGTTCAGTGTTGACAGTGGGCGTGACTTATAAGTTTAACCAATCAACATAGACCTAGGGAAAGGGAACTAAAAAAGTCCTCGCTCTAGACTAGGTACTGGAAGAGTTATAGGAAATACCGTCTAAGGAACTAAAAAAATTTCCCAGTTTAGTCCGGTCAGAACACGAGAAAAAAAGGGTTACAGGAACGTTAGGTTGTAGGAACTGAAAAAAATCGCTCGGAAAGCGGCTATTGTGCCATTCTGACTGTCCTTGCAATAAGTTTCTTTACAATTTTAACAACTGGAATGTAATTTCAAATCCCAGAATGGTCCATACTTTGTGCCCCTGAGCAAGGTACTTGCTCCAGACAACTCTCAAACTTAAAAATTGTTCAACAGTTTTCACAACAATCCAACACAGTCCTGCTCTGAAAAGGAAGCTTGTAGGTCAGGGATGGGCAACTTTGGTCCTGGGGGTCCACAGATCTGCAACGTTTAGTTTCATCCCTAATCAAACACTCCTGCCAATAAATTTAAAGCAATGATGAAGATATAGATTACAATATTCAGGCGTGTTTGATGATAAATGGAGCTAAACTTCTCAGGACAGATGCCCATTCTTGTTGTACTGTAGGTAAAAACCCATCCTGAGGGTGATGTTCAGTCAAGGTCACTAAAGCACCTAATCTTTGGTAAACCTATAACAGGCTTCTCTGCGCCTACATAGTGTTGTACCCCCTACGTTTTGCTCAAAGACAGAGGTGAGGTGTCAGACCCATTGGATTTACGTTGATCAGTGTTTATCACTTTACCAACTTGACTCCACTAGTGCCCCTTTCACACAGCGCGTTGATCCCGGGAAATTGCCAGAACGCCTTCTGTGTGAACGCAAACACGACCCGGGATTGATCCCGGCATCGATGCCGGGTTGGGGACCTAGTAACATTGCCGGAATCAGTTCCGGAACGTGCGCTGTGTAAACAAAATCCAGGACCAACGCCATAAGGGGTGTGTCATAGTGATGACGCTCGTGCCATCGCGCTACTGTCTTGCTTTTTGAAGAAAGTTTGTGTTCGTCATCATCAAAGAAACTACGAACAAATGTCTACGAACAAACTGGAACGAAGCAGAGACCAGGAGCTCCTCTCTATCTGCGCTGATGCTGAGATCGTTCACCAGTTGTGGAACGGTATGCACGTGTATGTTTTCGATGCGTGCGTTACACGTCTCGTCCTGACGTCATGTGTCTTTCCGGGATCTTTCCGGGTTGTGTGTGAACGCACTCACAGATCCCGGCAAATCACTGGCAGTGTGAATGAGCCGAAATCAAACAATCCCGGGACAATTGCCGGGTCACATTATCCGTTTATTTTCCGGAATCTCTGTGTGAAAGGGGCTTAGAACACCAAAGTCAAATTCCTGTGAAAAAACTCTTCAGACTCTGCTCACCTACCTCAGCAGCCTCTTTTTCAAACTTCTCAATAGTTCTTTTATCAATTCCTCCACATTTATAGATGAGATGGCCAGTGGTGGTTGACTTTCCAGAATCAACATGGCCGATGACCACAATGTTGATGTGGATCTTCTCTTTTCCCATGATGACACAGGGCAGGAAGAAAGGATGGGAACGGGTGGAGCTCTCTTCTGTCTACAGCCGTAGCAAGCGAGGCAAAGAACATTTGTACACAAAGACACAAACATGTACTTTCATCCTGGAACACAATTTAGTATAAGACAGTCTTCAAAGCAAAGCCATTCAAGGTAATTTCTGACCAATAACATATGACTGATGAGCAAGAGATAACCTTGCAAAATTACAATCTCAAAACATTTGTGCAGAATACGCAAATAACTTCCAGGCTTCTTGTCAAAAACAGAGGGTAGCTTCACTGCTAAAGACAAACTGGGGACTCATGCGCAACTATCACAAAAGCCAACAGTCTTTGATGCTGAAAGAAACAACATTAAATTAAGATGCAGGGGTATGCTTACTTTTGAACAGAATGTGTCAATTTGTCTTGATTACATATATCAAATGACAAGTAAACATCATGTCAAATAGCTTCATCAGGGAAGTACATAATAAAAACACAGAACAGAACAAAAGCTGTCATCTGTTATTAGTTAAAGTCTATCAGCAGGAAGATGTCTGTGGCCTCTTACCTGCAGTTGACAGACAGACCTTGTTCTCCCCTCAGCAAACTGACAGTGTCTGTGTGCTCCTGCAAAGGTGGCGGCACAGTCCAAATCCGTGTGCGTAATCAACTCACCCCACTTTGATACAGCAATGCGGCACTCAAAGTGGGGGAGGCTGGTGGTGATGAGGGACTGCAGTGAGACAGCTGCAACAGCAGCAGAAACAAGCTGAGAGGAAGAGTAGGAGAGATGGAGGAGGAACACAGTGGCATAGAGCTGTCTTCAGTGACTCAGCATGATCTCCTCAGTTATCTCCTGCCGGAGAAGAATCGGATTGGTTTGCTGTGTGGGTCGGATTGTGCGTCTGAAATATGAAGTGTCAATACAAATTCGTAATATCATTTTGACATTATTTATTAACAGGTTATTCTAGACGGAACACCATTTAAACGATTTCAATGATTAGTTAGAACAACATTATTCCTATGGTAATTTTCTACTAAACCTCATTCATCTATGAATTATATTATTATGCTCATTTTGAACAGGTACTTTAATTTGACGTGCATTTTGGTCATCTGAAAAGAGCAGATCACAGTAGAAAACATTTTAATTAAGTTTACTCTCTTCGACTTCATTTTGCCATTTCTACAGACCACGATCCTTCAGAAATGATAATTTGATGCTTAAGAAACATTTTTTATTATTATCAATTTTGAAAACAGTTGCACTGCTTAAAGGAGTAGTTCACTTTTTTTTAAAAAAACAACTTTTGCTGATAATTTACTCACCCCCATGTCATCCAAGATATCCATATTATTCTTTCTTCAGTTGAAAAGAAATTAAGGTTTTTGATGAAAACATTCCAGGATTTTTCTCCATATAATGGACTTCAATGGGAACCAAACAGTTCAAGGTCCAAAAGACAGTTTCAGTACAAACTGCAAACTGTTCAAAGGGCTTTAAACGATTCCAGACGATGAATAAGAGTCTTATCAAGCGAAACGATCACTCATTTTTAAAAAAAGAAGTAAAGTTTACGTTTTATAAGCTCAAATGGTCGCCTTGCTCTGTTCTGTGATGCGCATTTGTGACTCTACTATTCAAACTCGTTTATCAAAATGAACGAATCTTTTTTCGTGTCATTTGGTTCATTCAACAAACAAAATGAACGAGTTGAATCGGGAAAAGATTCGTTGATTTTGATGAACAGGAGAGTCACAAATGCGCATCATAGAACAGAGCAAGGCGAGCATTTGAGCTTATAAAACGTAAACTTTACGTTTTTTTTTTTTAATGAGCGATCGTTTCGCTTGATAAGACCCTTATTCTTTGTCTGGAATCGTTTAAAGCCCTTTGAACAGAAAAAATCCTGGAATGTTTTCATCAAAAACCAGAAAGAAACTTGTGTGGCATCACGAGTTAAGATTTTTTTTTCTATATGGCTCAGGCTGAGAAACGGGAATTAAGAATTCAAATCAGACCAACATTGTTCAGACAAATATTTAATCAGGGACAAACTCCTGATGCGCTCAACACACATACGGTCAAATAATTCAATCAAGCATGACTCAGAAACAGTGTATATCCAGAACTATTTCCAAAGCATTTGATCAATGACCGTCTAATAGAATAAGCTTATTTCTTACAGTTAATAACAGACGTTTAGCTCAACTTATTTGCAGTGCAAGTCCTAATACATCACAAAACAAACTAGTTGATTCTCAGTCCATCTCAAAAACACGTTGGCTTGGACAAAATTAAAATAAAGCGACCACTTAAAAATTCCCAGAAACGTTTTTTCTTTTCCCTTAAAAAAAAAAAAAGTTGCTTGTTTCCAAACTCAGCAGAGGAAAGCTTATTAGTTTATCATACTCTCCCCATCAGTCTAGTCTGATCCTGTCCTTCCTCTATATTTCTGCCGTCTCTGTCTGTGAACAGCTCAGAACACTTAAAGCACAGGAACGCCTCGCAGTGAACCCCTGGACTGCAGATAACGCACACGAACATACCACATCCCCTGCAGGTCATGTCATTTCACGTTGACTCTAGCGTGACCGATATTAGCTACGCCTTTCTCAGTCACTTCTTTTCAAACATCTGACGCCCAAGTCCTCCTGCTGCAAGCTGCGGCTACGTCCTGCGGCGCTTGGCTCCTCCAGGGCTGGAGGGGTTGCTGGAGTTCATCACCTTCTCCACGGCTCGGCTCCTCTTTCTCTTTTCCCCGGCTGATTCTTTCGACCCGCCGCCCGTCTCACCGGAGCCCCCCCTCTCGGCCCGCTCTCTCTCTTTCTCGCGCCCGCTGCCCGACCTCTCCGACATCTTCACGGAGGAATTGCTGCCTGACGAAGGGAGAAGGGAAGGATGAAACGGGAAAAAAAAAGGGTGGGATATTGGAACAGAAAGAAAAACAGATTAAGAACACAATAATAAAAAATAAAAAATAAAAAAAACACTTTGTTTTAAAGTGTCCTCGTAACACGTCACATGTACTTTGATTTAACAGTGAATTATGCATAATTACATGCAGCCAATCTCTAAACCAATCTCGAACCCTACAAAAAGTGCATGTAGTTAATCATTTTTACTAAGTACTTAAATGTATAATTACACTGTAGTAAGGACACCTTAAAATAAAGTGAAACAAGTTTTCAATTTTCTATCCTAATTAAAAAGTGTTGTGTGTAATTTCTGCACCATTAGACTACACTAAATGAAGCCTGACATTAGTTTAACCAAAGCAGAACACGTTTGTCCAAACAATGGTAGACAGAGAGAAAACTGAAAACTGCAGAAAAGCATTAATTTTTCAATAGAGTTTGGTGATGCTAGTGGCACAGAAATGACACACTTCAACTTAATTTCCTAGTTTGGAAAAATCACATTTCTCTAATCTAAAAATGCAATCCCAGAATGCAATGAGCTCTGTGAAAATCAAACGAAGAAAAAAAAAAAATGGTAATGGTAATGGTTTTATTCCCATTCAAAATTTTACCCTATACTGTTTTGTGCACATTCACGCCGTATCATAATTAATGCAATTATCAATCTGTTGGTGTTTTAAATAAGTGATCAAATCCATGGATCTTGTGGATATATGGAGATTACTTAACCCGACTGCTTGTGATTATTCTTTGTTTCCCCATGTTTATGAATCCTATACACGTATTCATTACTTTATTGGCTCCAAACTCATTCAGGGGGTGACAAAATATCATAATATTGTAATTTCTGATCGTAGCCCTATTTCTATGGGCCTGAAAAGTTTGCTACCAAGAGAGGAGTATCGTTGGCATTACAATCTTAAATAATTACTGAATAAACAGCTTCAGTTTTATATGTTTAAGCCAATTTTTGGAGACTAACGACAAAAGGGATGTTTCAGACTCTTGCCTGTGGGAAACCTAAAGTAGTGTTAAGAGGTCATATTGCATTTAAATAATCGTTTCTGGCTCTTTTTCTGATCATTATGTTAATTCAACGCGTTCTCATCCTTAAACGTCATATAGAACACTATATGACAAAACGGCGCTATACTACGCACACGGCACCCGTTATCGTTAATATAACACGCGCTGTGAGGGCTAAGTTTAGGTGTGGGGTAGGGTGTGCGTGTCATATTCACGCTAAAGGATTTATGACGTCTTGGGTTCGCGTGTTATATTAACGATAAAGGGTGCAATGTGCGTGCGTAGTATAGCGCCGTTTTGTCATATAGCGTTTTATGTGACGCTAAAGGATGAGAACAGGCTGGTTAATTGGGATAATAGTGTATTTATGCCCATGGTTGAAGGACTGGATGCTCAAAATTGTTTAATTATTTAGGGTTAGTCTTTCCTAAAAATGTTAAACATAACATTTGCAGTCAAAATTTCAGAGAAGTCATAAAAAAGCCTAAAATTGATAAATGGAGGGTTCTTCTGTTATCTTTAATGCTATTAAAATTGTCTCTTTGCCTCGCTTTATCTTTTTCAGAGCCTGCCTATACTGTATATTTGCCATTTATATGAATGTATTAGTCATTTTGCCATTTATTTAGGGCTATAAAGCACATTGAATTTCTAAGGCCCATTTGTAGAAGCCGAAAGAGTTGGGTGGTCTAGCGCTACCGGTTTTCTGTCATTATTATTGGGCTATTAATGCCAGGGCTAAGATGTTCTGGTGGATTAGCGATCAAGCTGCCGATAACTTGACGGACACTCATCCCAAGTGGCTGTAAATGGTCAGTAATTCGGTAGCTCCTAAGCTGCTCTAACCCTGTATCTTACATTGAAGACATGTTGAAAATGACCCATCCTTTTGCTCTAGCCCATTTGTGATAATCAATTTCTTTGACTGGCAAGTTGGATTAGGGGGTCTGACCAAGGTTAAAGACTTTTTTAATAAATGGGAAAATTTTCCACTTTTGAACACTTGTATAAAACCTTTGACATTTCCCTATCACAATTTTTCCGATATCTACCGGTGCACCACTACATAAAACATTCTTTTACTGAGTTGCCTCGGGATCATTATATAAATGATCTTTTGGGTCAATCCCCTATACGACCAAACATTTGGTGACGTGGTTTGTTTCTTATTTTGAAGTGTCTTCAGATCACCTCAAAGTTGCATGGGAAAATTATACTGGAATTAATATCTCAAAAAAAGATTTGGGAAGAAGGACTGAAGCGAATTCAGATCTGCTCTATTAATGAAAGATTACAACTTATACAGTTTAAAGTATTGAATGGGTTAGACTATACCAAAAATAAACCCTTCAGTTCCCCTATTATGTGACAGATGCAAGAGCTCTGATGGGACGCATGCTCATACTTTTTGTTTGAGATTTTTGAGTTTTGGAAGAATATTTTTCAGTGGTACTCAAATGTTTTTGCAGAAGATATCAGTCCAGCTAGCTTTGATTGGATGTTCTGAACCTATATATGACCCTAACCCTATATACTCTTTAATGAGACAATCTGTTTATTGTTTGTATGTAAAAAATATATACATATAAAAAACAAATTTGCCACTGGAGTTAGTCTTTTTGAGTGTTTTCACACGATGTTGTAGGGGTCATGTGATGTAAATGACGTGACGTCAGAATTTTGTAATTACGAGTGTGCAACATGGTGTGAACGCACCTCATGCTAATTAGCTTCTTGTGTTGTTAGCTTAGCAATATGCTAATGCAACATTATTTTACGCTTTGAATGTGTTATTTGGAATTCGTTAACTATATAGAGGGTTCTTAGCGCATTTTGAAATTACAGTACAATTTACCTACTTAAAGGGTTAGTTAACCAAACAAAGAAAATGATACGATAATTTACGCACCCTCGAGCCATCCTAGGTGTATATTACTTTCTTTTCATCAAACGATGTTAAAAAATATCCAGGCTCTACCCAGCTTTGTAATGGGATTAAATAGTGCCAGAGTTTTTGAAGCTCCAATAAGTGTATCCATCCAAAATAAAAGTAACCCATACGGCTCCAGTGGGTTAATAAATGCCTTCTAAACCGAAGCAAAGGGTTTTTATAAGAACAATATCTATATTTAAATACAAACTATAATCACTGGCTTCAGGCAATGGCCGTACGCGCGTTCACAAGCGAGTTGAGTTTTGGCAGAAGGGTGACCTTGGGCACTAGGCAATGCCATTACAAATTTGGGAAAGAATAGTCCTAGAATGGGTTTAGGGCGAGTAAATTATGGGATCATTTTAATTTTTGAGTGAACTATTCCTTTAAGAATACGTTTTTTCTTTTTATTAAGTAACTGAAACTCAAGATCCAAGAATGTGATAGTCAAAATAGCTTATGATGATGTTAGCTTAGCAACATGCTAACACAACTGCGCTTTGATTGTGCTACTTGTATGTTGCTGCCAAAGTAGAGGGTTCCAAATCAGTGACTTATAAAGTTAGTAATGCTGCCAATGTAGGCTATAAGAATGAGGGCAACACCTAGTTTTGGAACAGAACTTGTATCTGTGATTCTTTTAAAGCCTAGAATTGTATTTTATAACTACATTTTACTGTATGCTTGATGCTTCAATAACTAACAATTTTCATATTGGTCGAAAGCATGTGTATTATTTCTTCAACATTTCTACCAAAAACATTTTTTTTTTTTTTTAAACTGGTGAACCTTTCTGCAAGTTATTTCATTATCATACAGTATATAGTAGTTGCTGTTCAACAAACCTGTCAAAGCAAACCCTCAACATGCCATGCTTCATGCCTCCCCACCCACACACACACACACACACAGAGAGAGAACAACAAGAAGCTAGGGTGCAAAGAACACATAAAAAAAGACAAAAGAGAAAGAGAAAGAAGGACAGCGAAAGAAAGACGAATAGAAAGACGCACATGGTCAGAGGTCTCTGAAGGCTGTCTACAGAGGCCTCTGGTAATGAGCTGGTCTGTACTGAGCTCAAGCTGGAGTTTTGGAACAGAGCGAAACGTTTTCTTCTGTCCATACCTCGCAAAATCCTGGCCAGCCATACTGGGACCCAGACCTTTGAAAATGAGACACAAATGACCAGTGTGAGCCACGCTGAGCTTCACGCCAACGGCAGAACGATCCAGAAAAAAAAAAGTGATGCAATGACGCAGGTTTTAATAGACGTTTTACGTCAAAAAGAGAGAGAGAGAGAGAAAAGGAAAGGAAAAAGAAAGGGGTGAGTAAATGAGAGAAATAAAGAGAGTGAAGGAGGAGAGAACCTTCTTCATGGGTTGCAGGCGGGTCGCTCTCTTCTTTAAACTCCTCCTTCACGTCATCTTCTGATCCCACTTTACCTGGGCAGTGACATAAAGAGCTTTTAATAAACAGTAAAACAGATCAACTGTGGAGGATCACAACACAGAAACTAAGAGCAGCTCACCTTCCTTAACATCTTGTATGATCTCCTCAGGCAGCACGAAGCTCTTTTCTGAGTTTGGAAACGGGAGGATTTCTGATTCATGCTGCAACAACAAAATGTAATTTACCGATTAGCTTTGATGGTATTTTTTCCTCAGTGGAAATTGCAACAATAAAACATGAAACAATTCATATTTTCATAATTCATATTCACATCAGTCTTATTCTTATGTTAGTGTAGAAGGAGTCAAGCTGTTTGTTGTTAAGGAAAAAGTCTTGAAAGGTACATTTTTAGGCTGCTCTGCCTCAGCGGTCTGACAGCGCTAGTCAAAATGATCGAGATGGCCAATTAAATCAAAGGTGGTGGGTAATATCTTAATATCTTACTATCACTGTAACAACGCAATGTGAGTTTAAGGAAAGATGCTAGTAGATTTAAGTATTAGACAACTATCACTCTAATGATAGAAACGTTCAGTGACCTACAGTAATAGTACCTAGTGATGTGAACTACGCAACTTATGAAATTTTGCCATTTTAATTGAAAATATGCGATCATGCCCCCCATACTTTGGCTATGGTCAGGGTCCTGATCACCCTACCACCAGGGTTTATTTTGTGAGAATTTTAGACCTTATATTATAGACTATGTAAGAGATAATTGAATTATAGAAGCTATAGGCCTATATCTCTAACTATGAGAAGCTGAATTGAACAATAACATAAACGTTTCATTGTTTTAAAATCCCTACAACTTCAATTCCAGCCTAGGAAATACTGTAATATGTCAACTGTGAATCCCAGATTTACACTTTTGGATCCCATATATAACATTTTATTATGATAATGTATATTGTATGCATTGAATGAATCTCATAAAATAGTTGGGTTGTCTCTTACCAGCGCTTGCATGTCATACATGGTGCTCAGGTGATCCCAGATGACTTTAGACGACACCTGCCTGCCGATGTTCTGACTGAACTTATCACGAATACAGATCATGTGGAAATGACGATTCACTCCTGAAGACAAAAGACAGTTTTCCAAAAGAAACTCACCTTCCAGCATAGAAAACACCTTTGTGTTGATGTAGATTAGCCTAGCCATTATGCTATCATGCTAGTTAGCAGCCGCGCTAGCATTTGCTAATATGTCAACAGATATAAACTAGTACATTACCTCCGTAAACACAGAATTATTCATTTTGTTAAATAGTCAAATTATATAATTCTCTGCAATAAAAAAGCCGTCGTAATTGTAATCGTTATATTAAATTGTCTTAAATAATTAGTAACGTTAAGCGATTGGACTCGATAAAGCTAAAGACCACTAAAACCCATAGATTAAAATGCTTCAGTATTTTACAATATGTTGGATTTTATAAAAAAAACGTATAATCGATTTTAGAGCTTTAAAAGGCAAAAAGGAGCACATGGTGCTTATTTATTATGTTACATTGTTTCACGCCTGGGGTCCATACACAGAGATCGGGCCTGTTATTCACATCACTCATAAATAAATTCATCTTACCTACGGGTTTGTGACCCAACATGGCGTGAAAAAGACACACTTCTACTTCTTGACTCCATACTATCGATTCATCGGCGGTACAGATGCCGGTTTCTGCTTGTTTTTCGTCGGATGGCACAGTCTCAGCCTCCCCCATGTTTCTGCACTGAGTCTGACACACTCGCAGATGAGAGTGAAATGCCTCAGTCACTGCTGCAGATCTTCATCATCACAACCATCATATTATTGCGTGCTTTCATTAAGTGTCCACTTACATGCTTTGAATCACACACACTCACTCACCATCTCTCTCTCTCTCTCTCTCTCACACACACACACACACACACCCAGTCAATCAATCACTCACTCTCACTTCTCTCTCTCTCACTCTCACACACACGCCATAATGTTGGCATTGTATATTTTATCGTTTGTTTATATAGTAGTTTTAATATAAACAATAAAAATATACATTGCATAAAATCAAGGTTTGCACTTTTATTTCATTATTTATATACCCGAATGGCACTCTTTTTTTTTTTTTTACAGGGATTTATTTTGAA
Organism: Pimephales promelas; assembly: GCF_988280905.1. Classification (NCBI taxonomy): domain Eukaryota; kingdom Metazoa; phylum Chordata; class Actinopteri; order Cypriniformes; family Leuciscidae; genus Pimephales; species Pimephales promelas. The sequence goes on from NC_142788.1 coordinate 12,541,111, forward strand.
TTGTTACTAATATTGTTCATTTTTATTTCTTTGTAACATTTAACTCTTTAGATCAGAATTACACTCTTTTGCTTACATGGGTTTGTTATGACTTGTTATTAATGTTGTTAATTCTCTGCTATTCATTTAATATGCCATGAATCCATAGACACTAATAGTAATCGGACAATATTTGCTAATTTAGTATTTAGCAAAATGTGCTTAAACTCTTGTTGCTGGATAATGCCATTAAATATTTTTTTTTTATCTAGTATATACTGTATAAAAAAGTTTTAATTCATTTATTTGATTAAGTTTACATCACCTCTGAATGAAATGTTATGAGCCTTATACCTCATCATAACCAGGAGACAAATATCCATCAACAAACAAATTTGTTCACGTCGAAAACAAAATATCTGCACAGCACAATTATAGCCAACGAGAACATATTTGATGTTTAATATGCAGTAACGTGGTGCAGAGTTTGAACCAATAGGATTTCACCATGGGTGGGACATTGGAACGCCTCAGGAAAAGAAACCAAGTGATGCACAAAATGTAATTTTGCTCGTCGCATTTGTTAAAAAGATTTACATTAAAGAGATTATTGTATTGCTTCATTGTGTCACTACTGATTAAGAAACACTGTATCACTAGCATGTCTAATTATTAGGCATTGGATGATTCTGTAGTCAATATTGGCAATGACCACTGAAAAACCCATATTGCTGAACCACTTATATATAAAATACAAAAACTTTATTGAAACTTTTTTGACCATGATTCCAGAAGTGGGAAATGCCTCTGAAACATTACGCCACGTGCAAATGAACAAGAGTTTAAAGCAGTGGTTTCAGGCACAGCCGTGAATCACGCCGCCGGCAGGACAGTTCCACTGCTCGTCGTCCACCGGCTCATGCGTGCGCCTGCACGGCAGATCTGCAGACGGAGCTTCACTGAAGGAGCTCTTAGAGAAGCTCACCCACTCTCCGCTGACGGTGACGCCGTGCGCCCGGCACAGCTCGGCCGCCAGCGGGTCTTTGAGAGAGAGGAGGCGTGCCAGTCTCTGCAGAGGGTAGCGGCAGTTGCGGCTGCTGTGCCCGTGGCTGTAGAGCAGGAGCAGGTCTCTCCTGCAGGGCAGCAGGTGTCGGTGGACGGCACAGACCTGGATGAAGTCCAGTCTCTGGGCTAGCCGGAGCAGCCGAACCGGGTTGCGCTCCGAATGTGCCCTGTTAACGGCCAGAGCAAGCTGAACTGCAGGAGAGCTGCGTATTCTCTCGGGCAGCTCAAGAACATGTTGAAGGGTATGAGTTGAACCTGAAAGCATGAAGAAAAGATACAAATGTTTATCTGTTCTCTATTAGAACTCCATTTTTACACTTGAGAGCAACAAAGTAAATTATGGTAATGTGGAATGTGTGTGGAAATATGAAAATAAATGAGAAAAAAATACTAGAGTCAGTGTTATTTTAGTATTATTTAAATACAAATTAGTGTTATGAAGATAATTTTGAATTAGCTTTAATTATTTTAATTTTAGGTTACTCTTTAGTATTTTTCTAATATGCTTTCGTTATATATATATATATATATATATAGGTTTTTTATCTATTGTTTTTTTTTTGTTAAATTTCATTTAGCAATATTAGTACTACACCTTAAATTATAAACTATTATCTATTTATAATTTTGTATCCATTTATATTTTATCTTATTTGATCTTTATTTCAATTAACAAAATATTTTTTTTATAGTTTTAGTTAGTTAACGATAACAATACACCCAATCCCATTTCAAATGTTTTTTTGCTGCAAACTATTATTCATTATTCAAAAAAAAAAAAAGTTGTAATATTCAGGATATTGAAAGGTAGTGAACCTTTTCAACTTTTTCTAAGAGTAAAAGTATTTTCAGCATATGAAGGAGAAATATAGGGCCCATTTAATTTTTTTCCATAATCAAAAAGCAGGTCTAATTAATTGAATTCATATTTATTCTTTAAAATATATATATATATATATATATATTTATTCAGGATTCATATTTGTCTTTTTGAGGTTTAATATTCAAAGACACTAGTCTATATACGGAATTGATTTAAGTGTACTGACCTGCTTTTTATTTCTTCATCAAAAAAATGTGACAAATGTTATACAGTAAATTCTGTATTTATGACATTTTCCACATCATGAAAATCATAGGTCCTAAAAATATTGATTTTACCAGTGGTAGAGCCGCTGGAACAGCTTACCCCAAAGCATCTGACACAACTTACCCCACAACTAGCATTTTTGGGAAAATGCATAAATGTCTATAATAATTTGTAGCTAATCCTTAACCAGATCATTTACATGGTTTTGTACATTAGCAGTTTGCCATACATGGATAAATTTGCATGGACATAAAATTTGACCTGTAATGCATAAAATTTGACATTAATTTGACATTACAGTTTTTAGCATTTCTCCCAGGCTGCTGTACATGATGGACCCTAAAAATCGAACTATATGGTCCCAAGACTAAAAAATAATACAGCTCACCTGACACATTCTTCCCCATTCTCATACAATTTATAATTTTAGTCATACATAATCCGGTCGGTATGGAATAAAATGTCAAAACTCATCATTGAAGAAGCGCTAATTAAATGTTGCTGTTTCTGTGATGTTTTCGGCTGAAAAGTTCAGATAAAATATTTTTAGCCAAAGTTTCTGTGCATCATTAATTATACTGTTGTTATAATATAATTATTGTTTGGGTTTTATTTTTTATTTTTTTTTTGTTGTTGTGTTGTGTGTGTCCGGTGTACGCACAGTATGAGATGAACAAACTAAGTCAAGGCAACCACTATAATAAAAACAATATACTGATACTAACCAGCACTGAGACTAACAGTTTCCACTCACTCACTCACCCAAGTTATAGAGCAAACTCAAGGCCTGGAACTCCTCTTGATGCCGGTGTTTCCCATCTCTGTAGTTCTCCAGCAACCAGCTCAAGCTTTCCTGGAGGTGAGTGTCATTGATCCGCGGGTCATAATACTGAAGTGGCTGCCCGCAGAGTCTGTAAGAGGCGTAGAGAAGGAATCGCACACTTTTCTCCAGCACAGCCACACAGTCCGGCCCCGAGACACGCTGGATAATCATGTCCTGCCGAATGCTACGCAGGCGGTCAGACACGAAACTGTACACCTGTGGATCAGAACGTAAACAAGACAGGCTTCAAATGCCCATCATATTACACATAAAGATGACAAAATGCAATTTACAAACCTCCGTCCATGGCTGAAATGTAGAGGAAGCTGCAATGTCATCAACTAAATAGCACACAGTCTTTAAAAGCACAGACGGAGGCCGGAGGTCACTGGCTCTCGTGGAGTCCTTCCCCGCAGCAGGTCGCGAGTACTCTTTGACAGCACGTGACACATCAGCACGAGGCAAGCGATCCCGCTCTGTGCCGGCCAACATCTCAAACCTGTGCAGTCGATTCTGGGCCTCCCGCTGGCGTAATTCATAGGCAGGGCACATAGTCATACAGGCGCCGCGGGGCACCGAGTCTTCAGCTTTCTGCTCAACCGCCCGCTCCCTGTTCGGTCGACCCTGCTCCTTATGCCTGTGTCCTCGACCCCTCCTAGAGTGATGCCACCTAAACACACACATATACTGTACATATTATTTCAATTTAAAGTAGCTGTTTTCTACTGCAAAATTTTTAAAAATGTAATTTATTCCTGTGATGTCCAAGCTGAATTTTCAGCATCATTACTCCAGTCTTCAGTGTCACATGATCCTTCAGAAATCATTCTAATATGAGGATTTGCTGCTGCTGCTTATCATCAACAGATGTGTATTTTGTGGAGACATATATAGATTAATACTTTTTATTCAGTAAGGACACATTACATTGATCAATAGTGACAAAAAATGCATTTATAGTGTTACTAAATATTTCTATTTCAAATAAATGCTGCTCTTTTGAACTTTCTATTCATCAGAGAATGGAAAAATATATTTATTTCCACAAATAGGCGAACTAACCAGTAATTAACCAATTGACTATTAATTATTTAGCATACAATTGATAAAAACAGCATCAAATCAGCATATTATAATGATTTCTGAAGGATCATGTAACACTGAAGACTGGAGTGATGACGCTGAAAATTCAGCTTTGGTCAGAATGAATTACACTTTCAAATATATTCAGATAGAAAACAGCTCTGTTAAATAGTATATATAGCATATGTGACTATATAAAAATGATGAATTATTGCAAAAGGCTCTATCATCTCTTGTTACGTTTCTAGTATTGCACAGGTCTGTAAGATGCTAACTGCAACCTTTCTGAGCAATTATTTTCTATTTATTGACAATAATTTATCTCTTTTAAGATTCAAAACTAGTTATTTCCAATAAACAGTCTGTCATGAGTAAGATGTAGTAATCTGCTAACGTTACTAGTTAACGTTTTGTGCTTTTACTGTTGGCATCAGCCCTGTTCTAACAAAGACGGTTTCTGTCTGCGGATACTCTTTGTATCAAACGGGTTTTAGTGAAACTTTTAAAGTGGTATGTAAATATAATATGTTCCTGTCATATATAGTCATGCATTAATCAAAATAAAAACAAGCTTTTGGAAGACTCACGCGTTACTCATCATGGCTGTGTTCATTGGTCGTGCCTGTTGTTGTTGATCACATGATCACAACTGCTCCTACGTCACTTGCCGTAAAGGCTAGAAGTGTCGTCAGCGCTGCTGGCCAATGGAGGTCGTCGTCTGCACCTGGCGGCCATCTTGTCTCAGGCAGCTCGCTCACTCGTAACATTGTGGTAATGGTACATGTACTATTTAAATAACCATAACTTGCTCAATTTTCTACCGATTTTTTAAACGGTTTGGTTTGTTATAAACGTCAGAGATGTAGCTACTACAATGCATACTTCTGAATAAAAAGTGTATAAATAAATAATCATCCAGATAATTATAGCCACATTAATAACGTTTGTAAGAAACCAAACCGTTTGTAAATCCGTCACGATTTCAACGAGATAAGAGTATTTGTGTTCATGCTGACCACTCATCTTACATCAGCTTGTCTGTGACAAGATGGCCGTCGGTGATGACGATAGAAACTCCGCCGTAGCACATCTAGCCTTTATATATCTATGGTAAAGACATCCCCGATTGGTCGTCTGTTTCTTTGACACTGTACGTCAAATCCGCTTACATTTTACACATATAAAACTGCGTGCACGTCGTGTATAACATGATAAACAACGTATAAGTATAAATAACGTATAATTATCCTGGGTATACTATACATATACGTGTATATCTGTTTAAATAAAACGACAAAATGTTTATGAACATAAAAAATAAACTGCAAATTTACTGCAAAATTATTTCTAGATAAAAGCTGCAGAGACTCTATTCATGGATTTACTTCTTTACCTACAGTCTATGGTAAAAAATCCACCAACTTTAAAATACACAAAATAAACTTTTAAAGCATTCACAGTATACTTTTGAAATAGGGCACACACACATTAGTATGGTTATTGTTTTTTTTTATAATTATTATTTTTTAGGAAAAGTGTATCACATACCTGATTAACCTAGATAATAAAAATCAACCGTAGTAATGACTACAAAATCCCCTTCACAAGTCAGTTCAAGGTCCCAGGTATTAATGTTAGGTGTAAAGGACTTTAAAGTTATTGATTAAATCAGTATGGTCTCAAATATTTCTCTCTCTATGTACATATACACATTCATAATGTTTGGTGTGTTGATTTCAATTTAAGAATTTAGACAAAAACAAATCCAACAGAAACCTATCAACTTCTCTTAATTTTATTTGAATCAATTTGTAATATAAATATGAATCACCATTGTTTTTCCTAATAAAATACACACCATCACCAGACCTATGAATATGTGACAAATACCTTAAATCCTGCTTCAGTAATGGATGAAATAACTACCTACAATTCATTGATTATTCACATTCTTTATTTCATTGTAGATAGACGCCTTAATTATACAGCATATCATGCCCTGGAGGGGCAGAAGAGTGTCTGGGCTGTGCTCTGTCCGATCTGGCCTTCCTCCAGTGACTGATGGACCAAAACGGTTTCCCGGCTTACTAATGAAGACACCTCCAGAATATCAGAAAAAGTCCTACAAGAAAATATGAAACAGCAAAGTAAGTTAAAATATGGAATAAAGACTTTACAATGTGCAAAGTCTTTCATAGTGTATGGAGACTGAATTGCTCTTGCCTTGTCAACTGCTGGCTAATTTCATTTGCTGTATTTTTCATCTCTCCAAAACACTCTGTTAAAGCCTCACAGTCAGTGGAAATGTCCTTTGTATAGTGTTGCAAGAGTCGCTCGCTCTGACTCAGACATCCGACCGCTTTGTCTGTGTAAGACAAATATTTTTCATTAGATCTGATTGAAAATATTCAAAATCACCAGTTGGATTCAAGGTGCATGCTGACCAGTCATTTCAATCCCTCAATAACACACAATGTCTCGTTTTTAATTACTTCACGTTCAACAATATAACATGTTTAACATAGACATACCCAAAAATTGCACAATATATAAATACAAACATCATAAAATAATATGCTGAGCAAATCTCACCTAAAAACTGCTCTGGGTCATCTCCAATGTGAACATTCTTCACAGGAAGCTTGTGTCTCGTCGCATCAACGGCTTGAGCAAATGACTTGTAATCTTCTGCAAATGTGTTTGCTGCAGCAGCAACAGGAGTTAAAGCCTCTATCTGCATAAAAAAGGGAACTCAACTGTGAGATGCGATAACATTAAGATTTAAGCAACAGAGTTAAATGTGTGACAATGACCTCACCTGTACGTCCAGTAAACTGTTGAGTTCTTTCTGCTTTTCCAGCAGCAGATACTGTCGTTTCTTTTGGTTAACTTGAGCTCTCAACTGCTGCTCTTTCTCCATGACGGCCAGAATATTCCTCTCAGCCTCCTCTCTCATTTTCCGGGTATTATGTTCAATCTAGAAACAAAAACATCATCAAACAAGGGTTTTATAATGAACTATTTTGGATTAATATGCTCAATATTTGTTCATGCTCTAAATGCAGTAGCCATTTCACCTGACCAATCAGAGCAGATTAGACCACCAATCACAACAGACTAGGTCATCTGACCAATCAGGGCAGACCAATTACAACAACAAGACTAGTGCTGTGTTCGAAATCGCCCCCTATACCCTCATTCACTATTCCCTACGTTACTCACTCAACTTGAGGGAGTGAATGAAATGACGAGTACGCTGGAATGGCTGCCGTCTCTGCATAGTTTGTTCTTGCCTTAATCATTTAAAACTTGATAAACTGGCAGCTCCAGGAGTAATGAAGATTTATCTTGAACTCTGACATGGAAACTAACATATCAGCCTTAATTAAACCATTTAATTTCAATAAAAAAGGAATGTATACCTGTATAACATTTCACAAGACCAAGACGGTTTGGAAAATGGATGGATGATTGATTCATCTCCTGGTTAGACGGAGGAATTCATTCAGTGAATGGCATTATGGGTATTCTCTAGCCATGGAGAGAACATCAGTTGTACACTCGTTTATGCGGTGCATTGTGGGATTGAATGAGTGCACTCGATAACGTCCACTATGGTTTCGGACACCACTACAAATGGTTGTCCCCTAAATAGCGCCCTATTAAGGTTATGGGGGGCGATATCGGACACAGCCTGGCCCATCTGACCAATCAGAGCAGAGTAGACCAATCACAACAGACTGGCCCCTCTGAACAATCAGCGTGGAGTATAAAGAAAGGGACGATGGGGTTTAGAGAATCCTTGATTGAGCTGAAAATAAGTAATGCTGCAATGTATATTATAAGAAAATCAAGTGTTTTTTTGAGCATGGATGCACGTAAACCTTTTGTAGGAGACCTCCAAAACAAAATTAGGAACATTATGGGGCACTTTAATCAAATGCTGGCAAATTAGTCCAGTCATTTTATGAAAAAAGGTTGAACAAATTGCAACAGAAGCAAACTCAACTGATTTTGTAGCCTCAATATGTCCTGAGTAAGGGAAAAAAAGCCCTGAAGAATCCCATTAGGGGAACGTTTCGAAAAAGACCCAAATATATCCCATTCAACCCCATCTCTGCAATAATAATTAATAAAGGCTGGTTTTTAAGTACTTCTTCCTGTATTAATGTTCATGGGTAGCCTCAATGGGTTCCATTCAGACCTTAACATTAAGTCTTTCACTGTTATATGTCAACAAGATTTAAAAAAAATTTTTTATTTATTTATTTATTTTAAGTAAAAGCATTGCTTTTTGAACAAAACAAAAATCACAGGTTAAGTTGTGTCATCTTCAATAACTATGTTGATCAACTTAACATCAGACCTTAGCAGTGATGAAGGCCAGCAAGAACGTCTCCATTGCCATGTCCCTTTCTTCATTCTTGGGGTCCACTGTGCCTGGCACCACAACTTTGTCTGGAAATATTAAACTTGTTATGCAAGCCATGCAAACAACCGTTAAAACATAATCGCATTAATGCTTTACTCCAGACGACATGAGTACCACACCTTTAATAACGGAGACATCTAAATCTGGACGTATGCAGTGGCCGTCCAACACAGTTGACTGAAAAACATTTCCTCCCAAATTCGAGGATTCCAGAATGCTGGAGGCCACTGTGGGAAAACATCATATTCATCAAGTCATTTATCTAATACAATAAAGCCTATACAACAACTGAACTAGTTAAACCAACACAGAGACCCTATGCAGATAGTGAATATTTAACCTGACATATCTGCAGATGAGCCCAACACTCACAGGTAGAGTCATTGAATGGCAGAGTGCTTATTGTACGTCTCGACAGGACGCCATCCCTCGGCTTTCGTGTACTGCCCGTTCTGGGAGAGGACGGTCTGGGTGGCATCAGTATCGATTGCTGCTGTACACTGCTCTACAGAACACACACCATATAAAGAATAAACCTTGATATTGTTATGAAATGACAGAAAACAGACACAACAACACAGATGTCAAGATTTAGTATTGAAACAAAGTATTTTTGGAATCAGTTACCTTTGCAGGAGCCTTTGTTTCGATTTGCATGTACCTAGACTTTACAATGGTCCCTGACGCTACAAACCAAGATCAGATGAAACGGTCAGAATTGGCAGTATAATAACATTAATGAGTTATGAGAAGTTGTAAGTCATGCTCTTACTTTTGGTTTTCCTCCTCGCACCACTGTTATTTCCACCACTGACTTCATTTTCGGTGGATAAACTGAAAACCAGAGGCTGTCTGAATATTTGCATTCATGAAATCGACAATAAGTGTGTATATGAACGCACTGATGACCTATGAAGACTGAAGGAACAGGCTGCCAAAAACACGTCGACTGACAGGGAACACATCATTTCATTGGGAACGAATGCAATGATTTAACAAACATTTTATGGTCATATGCCCTCCACAGACGATATATATATAAAAATACATCAAGACCACTTAAGAGTGATTGCTATCAGGATACGAGTACTTTTAATCAACATTGAAAAAAAACTTTTAAAGAATGCACCTTTATATGCACCTTTAAAGAATAAATGTCAACTGTTTTGTAAAATTAGTATCATATGAATTGGACTTTGACTCATACTTCGGCTTATGTAGCAGAAACAGAGATATCACATGTCTTTTAGAAAGTATATTAGACCAAATAAAGTTAATTCATATTTAGTATTAGTAATAATAATATCATCTTATCAAGCCCACTTAAGTTAGTTTCCTTTTTCAAGTCGATAGGTTTATTCATTGTCATTTTCAAAACAGAGCGTCTAGTGGCCCACATTATTTGAACATATATTTATATAAACAAATTAGATAATTATTACTTATATTACCTTAACTATTAGTTTACAGGATCAACACTGGCCACTGAGTAAGGCTAAAACATATGACACTTCAAAGAAAACAAATAACGCAACAAGTTTTATTTGTGTACATTATACAAGCACGTTCATAATTCAACAGTTGACAATGAAAATGCTTAGAGAATTGAACTTGAACTAAAATATAAAAAACTTACTTTTTTGAGTCACTTGAAGCTAATTTCTCAACTTTACGTATATTTAGCGGCGCCTTTTTAGATGCCATTTTCTTAAAACACTCAGAAGAATCGGATCGAAGTCTGTTGTGATGTTTTTGTAAAGTAACCCCGCGTTTTATCGATTGTCTTCCTCTGTGTGCTTGAAGCGCAAACATGAGTTGCGTTCAGCGCCACCTCTCAGCCTGGAGTGTAAACACACACAATAAATTACAGTCGGTCTGCGAATAGTTTCACATTTTTTCCTGTAACTTACATCACAAAATGATTTTTTCCTCCATTTTAATAAATCACTTATGAGTGATTAACTTCCTGAATTTTAAAACATTTTGTAATAAAAAAAATCCATGATAGTTTTGACGTAATAATAATATGTAGCTTTAATATCTTAGAATCATATATTCTTATATTCTGAATTCAATGTGTGCCATACATGACGGTTAAATTAAAAACAGTTAGAAACGATTCGTATGCCATGATATACGAAATAATTCAGAATTAAAAGTTAAACAGAAATGCACCAAGCAAAAATGCACATATCTATACATAAATGTATTATGAAATACATCTTTATGAAGGCATGTTAAACGTTTTTTCCTGTTTTCTGATTTCAGTTGTCAAGCGCGCGTCCGAGAGTGTCCGTCCTCTTCTTCTTTCTTATGGACAGGGACCAACTCCCAAATCCCATCCTTGTTTACACCGCTCCTTTTCTTTATTTGCACGTAGAAATGATTTATCCAGCACCATGAAGAGCTGATCATATGTAGTTTAGAGGTCTATGACTCGGGTAAGTTGAGTTATTCATGTTTCATACGTTTGTTCATCATTTTGGAGTTGAAATGTTAGATTAGCCATAGTTAGCAAGAAAAGTTAACCTCAAACTTGGTGTCTGACAATAACTTGTAGGGCTGCTTATTATGTGTAAATTTAAGTGATGGTTTTGTGTAATTATTGTTACATTTCTACACATTTATAAGTTGTTGAAGTTATGCTGATTAAGCGCGTTGTTATTATTAGCACGTAGCAAAGCTAACGTTAAGAGTTAATAATTCACTTTCTGCAGTCGCTGCTCCCACTTTATGGATGTTTTTGAAAAGTTTCTCCAGTTGTAAATGACGAAACGTGATAAATATAACTTGTTTAAATGCTTATTATATGGAAAACCTTAAATATGCTGTAACTCATGAGTGTTTATGTGCATAATGTGTTCACAAATGTATCTAACGCTAAATAAGTATGACGTCTGTTTTTACTATAGACTTAAAAAAGGTTTATATTCAGATTTCTTCCATGGAAATGATAGAAATCCGATGCTGTTGTAAGGCTCTTTTCACCAAACCCCTCAATAAATAATAAATATTTGTGTGACAGATCAGTTTCCCTGAAGGTTTGCTCTCACGTTACACAGCTCAATGAAAGATCATGAGAGGTTTGAACTTCAGTGTTTCCATTGCTGCCTTTAGACTGTCAGCAGGCTTGTTTGACATATGGTTTTGCATGACATTAAACCATCTGCCATAAATGTAACGTCATGATTTGAATGCATATTATATTCAGGAATCCTTCTCATTTGTGCTCTTCAGGGTTGGAGCAAAGCTGGGATGGCCTCTAAACTATTCGACAGACTTCGCCGTACACTGTTCAAAGAAGGGGAGCTTCCTTCAGAGACAGACGGCCACAGAACGGATGACTTTCCAGAAAGCTCCGAGCTTGAGGATGACATGGACTGTGTGTCGGCCAGGCTAGGAGGGACCCTGTGCTTCGAGGGTGATGGGGTCCTGGACTCTGAGGATCCGGGAGACACGTCGGGGCCAGACAGTGATTCTGACTTTTTTGGAGAGTCCATAGATAATGCATGTAGCAGCACAGGTAGTTCTCAATAATGCCTATCTTTTAATGAGCTAACATATATTATAATTTGGTCGTGTAACTGTAAAGGACACTAAGATTGTTTATGTTCTTCAAAGAAGTCTCTTGTGATTGCCAAGGGTGTGTTTATTTAATCAAAAATACAGTAAAACAGTTATATTGCTAAATATTATTATTACAATTTTAAATGACTGTTTTCTGTTTTAATATATTTGCAACTGTAATTTATTTCTATAATGGAAAAGCTGATATTCATCACTAGCACTAGCATCACTACTACAGATCCTTTAGAAATCATTCTATATGGTGATTTTTCTGCTAAACAAAAATTCTTATTATTAGCAATGTTGAAAACTATGGAAGTTTGTTTCTGCCATGGAATAAAACCAATCTAAAAGATAATTGCATATTTTTATTTATTTATCCCACAATCAATTTTTTTATTTATCACATTCCTTCTTATATATATAATCACATTCCTTATTCTGCATATTTATGTTGCCAAATGATTTGGACACATGTAAACTAGGTTTTGGTGACTATCACGACTTCAGAAGATTTACATTTAAACTTTTTAATTTTTTTTGTTGATTTAGCTGACAATTGTTTTTCCCCAGCTCCTTACAATTGAAATAAAGACTTGTATTATAGCACATAAGTTGAATGAACCACTTTGATGGTGTATTATTTTTGGAGCTTGACAGCTGTCTTTTCTATGAACTGCTATTGTATGGAAAAAAGAGTTTGCATGGAAACCCCCCCATTCTTTTAGAAACATTATTTGGAATAAGCTCTTCCTTTAAACTTAAGCATATGTACATGGTGTTTGTGAACTTGCAATGATCTATTTGTAGGCAAATTTCACTTCTTCTTTTTAGTTCACTTTTAGTTGACTTGATATTTGACTTGATATCTGTAGTTAATTTTTTCTTTGCTTTATAGAGACCAGCCCAATAGGACCTTCCCCCAAAACCTCAAATATGATCACCAGACAACTACAAGAAAACTACAAGAGCTCAAGAACTCGTTGCATTCCTGAAAAACTCATTTTTGAGGTGACCGATGCCAGTGTTGTCCATGATACAAATTCCAAGTATGTGGTAAGTACACAAGACACTACTGTGAACCATTTCAATCATTTTTTAGCAACTTCAGAACACATTACATATTTATACAAACATTCAAAACACCATTTTATATTTGGGCCAATGATAATTTAATAATATTGTCTAAATAAAAGTCATTTTACATGACTTTTCTTTTCTTAAAGTTATTGTGCACTCGAATGCTTTTTTCAGACCAGACGGCCAGCCAAATTTTGGATTAATAATAAATCAGAAGTAGGACTGTACACTTTATCAAATTGCGTGCTGTGAAGATTAAAGATATTTAAATGAACTCTGTATGAAGCATGGGGTTCCTTACTCAACTCCAAAGAACCTTTTATGATTAAAAAGGTTCTATAATGACAAGAAAGAACCCTTTTGGCATAAAGGTTCTCTATAGGCTATTACTCCTAATTATTCTGCAACATTTGATAGTTGTAATTAAATTATTGTTTATTAAACTCTTGTAGTAACTTAATATCACATTTTAATCATGCTGATTTTTGGAGGAGAAAAACTGAAATGGCACTCTTCGTGTGATATTGATTAACTACATAAAAATATAAATATATACATTTTCTAACCCCCATATATTAAATTATGTGATCATTCACATGCATTCATAAATACATTTTAGGGTCTTGATGTTTGTCAACAATAGGAAATATTTAATCCTGAATGGACAAAACAAATGATATAGAACCTTTTTCCTGGTTGCAAAGAACACTAAAGGGTTTTTTTTTATTATTGAACCCTTAAAAAGGGTTCCGTATAGAACCTTTTAGGGGTTCCAAATAAGTAGCGCTGATAGAACCTTTTAAGGTTCTATATAGTGTAGTCTTTGTGTACATTTTAGTTTAAAAGATTATGCAAATATTTTAATCATGCGTTATTCCTCATTATTATATCAGGATAGTATAATCACATTTTTTTTTTAATTTATGGCCCAAATTCCGAAATGAAAAACATGTTAATCATTCGTTCACTGTGTGTGCATGAACTGCATTTTTAAAGTATTTTCGGGAAAAAAAAAACAAGCGTCATTTGGTTTTGTTTCTCTGGTTTCACATGAAGTCACATACGCTTTTTCTCATCAGCTCTACACGATTCATGTCATCCACTCTGGCACATTTGACAAAACTCCCGCTGTCATCACGCGGCGCTACACTGACTTCGAACGGCTACACAGCCGCTTGCGCCGGCGTCACGGAGACGAGATGGATGGCGTCCACTTCCCTCGCAAGAAGCTGCGCAAAAACTTCGCCGCCGAGACCATTGCCAAGCGCAGCCGGGCGTTCGAGCAGTACCTGACCCACCTTCACTCCCTCCCCGAACTACGGACCACGCCTACGTTCCTCGAGTTCTTCTACCTGGGGGATCTGCGCGCTGGCCAGATGCTGATGCGAGTGGGCCGTTACCAAGATGCCCTGGGGCCTCTTCTCAACTCTCTGAGACTCCAGGAGAAGTTAGGATGCCATCAGATCCTGCAGCTCAACCAGACGCAGAGGGTTCATTGGTTCTTCACGCTCTCCGCCTTGGTCATCTGCTTCCAAGAGCTGGATCAACTCGGTGAGGCTCAGGAACACTGCGACCGAGCCCTGCAGGATCTAGCGCCTTCCCAGGAGGCTCTACAGCAGCACCAGTTTCACCCTCTGCTCATCCCCCTCCTGCAATCCAACGTCAGGCTGTCCTGGAAGATCTCGAAGGACAAGAGGCGCTGGGAAGCTCTTCTGCTGGAGATCCAGGAGCAGGGGATTGATCTAGGGACCCAGCCCAACCTGAAGGAGTGTCTCATTAAAGAGAGCATCGAGGACAGCGAGGGGCTGGTCAGGGCTAAGAGCAAAAGTGAAGATGTCCCATAAGCATTTAGGATTCTTTTTATATATATATGAATTTGAGGGATGTTTCTGAAAGCAATATGTAAGATTAGGTCACTAAGGGAACCTGTGGAATTAATATTAACTCTACACTTTAAAACACAAGGGCACATTTCAATAGGGTTTATCAGCCTTATTCTTGAATTGGTGACACTTTACAATACGACTCAGTTTGTTAACATTACTTAATGCCTTACGACTTAAGTATTATGAATTAACGACAAACACTACTTTTAAAGTTGAAGTTAATTTCTGAAATACACTAAAACAATTCTAACATTTCAAGACTAATTGTAACAGTATGAATTAACATTAGTGATTTATGAGTTAATTTACAGCAGTCAACCATTGTGTAATTATTACATTCACATGGATTAATAAATGCAGTAATAATTGTGGTTTACTCTTAGTTCATGAGACCTAATGCATTAATAAATGTTAACAAATTGAACTTGTAAAGTGCTACACTATTATTATTATTTTTTTGTATCCTGTTAATATTTCATTGGGAATCTGGTTTTGGTGTGACACCAAGAACATTTCTTTGTAGCCGTCATGAATTTCACAGATGCAACACTTGTCTTGTTCTATAGGGGACTTGAATCAATCAGCCTTCATTTCAGCACCACTATCACACATTATTTCAAGTGGACATGGGAAAGTGTTAAGCGAGGCTGTCGACTGCTAAATGATGCATTATACATTCGTAAAATAAAGGGAATATCCACTTTTGGTGTAAATTATAAATGAAATAGTCATATACTTTGAATGGTAATGCTGTAAAGTACAGTTTTAAATGTATGTTTTGTTACTGAGCTTAAAGTGATTTTAAATAACTCTTGTATAAATCTGTTTATATCTGCAGTGCAAATAACACTACAAATGTTTTAACAGATTTTTTTTTAATGTAATTCAAAGGATGCCTTTATATGTCATAGACAGCCTTTTTATTGAATGATTTTGAATATATTTAGAGAGCAATATCATTCTTTTAATACTGCATAGTTATTCGTTTCAAAAAGGATATTTTTAATGTCTGAGCCCAATCTTTTTTGTAAAATCCTGCATTGTTTTACAAATTGTTGCACACAAACTCAGATATATTTGTGTACTGGTTAAACAAATTACGTTTTTTGCTCTGTTTCTTACTAAATTTGAATTTGAATATATTTATTTATGTGTTAAATTATGTGTTGTTGAGTATAGTTTAAACATTAGCAGCATAATATACTCTGCACAACTCGAGATTGTTAATTTTCCTCAAATTTTCCCATATAAGAAAAAATGCATTTTGGCTAAAACGTCTTTACAATAAATAAATGCTTCCTGGTTTTTTATTCAAATTTTGTATTTCAAATGGTTTTATGCACTGGAATTGTTCAAGGAAAATCCATTTCAATTTATAGTATATCAATAAACTTTTGTCACTAGTCTCATGTTCTTCAACTGCTCATTTTTATACTCCTGCCATCTAGTGGTCATATATACAACACCATTAGATGCACAATTTTTGATTACTGTGTTAATGCATTATCTGTTTCAAAGCAATGTATATAATATAATGTATATCCTATGCCAACAACAAGCATAACTCCTGCCAAGCATTTCTTTCTGTGTACCTCATCCACCGAGGAAACGCCGAACAGCTTTCTTTCTTTCAATATTCTTCATGGGAGAGCTGTTTCCATGCACAAATGAGGGGTTTCCAATCAGTTTCGGGAAAAAATTACAGTTCCAGATTAGTTCCAGATTTCGGTAGTGTCCAAACTGGTGAACCCACTGACGAAAAAAACTTTCTGGTGGGATTGTATTGGATATAAATAAATCAAACAAATATGTGTGGGGGATTCAAAACATTGCAAGCGTGCATACGAGTTCAGATCATCCCGCCCCAAACTCACGCCATTGGTTGAGTGCTAACTTCAAGTTTTCTGATTGGCTTACTGACGCGGTCATATACTTTCTCGTTCTGAGAAAAGTATGATGTCTTTGAGTATTTTTTATAATAACATTTGATAGACTGTATAGCCAGCATTATTTTTTTTATGTCAGCTGATGTTTTGATGGTAGTTTCGTCGTCCGTGAATACCTCGCGCATGGACCCTGTAAGATCTCTCCGCCCCTCCTCGCGAACTCACTCAGCAGCGCATTTTCTTTCTTGCAGAGTTCATTGTGATTGCAGGTCGAAAGGATGACAGCCCGAGTGTATTGCACTGTGTTATTGTGTCTGGCTGGATACTGGAGCTCAACAGAAGCTGCTCCAGGACGAAACTTCACAGGTGAGAAGAAGATCCATGTTCTTTAACTTCATACGCAGCCCGAAGAAATGCATTAAACAAGTGCCTTTCTCATTTTACAATTCTCAAACATACAGAGTATAGACGTCCAGTGAAAGAATAACTTCTGCATCAGTTAATTTTAAATAATTAATATAAAGGTATGCATAAATTGTCATACACTGTACGAAAGTTGTGTGTGTGTGTGTGTGTTTCCATTGTACAAGAAAAACATGCATAGACAATTTTATTTATATTTAACGTTAAAGGTACAATATGTAAGCATTTTGTATCAAAAGATAAAAAAACACTTGCAAAGTATATTTCTTTGAATTGAGTACTTACATTATCCTAAATGTGTCCAAGAATTTGTAAAAATTCTGAGAAATTCACAATTTTAAATAGTGCCTGTCGCTTGTCGCCTGTCAATGACGTATAATCCGCGTTATCCCTGGTTTCCGTTTGAACTGCCATAGTAACCATGGTGTCAGATGTGGACAACTGCGTAATGTTTAGAGGCACGCTGTTGTTGTTTCCTTCAAAGATTATGGATCATGGCAAGGAGAAACCAGAGAAACAAATTATGGGTGTTCCCATACGAAGCCTTACATCTTATTACGAACAGCGGGTGCTGAGGATGGCTCATAAAATAATAGGAGATAGTACACACCCGCTACATTTGGATTTTGAGTGGATGCCCCTGCGACGACGTTTAAGGGCAATTAAATATTCTACAAATCTTTATAAATTTACTTTCATGCCTGAAGCAATACAGCTATGTAATAGACTAGGTGATTTTTAAAATTGTTATTATTATTATTCTTTATTTCTTTCTTTATTTTTTTAATGTATGTGCTAAGGGTTTTATGCGAGGCACCACTGTGTAGCTGAGGACCACCATGACAGAGCAGACTTGACAGAAGATCCCCACAGTGAAGCTGGTGACCACCATGGTGAAGCAGGCGTAACTGTAGAAAAGGGTACCGATAGGGTTGGCTTCTTGGGCAGTGTCAAGACAGACAGAAAATTCAGTAATGGCCTCCATTGCCATAACAGAGCAGGCAGGACATCCAGGGGTAATGTCAATTCCAAAGTAGTCAAAATCTTTAATCGTGGCCTCCTCGACCATGACTCTGGAAATTAGAACTGGCATGGTGGCCATGAGAGTTGGAGACTCTGGGTGGCAGCCATGACGGGTGGAGACTCTGGGTGGCAGGCATGATGGTTGGAGACTCTGGCGTGGCGGCAATGACGGTTGGAGACTCTGGCGTGGCGGCAATGATGGTTTGAGACTCTGACATGGCGGCAGTGGCGGTTGGAGACTCTGGCGTGGCGGCAATGATGGTTGGAGTCTCTTGGTGGCAGCCATCACGGTTGGACACTCTGGCATGGTGGTGGCAATGACGGTTGGAGACTCTGGGTGGCTGCCATGATGGTTGGAGACTCTGGCGTGGCAGCAATGACGGTTGGAGACTCTGGGTGGCAGCCATGATGGTTGGAGACTCTGGCGTGGAGGCAATGACGGTTGGAGACTCTGGGTGGCAGCAATGACGGTTGGAGACTCTGGGTGGCAGCCTTGATGGTTGGAGATTCTGGCGTGGTGGCAATGACGGTTGGAGACTCTGGGTGGCAGCCATGATGGTTGGAGACTCTGGCGTGGCGGCAATGACAGTTGGAGACTCTGGGTGGCGGCAATGACAGTTGGAGACTCTGGGTGGCGGCAATGATGGTTGGAGACTCTGGGTGGCTGCCATGATGGTTGGAGACTCTGGGTGGCTGCCATGATGGTTGGAGACTCTGGCGTGGAGGCAATGACGGTTGGAGACTCTGGGTGGCAGCAATGACGGTTGGAGACTCTGGGTGGCAGCCTTGATGGTTGGAGATTCTGGCGTGGTGGCAATGACGGTTGGAGACTCTGGGTGGCAGCCATGATGGTTGGAGACTCTGGCGTGGCGGCAATGACAGTTGGAGACTCTGGGTGGCAGCAATGACGGTTGGAGACTCTGGGTGGCAGCCTTGATGGTTGGAGACTCTGGCGTGGAGGCAATGACGGTTGGAGACTCTGGGTGGCAGCAATGACGGTTGGAGACTCTGGGTGGCAGCCTTGATGGTTGGAGATTCTGGCGTGGTGGCAATGACGGTTGGAGACTCTGGGTGGCAGCCATGATGGTTGGAGACTCTGGCGTGGCGGCAATGACAGTTGGAGACTCTGGGTGGCAGCAATGACGGTTGGAGACTCTGGGTGGCAGCCTTGATGGTTGGAGACTCTGGCGTGGAGGCAATGACGGTTGGAGACTCTGGGTGGCAGCAATGACGGTTGGAGACTCTGGGTGGCAGCCTTGATGGTTGGAGATTCTGGCGTGGTGGCAATGACGGTTGGAGACTCTGGGTGGCAGCCATGATGGTTGGAGACTCTGGCGTGGCGGCAATGACAGTTGGAGACTCTGGGTGGCGGCAATGACGGTTGGAGACTCTGGGTGGCAGCAATGACGGTTGGAGACTCTGGGTGGCAGCCTTGATGGTTGGAGATTCTGGCGTGGTGGCAATGACGGTTGGAGACTCTGGGTGGCAGCCATGATGGTTGGAGACTCTGGCGTGGCGGCAATGACAGTTGGAGACTCTGGGTGGCAGCAATGACGGTTGGAGACTCTGGGTGGCAGCCTTGATGGTTGGAGACTCTGGCGTGGAGGCAATGACGGTTGGAGACTCTGGGTGGCAGCCATGACGGTTGGAGACTCTGGCGTGGAGGCAATGACGGTTGGAGACTCTGGCGTGGAGGCAATGACGGTTGGAGACTCTGGGTGGCAGCAATGACGGTTGGAGACTCTGGGTGGCAGCCTTGATGGTTGGAGATTCTGGCGTGGTGGCAATGACGGTTGGAGACTCTGGGTGGCAGCCATGATGGTTGGAGACTCTGGCGTGGAGGCAATGACGGTTGGAGACTCTGGGTGGCAGCAATGACGGTTGGAGACTCTGGGTGGCAGCCTTGATGGTTGGAGATTCTGGCGTGGTGGCAATGACGGTTGGAGACTCTGGGTGGCAGCCATGATGGTTGGAGACTCTGGCGTGGCGGCAATGACAGTTGGAGACTCTGGGTGGCGGCAATGACAGTTGGAGACTCTGGGTGGCGGCAATGATGGTTGGAGACTCTGGGTGGCTGCCATGATGGTTGGAGACTCTGGCGTGGCGGCAATGACGGTTGGAGACTCTGGGTGGCTGCCATGATGGTTGGAGACTCTGGCGTGGAGGCAATGACGGTTGGAGACTCTGGGTGGCAGCAATGACGGTTGGAGACTCTGGGTGGCAGCCTTGATGGTTGGAGATTCTGGCGTGGTGGCAATGACGGTTGGAGACTCTGGGTGGCAGCCATGATGGTTGGAGACTCTGGCGTGGCGGCAATGACAGTTGGAGACTCTGGGTGGCAGCAATGACGGTTGGAGACTCTGGGTGGCAGCCTTGATGGTTGGAGACTCTGGCGTGGAGGCAATGACGGTTGGAGACTCTGGGTGGCAGCCATGATTGTTGGAGACTCTGGCGTGGAGGCAATGACGGTTGGAGACTCTGGGTGGCAGCAATGACGGTTGGAGACTCTGGGTGGCAGCCTTGATGGTTGGAGATTCTGGCGTGGTGGCAATGACGGTTGGAGACTCTGGGTGGCAGCCATGATGGTTGGAGACTCTGGCGTGGCGGCAATGACAGTTGGAGACTCTGGGTGGCGGCAATGACAGTTGGAGACTCTGGGTGGCGGCAATGATGGTTGGAGACTCTGGGTGGCTGCCATGATGGTTGGAGACTCTGGCGTGGCGGCAATGACGGTTGGAGACTCTGGGTGGCAGCCATGACGGTTGGAGACTCTTGCATGGCGAGTACAGAGTGAACGTCTTGTGCCCCCTCCATGACACCCAAAGCAAATACGGATCCACTCACCTGCAATGCCAGGATGACATAAAATCCTACAGTCCAACTAGGGTCCCACAGTGGCATGATCGAGCTGAGCGGCTCAGATACTCCCCCTATGGTTAGAATGAAATAAGGGTGTTGGGATTACAATTATTTTTACTGATACAAGTGGTTACAACTTTTGTTACACACTTTGTAATATGACATTAATTGACACAGTTTAGTGTGAATAAGCTTGAAACTCAATTGCAAAACCACTGACTTAAAGATGCTGAAACAAACTATTTTAAACTAATGATGATCTTTCTTTAGTGGTCGATCACTGTCCGGGGAAGCTGATGGTCGTGCCGTCCAGTCGAGGATGTGTTTCTGATAGAGACTGCTCTGGAGGACACAAATGCTGTGTATTTGACTGTGGGGCTGTGTGTGTGCCGCCTGCTTTCAGTGAGTTTCAATGAGTAATGGATAATAATACCTGATGAATTCTTTCAAAAGAAATTGGTAATAAAGGTAAAAAATAATTTCAAGAAAACAGCAATTAACACATTGATTAAACATGGAATTTTAAAGTAGAAAGACTGAAATGTAAAACGTATTCCAATAATATGGTAAACTTAAAAGAATATTTAAAATGTAAAAATAATTGCTTTTTAAAAATAAAAAAGCATTTAGTGACATGGTTTCTCTGTCATGCATCTGTATAACAGCAAAGCCAGGAGTGTGTCCACGCAGAAAATTCGGAGCAGGAGTGTGTGCTGAGTACTGTGTCAATGACAGTGACTGTCCCAACAATGAGAAATGCTGCAGCAATGGATGTGGACATGCATGTACTGCTCCATATACAGGTATTATATTATTTTATATTATATTATATAATTTTACAATGAGGTTCCAATAAATTTTTTACAGGATCTATTAATCTTTACGAACTTTAATCAAAATACAGGTGTTAGTTCATGTCAGCTCAGATCTATTAAATAATATCAACATATACAACTTTTTAATTAACATTAATAAATGGTTTAGAGGTATTTTTCATTGTCAGTTCATTTTAGCTATTATAGTTAAAGGGTTAGTTCACCCAAAAATGAAAATTAAGTCATTAATTACTCACCCCCATGCTGTACCAACCCCGTAAGACCTTCGTTCGTCTTCGGAACACAAATGAAGATATTTTTGATTAAATTTGAGAGCTGTATAACTACCACATTGGCTCCTAAGGGACTGCCTCTTGACGGCCCAAAAAGTCAATGAAGAAAATGTTTAAATATCCCAAGTGACTACCGTGGCTCAACTATATGTTTATCAAGCGACGCGAATACTTTTTGTGCGAAAAAACAAACAAAAATAACGAGTTTATTCGACTATTTTTTTCTTCCTTGTAGGCCAGAACGAGACTTCCTTATAGATTTCCACGACGCATGCGCGAGAATTGCGATCTGAAGTGGTGTAAGCTGGTGTACGCAGATCGCAAATCTCGCGCATGCGTCGTGGAAATCTATAAGGAAGTCTCGTGAATACTCGCTATTTATGTTTTTTCGCACAAAAAGTATTCGCGTCGCTTGATAAACATATAGTTGAGCCACGGTAGTCACTTGGGATATTTAAACATTTTCTTCATTGACTTTCTGGGCCGTCAAGAGGCAGTCCCTTAGGAGCCAATGTGGTAGTTATACAGCTCTCAAATTTAATCAAAAATATCTTCATTTGTGTTCCGAAGACGAACGAAGGTCTTACGGGGTTGGAACAGCATGGGGGTGAGTAATTAATGACTTAATTTTCATTTTTGGGTGAACTAACCCTTTAAATGATGTTAACAAATGGATTGTATATTATTCTATTCTATTCATGTTTGGGTCAGCTTTCTCATTGCCTTTTAGTTTGTCTTATTTAATAATAAGTATGATTAAGAATTAACTTTTAACTAAGTATTAACTATTCCAAAAGTACATGAATTTGGCCGTTTTATAAAAGATGAATAATAATACTTAGAATGTTATTCATTGAGTAAGTAAAACTAAGAAAACTAAGTGTTTTGTTTGGAAGCTTGTTTCCCCCACTGAAAAAAATATATAAAAATTGCGATCTCACAATTCAGACTTTTTTCGCATGCAATTACAAGTTTAAACCTCGTAACTGTGATTTTTTTTTTCAGAATTGTGTAATCTTAAGTTGCGATTACAAGTTATAAAGTCAGAATTACATGATATAAACTCACAATTGTGAATTATAAAGTCTTTCTTTCCTCAGAATTGGACTTTATATCTTTCTTTCTCGCAATTCTGGACTTTTTCCTCACAATTGTTATTATCTTTTACAATTTTTATTCCGTGGCAAAAACAAGCTTCTATTTTTTGTGTTGTACATCAGAGGCTTGATAGCACTACATGGCCTGACTAAAGCTCAATATCTCCATCCACGCAGTGAAGCCTGGTCGATGTGCCCTACCGAAGGGGACTCCAATGTGTGCCGAATACTGTTACCATGATGGTCAGTGCCCTGCTGAACAAAAATGCTGCCCAACCACCTGTGGTCATGCTTGCGGGGAACCTTGCTGATTTAACCACCAGAAAGTTTCCTGAGATAAATTTTGCATAATAATACATACTTGAGTTAAATCAATTTTACTTAAATCAATTCAGTGCTTTTTTCACAGGGGATGTTTTCCCTCTTTGTAACCACCAAATAAAACATAGTTTTAGTAAACCTTCTTTTAGTGTTGAGTTTTTTGGCCATGAAAAAATCAAAGAAAATTGCTTCATTGAAGAGTTGGTATTTTTTGGTATGCCAGTGTTCATTTGGATGTTCTCTTCTCACATTACAGCTCATTGGCATCAGTGCTTAGGAATGTACTAGTTCCCCTCCCCGAGACCAAAACACGTGCAAAACATTTTGGAATGAAAGAGACCTCTGTTACCATCCGCTCTTGGAGCTTGGCAGCAAAAGTGTCAAAACAATTATCACTGTCAGCAAAACATGACAGTGATGGAAAAGCCTTGAACTAAAAGTACTAAGCTACCAGAAATAAATCGATCAAAGAATGCAGGTTAATGCTGTACTTTTGGGAATTAATTTGTATAAAGAGAAAAGAAGTGGGAAAATGAAAGGAATTTGTACTGAACCAAGGTTTGCTTGCATCAGCTTCCAGGAATGTGAACAGACTTTGAATTCTGTCTGGAAAAAACAAAAAAAACAATGTTTACATCCTGCGTTTAAGAAAGACAAGATTTGAGTCCAGACAAGCCACCTTTATTTATATACTGTAGCACTTTATACATTCACCTAATGGATTATTAGGAACACCATACTAATACTGTGTTTGACCCCCTCTGGCCTTCAGAACTGCCTTGATTTTACGTGGCATTGATTCAACAAGGTGCTGAAAGCATTCTTTGGAAATGTTGGCCCATATTGATAGGATATCATCTTGATGGAGATTTGTAGGATGCACATCCAGGGCACGAAGCTCCCGTTCCACCACATCCCAAAGATGCTCTTTTGGGTTGAGATCTGGTGACTATGGGGGCCATTTTAGTACAGCGAACTCATTGTCATGTTCAAGAAACCAATTTGAAATGATTCAAGCTTTGTAACATGGTGCATTATCCTGCTGGAAAGAGCCATCAGAGGATGGACATGGTCAGAAACAATGCTCAGGTAGGCCGTGGCATTTAAACGATGCCCAATTGGCACTAAGGGGCCCAAAGTGTGCCAAGAAAACATCCCCCACACCATTACACCACCACCACCAGCCTGCACAGTGGTAACAAGGCATGATGGATCCATGTTCTCATTCTGTTTACGCCAGATTCGGACTCTACCATCTGAATGTCTCATTAGAAATCGAGACTCATCAGACCAGGCGACATTTTTACAGTCTTCAACTGTCCAATTTTGGTGATCTCTTGCAAATTGTAGCCTCTTTTTCATATTTGTAGTGGAGATGAGTGGTACCCGGTGGGGTCTTCTGCTGTTGTAGCCCCATCCGCCTCAAGGTTGTGTGTGTTGTGGCTTCACAAATGCTTTGCTGCATACCTCGGTTGTAACGAGTGGATATTTCAATCAGCCCATTCTCCTCTGACCTCTTGCATCAACAAGGCATTTTCGCCCACAGGACTGCCGCAAACTGGATGTTTTTCCGTTTTCACACCATTCTTTGTAAACCCTAGAAATGGTTGTGTGTGAAAATCCCAGTAACTGAGCAGATTGTGAAATACTCAGACCGGCCCGTCTGGCACCAACAACCAAGCCACGCTCAAAATTGCTTAAATCACCTTCCTTTCCCATTCTGACATTCAGTTTTGAGTTCAGGAGATTGTCTTGACCAGGACCACACCCCTAAATGCATTGAAGCAACTGCCATATGATTGGCTGATTAGATAATTGCATTCATGAGAAATTGAACAGGTGTTCCTAATAATCCTTTAGGTGAGTGTATATTTCAAATTGTTTCAAAGCAGCTTTACAGTGATAACAGGAAAATTATGCATTTCGGCTGTTGTTCAACTTAAGTCGGTTCAGTGTGGATTCAGTTCCATTGTAAGGCTTCGAAGCTTAATGAAGCATTGTTTGGAAATGTCCATCACCAAGTCTGGCTTCTCTTTAGCTACTCCAGTTTTTTTTATCTTAGAAATTTTGATTTTGATTTTTTTTTTTGTACTTTTTGACTTTATAGTCATTGATCTTATCAGTGTAGTTTTGATTATCTTTATTGTTGCTTTATCTTGTCTGTCTTATCTTGAGTCGCCTGGCAGCCATACTGGTACAGCTCTAACCCCTGTGTCAAGCCTCTGGTTCTGTGAACCTCTACCTGGTGGCAAGGCTGGTGCTACATCTGAGATCTAAATCAAGTTACATGTTCCTTGTGTTCCTGCCTGGTCTTTCCTTCAGAGCTGCCTCTATAGCACTCGTCATCGCCATCTTACTGACGATCTCAGTGGTCCTCCATCCTGCCTGTCGTCGTGTTGTCTGCCTCGTCTCAAGTCTTCAGTCTTTAAAAAAAAATTAAAAAAAATTCACATGTCTTTTACAGTTTTTCTGAATTGCTAAAACACTAAACCCCATTCTCTGAACCACATTCTCAATAGCCTAAACCAATTTGTCGAATAAATCACTCTTTCTGTAAAACATTTAACAAGCTCAGGTGGTTAAAACACTGTTTGCAAATCTCATCCACCAATTTTTTTTAAAACTCTAAACAAATTCTCACTCACTACAACACATTTCGCTCTGTGATGCACTTATGTTTCAAAATGCTAAACGCAGGTAGGTGAAAGTTAAACACACAACTCCAACAAAGTTGTCACTGTTTACACACAACGACTCAAAATTGTTCACACTTATTTCTAATGATGTGACCAAACCAACTGTTCATAATACAAGTCACTTCAGAGTCCCACAATTTACTAAAAATGTTGAACTGAATGTTGATACCAACAATGGATGGAAACAAAGAGGGAGAGAATGAAGAGTGTGTGTGTAAGAGGTGGTGAACAAGGAGGAAGATGATGAGGAAGAGCAAGGTGAGGAAAAAGTTATCAATGCTGAAAAAAAAACACTGCAAAAAAAATCTTTGCTTATGAGTTTGACAAAACAAAAATAAGTGGCTAATCCATCTGTCTTGGGAGCTTATTTGTTCAACAAAATTTCAGAACAGTCACTTGCCATCGGTCCTTTCAGGGCTAAAAAGAATCTTCAAACTCCAGCAGATGCTGTTTTTGAGTCATGATTCTCTCAGCTGCCTAATATGGACATTTCAGGGATCAGACCTGCTCTTGGCAAACTTGCCTTGCCTTATGCAGTGAACAAGGTTGGCCAACCACTTGGTCTGTGTAGGACTCGGTTCATCCTGGAATGTGCGGGTCAGCAAGTTGTAAAAGTAGCCATGACCACCGTGCAGGTGTGGCAGATGACGTTGTAGGGCATGCTGAAGTCAGGCGTGGGTAGATTTACCAGCAGGGTTTTGTTGTACACTCTCACAAAGTAGCTTGATTCTTCCACTGGAAGTCAGAGGTGAAAAGTTATAAAGAACCAAAACAAATAAGGTATTTACTATTACTGTAACTCCAAGGCCAGTTTATACTTACAAGCTAAATGCTCCACAATGAAACAAGATGCATTAAGAGTCGGGGGTGAAAACTTTTTGAATTTGAAGATCAAGGTAAATTGTACTTAATTTGTCTTACTTACATGTAAGATACTTACATGTTTCCAGGAAAGCAACCCATTAAGGATTTGTTGAAAAAATAGGCTATATATATTTGTCTCATTTTTCTGATAAAATATATTGGGCGTATACACTAAAATGGCCAGAATTTTTTTTCGCGATATTTTCAGCAGAGCAGACCCTTCAATTATTTGTTCTAAGGGTCAAAGTTAACAGAAAAAAAAAAAAAACAAATTAAAAAGTATGACAGACCATGTTAGGTTCAACCCATTTTATTGAGCTTTTGAGACTTTGGCTCCCCGACTATGATCAGCATCAGATGATAGCATTGGAAGCTGAACTCCTTTTATGACATATGTTCTTCCCATGTGGCTCATAGGCAGTGCATAAGGAGCGGGTCTTACTATTTTTCTTCAGTTTTATCATCAACCCTCCCTACTGTCTTCTAATTTTTTTTTAAATATTTTTTCTCCATATTTTTTTTTTTAATCGATTCAAAACTTATTGTAATTTTTTTGCTTCCTTTGGTTTGCTCTTGCCCTGTAATTTTTTTATATCGAAGATTCTATTTCATGATTCAAGTGTTCCCTCTGCTGGCCATTTTGTGTTCTAACTTTTTGTCCTTTTTTCCCACTTTTTAGAAAACTCTTTTATGGTGTTCTATAATGATTTAATTCATTATCACAATGTTTTTTTTATGTTTTCCTTCCCCTTCCCTGTAAATTCAATGTAAATTAATTGCTGTTGGTTTGCTATTATTCCACTCACACAGCATTAGCTACAAACATTACTTTCAACAGCGACACAAAAATGCATACATATACAACAAATACACTGTACACTACCTACAATGCACTGTTTGATATACCACTCACACTCAACAACAACATATAACTTATACAAACAAAAAACCTACACAGCAAAGCCCAGGTCATTCAGTCGTCTCCCGTGGTGCTATTTAGAGAACAGCAGAGACCATTAAAATCTTCCTGTCAAACCACCAGAGGTCACCGCACAGCCAGCACACAGCCCCTGCCAGTTAGCGCTGGTGTCACCACAAGAGGGCGGTATCCACGCGATTTTGCATGTGCCCCATGAAAATTTCGGTAACACTTTACAATACGGGTGCACTAATATCCATTAATTCATGCTTAACTAATGCGCAGATAATCATGAGTTAATGTATAACTCATGAAGAACTAAACCATTAATTAATGATTACAGCGTCAGAAACTAATAAAGGGTAACACTTTACAATAAGGTTCATTTATTAAACATTAGTTAATGTATTAACTAACATGTATTAATACATGAATTGCTATTAATTCAATGTGTCATTGTGTATTAATTCCTTAATAAGATATTTTATTAACTAATAGTGTAAATCAATGTGTTAAATACCCAACCCGATCTCACGACCAAGTCGTACGAATTCGACGAATGATTAAAAAGTGGCTAATTCGTAACAATTCATACGACCTCACTCGTACGAATTAATACGATTTTGCTAAATCGTACATATTTTACGAATTGGCCAATTCGTATGAATTCGTACGAATGACCTACCCCTTACCCCGCCCCTAAACATAACCATCACGTGGGTTTAGACAAATCGTACGAATTAGTACGAGTGAGGTCGTACGAATTAGTACGAATTAGCCACTTTTTAATCATGCGTCGAATTCGTACGAATTGGTCGTGAGATAGTGTTGAAATACCACAATTAGTCAAAGCTATACACTTCAACTTCCAGTTGTCTGCTTTAATTAATCATTAGCTAATGATTTGCAAAGGTATCATTATGTTATGACTTTACTTGTTGGGGCACACCATTATTAACTAGTCGTTTAGTAATTGTAGTAATTTGCACATGAATTTGCACTAACAATTAAGTAGCCTAATTAATCACATATTAATGCATATTATTATTATCTGGAAGTTGCAATATACAAGGCTTTGGCTCATTCTGGTAATTAACATATTAATTAACACTATTAGTTAAAAAATGAGTCATTATGGAATTAATGCACAATTACATATTTAATTAATAACAATTCATGTATGAACTAATACATTAACTTTACAGACTCTTAATTAGTTCATAATGTGGTAATCATTAATGAATAACTTAGATAATCATTAGTTACACATTAATTCAGTATTATCTGTGCATTAGTTAAGCATGAATTAATGCTTATTAGTGCACACGTATTGTAAAGTGTTACCAAAATTTCTTTCCCAGAGCTGAGATTCGTTTTGGAATGTAACTACAGTCACAGTTGGATCAAAAGCTGCAAAGAAAATGCGTCTTTGAACAATTTTCTACCATTGTTGTAAGAGCTCAGGACTCAATGATTGGATACCTGAGGCTGGGAAAGTTAGCCTATATTGCTATAGGTAGGCTTTATCAGTCAAATCTTTTGTATTGGTCATGTGACATCTGCGTTAACCCAAGAACAGAGAGAACAGAATAAACTATAACTATGGGGTTTTACTCACAGCAACCCACTGTGACTCAAGGCCCTTGCCTTGTTTATGAACAATTATAAAAGACAATCTGATTTGGCTTGGCAAAGTTTGTCTTTGTAATGCTTGAAATTAACCATTTTTGTAAATGCATTTCTTTGCATTATTTTCTATAGAGATGCTGGACACTTTCAAGTGGTCCATGATACAATTGGAAAAATTATTGAGAAAGATTATCAAATCTTGTGAACTAATTCGAGATGGTCAAGACGGTGCAGAGATAGTGATGATTTTTAAGGGTAAAAGCACAATTCAACATCGATTTTCTTCACTGTTTATCTTTTGTGGATAATGAGGAATGCAAGGCAGGTTTAGCAGTAACTTCAGACTGAGACGTTCTAGTTCCAGGCTGATTTGGTTGCAATAATGGGAGTAGGCAAATGGCAAATCAGCTAACACCTACACAGTCTTCTGTTTCGTCTTTGTTGGCATGACTTAGGAGCAAGTTGTCAGCACAGAGGTTTTCACACAGGCAAGACTGAAGGAAGAACCCTGGCTGAGCAGGCAGAAGCAGTTCTTCACCGTTCAGGCATGTCTTTTGCAGTGTTGTTGTCGAGACCACCTCACTAGAGTCCGAGTCGAGACCGAGACCAGAGAGAGGCGAGTCCGAGTCAAGACCGAGTCCATAGAGAGTCGAGTCCGAGACCAGAGACGGTCGAGTCCGAGTCGAGACCGAGACCAGAGACAGTCGAGTCCGAGTCGAGACCGAGACCAGTGAGGGTTGATTACCTAATTTACTTTTATTTACTTAGAGAAATCCTTTTTTTTTTTGTACTGAATTTACTTTAAAAAATATGATCAGTTTAGGGTAAAAAGGCCACATAGTAGGTGGTGTTAAAAGTAATTTTATTACAATTTGTCATGCGCAGTTGCGCACTAGAAAATCACCAATCACTGGGCGTGTCAATCAATTTAAAGAAATATTTTATTAACATACATTAATAATCATGAAAAATATTTTGAATTGAACTCGAGTGGACTCGGGAATGAGTCCGAGTCCTAAAAAAAAAATGTTCGAGTACGAGTCAATTCCGAGTCCAAATGGACACGAGTCCATGACAAGACCAAGACCATTAAAATATGGTCTCGAGACCGAGTCCTGGTCTTTTGCATGTTGAATCACCTCACAGCTCTCGGATAAACCCAAAATGCAAAATCTGAGCATTTGGATTTGATCTAAATTATCAGATGGATACACTTCAAACCTGCTTCCTTATCAAGTCACATAGATATACAGTGTGTCGGACAACCCGGTCTCATCCCAAGACGTCATATAACTGACGTTTTGGGACGTCTTTTGACCATACGTCAATATTCGCCTTTTTAGGGCCCCCTTAAACGTCGGTAGATGAGGTTATGGGATCCTAACTCTACCCCATACCTAAACCTAACCCTAAACCTAACCCTAAACCTAACCCGTCACCTAACTGACGTTAAAGGTAAAGCATCAGTTGTATGACGGCCCGGGATCGCCATCTAACGACGTTTAAGGGGGCCCAAAAAAGGCGGATATTGACGTATGGTCAAAATACACCCCCAAGACGTCAGTTATATGACGTCTTGGGATGAGACTGTGTTATGTCGGACAATTAAATGCCTACATGTTTAAATAATATGGGTGAAGGGCTTTTAGAGGAATGTGGATGAAGTTAACAGATGCATGATATCAAAACTTAATATGGCTTTCCATTATTTCTGTGAAGTATCCGTTCATCAGCTAACAAAGAGACTGGGCTGAGACATTTCGAGATTAGAACAGCTTGAACAGTGTCATTGCCAGGCACTCCACATTTTGCTGTGGCAGATGAATTTACAGTAATGTTAGATTATCTTTGGTGTAGTGTATGGTTGACTGAAGCAATACAAAAGGAACAAAGTTGAGTTCAGGATGCATGGAAGCTGCCTCTAGAGGAGGAAAATGGTTTACGGAAAGAAATTGCAGCATTCAAGTTTAGAACCATGATGAAAATGGTTTCTATGTAGTTTTATTAGTCACCCCCTCAGCTGTGAAATTGTTAGGCACAACTAGATGAACACACATTTTAGTCAATGGGAAGAACCTTGTCTTTTAGTGATCATGATGAAGGTTTGGGGACTAAGATGTTTAGGCTACAGCAAATTGCAGTTTAGTTGCCAGCTAAAAGGTCTCTGTGGTCTTTGTTTATCTTTAGAGGTTGTAATGAAGTCAAAATAATTCCAACAAAGTTCTTTTTTTTTTTTCAGAAAGAGCAGACTGTTCTCTTTTTATGTTTTCGCAGATCGATGTCGGTGGCCTTCAAGAAGTTTGCTGAGAGCCCTATCGAGGTCCGAGGACACTCTGTTTAAACAACACTGGCAATCAGAATAACATAACTTCAGTCAGAAAGACGAACTTCAATATCTTCAACTTCAAAATGGTTCTTCTGGAGGAACAGACTACTGATACATTTCATTAACAAGATGTGACGGAGACATTTCATCTCTGTGTGAAAATATGACTTCAACTCCTGCGAGGACCACAGATGATGCAAACTAGGACTGATGCTACATTTCTATAAATTGTAATTATTATGTTCACAACTTGTAATAATGACTTAAATGCTAACTTGGACACAGTCACCTCTGACAACATTGTAATGTAGACATGCATTTTCTTTAAAGCGATATGCATTATGAAAAGCACTATACAAATAATTGAACGAGCAGAGATATTCTGGGATTTAAGGTCACAATTAGAGACATTGACATTTTTGTCAAATGACAGAGCAATAAGCAATGGGCTTTACATCCTTTTACGATGATTCCAACCCGGTCTCATCCCAAGACGTCATATAACTGACGTTTTGGGACGTCTTTTGACCATACGTCAATATTCGCCTTTTTAGGGCCCCCTTAAACATCGGTAGATGAGGTTATGGGATCCTAACTCTACCCCAGACCTAAACCTAACCCTAAACCTAACCCGTCACCTACCTGACGTTAAAGGTAAAGCGTCAGTTGTATGACGGCCCGGGATCGCCATCTACCGACGTTTAAGGGGGCCCTAAAAAGGCGGATATTGACGTATGGTCAAAAGACGTCCCAAGACATCAGTTATATGACTTTTTGGGATGAGAATGTGTTGATGATTCATGGATGCACCACCCTGAAGATCAACTAATTTGGACCCTAACTATGTGCACTCAACATTTTTTTATTTTTTTTTATTTTGTGCTTTCAATCCACATACTTACAGAGGTGAGTTCAAATCACAAATAGCTGCAATCCTGTACCCTGAATAAGGCCCTATTTACATTTATTCATTTAGCTGATACTTTTATCCAAAGCGACTTATATATCTAAGAGGTTGCACGCCTCTGGAGCAACTAGGGGGCCATTTACACCTGGCCACTTAATGCGTTTTCTGTGATCGGATAACTATCCGATTGTGAAAAGACCAGGTGTAAATGCCCCCGAAACGCATTTGAGACGGATTTGAATCCGATCGCTTAAGCCACATCAGAAAGTGGTCTTGGTTCCAGACGAAACTGGACAAGTGTAAATGAATCTGGTTGTTGAAACCACATATGTCAATTTTACTACTCCCAAAAATGCTAAAAAATAAACGTGTGAGAGCGTGTTATAGGCTACATGTCATGTTATTTTAGTCAGATATGACGACGCTACTGCGTCACGCATCACAGCTGAGCGCCAAGCCAACGCGCCACAATCTATCTCAAATCAAAGTGAAAGTAAGACGCAGACGCTTAACACTACCATCTTCAAGTAAAGAAAGGAAATGATCTTACCAGGATTTACATTACATTAAATCTGCATATTGCGCAAGAATTGAAGATCGGATTTATAGCCGTTTTGCAAATACACATTTATGTGGCCAGGTGTAAATGGAATCATTTTGAGAAATCCGATAGCTATCCGATCTGAGAAAACGCGTGAAGTGGCCAGGTGTAAACAGCCCCTAGGGTTTAAGTGTCTTAATCAGGGACACATTGGTGTCTCACAGTGGATTTGATCCCGGGTCTCTCAAACCAAAGGCATATCGACTGCACAATCACCATCCCATATGAATAATGTTGGATAACTATATCACACCAAATAGTGAAACCAGCCAACGTGATGCTTTTCTTTACGGTGTTAGTTCGTTACTGACTGATAACTGTGAGTCCATGGATGCAACTTCACAGTGGTGTTATTTCACCATTGTTTTAGCTCATAAGCCAGAATGTATCCAAATGCTTCACTCATTCATCCTTCTGAACACACACCAACTCCTGTCCTGTGTCTTCTGTCCACCATCCACTTCTCATCTCCACCTGCAACAGATTCATCATTCACATGCCAGTATCGCCATCACATTCGACAGACCATCACACACACCTGCTAACTTCCTGTGTGTCATTCAATAAACCACATTCAGATTTGACCTTTGTCTGCATTCTTCTGTTCCATGACAATCTCATTTTTTTTTTTTTTTGTGCTTTGGCAGATACAGGCTTTAACAGTTTGTGGCCTGAGAGCCTATCGTGATCTGCAGCTACTCAGAACTAAGAATGTGTAATAAGTGGCAATAAGCATCAAGATATCACAGTTTTTTGCTAAGGAGATGTTTGTTTAGTCTCTTCTTGAAGGCCTGCATATTCTTTGAGGTGATTTCACCTACTACGGTAGAGGGGAGGCAGTTCCAAGTTGTTACAGCTGAATGAAGAAAGCTCCTTCCCAAGCATTTTGTGTTAGACTTGGGTAATTTTAGTGCGTGACTTGCTCGTGCTCTTCGAGTGGTTCGGCAGACGAGATCTGGTGGGGGTAGCAGAGCTTTGAGATCCTCTGGACAGTTTTTAGTGTGCATTTTGAAAAGCACAGTTGTTGCTGCAACAGTTCTCCGATGGTTGAGCTGACTGATTGCATATTTCCTTAGGGCAGTGTCCTCATCCACCCCAATGATTTTCAGTGCCTTTTTCTGGATGTTGTCAATCTGCCTGAGGGTGGTCTGTGATGCGTTCATCCAGGCAAGGCAAGAGTACTCCAAGGTACTCCTGACTTGTGCCTTGTAGACATTGGCCCTACCTTTGACATCAAGCTTGTTGGCCAGCCTGCGCAGAGCTCCAAGACACTGTCCAGCACGCTTACAGATGTTTGACAGGTGATTATTCCATATCAACTTATTATCGAAACATAGTCCCAGAATATTCAACTGCTCAAAGAGGTCTATTCTGGTTGTCCCAAAGAACAGGTCCGGACGGGATGGAGGCCTCTTTCTCGACAGAACCATAGCCTTGCATTTGCTGGGTTCGAACGTGACCTTCCAAGTATCTGCCCACCTGCGAATATTCTCCAGATCTTCATTTAAGGATGCTGCCACATTGGGACCATTAAGTGCTGTTACTGGGGCATAAATGGTGGAATCATCCGCATACAGAAAAATGCTGTTATTGCACTGTTCTACAACATCGTCAATGAAGATGGAGAATAATAGCGAGCCGAGAATCGATCCCTGGGGCACCGAGGCGTTACATAACTTATTCTCATTTACATTAAATTTCATGGCCTTTGACTGCATACAACAAGTCTCTCTATAGTAGCAAAAAGAGTGCTTATTGTTTGGGTTTCTGTTTATAACTCCTTCAACTTCAAAGAACTTTATCTGTTAGGAACTTCATTCGTGTTGAGCATCAACAATGCGTGTACAGTTGCACAAACATAGCACAATATACCACACTCACACAAGTAATAAATAGTAAAAGAAAAAAATAATAATAATAAATAGATAGATAAAGCTTGCAAAGCACAATAAATACATGGTAAAAAAGCAGTAGGTTACGTTAAAAAAGAGACAAATAAGAAGAGATAAGAGATTCACGGATCCGCACAAACGGACATACATCTTAGAGAATAAGTTTATCAACTGCTTATATTTCTGATAGAAGTAGGCACAAAACTTGTCATGGCTCTCTTAGTCCTGAATAAGAGTGATCTGTATCTCTGACCTGAGGGTAAAACCCTATGACTGTGCAATGTGTGAGTGGTGTCAGAAGCTTGTGTTCCAGCATGAATGCTGTCTTTGTAGATGTTATAATGGACTACAAGTCTTGTCTTTCGCCACAAGCTCTGCATTTCTGCATTGTCTTTTCATATTTTGCACAGCTGTTGAGTTTCTCCAAGGTGCTTTTGTCTGCCACTTTGACTTTCACAGGAGCAATATCATCAATTACACTCTGTACTTTTGAGTTAAAGAACTCAAGGAGAGAATCAACAGAGTCAGATATGCTTGGTTTTGAAGATATAGACTTCATAAATAGCACACTAGTGTTCTCATTTAAGCATCTCTTCTGGACAGACACAGATCTAGCTTCAATGGCAGGAGACCAATTTATCAAAGATAATACAGAAATCATCAGACAGTGTTACTGTAATAACAATCGATGAGATGTTTGAACCCGTATTGATTAGTGAATCTAGAGTGTGTCCACG
Organism: Pimephales promelas; assembly: GCF_988280905.1. NCBI lineage: Eukaryota > Metazoa > Chordata > Actinopteri > Cypriniformes > Leuciscidae > Pimephales > Pimephales promelas. Next base: position 12,577,404 of record NC_142788.1, read on the forward strand.
ATTGTGTGTGGGTCCATGTACATGCTGAGTCAGATCAAAAGTTTTTAAAACAGTTTTGATTTCTTTTGCCATATTGCTTTCTGCATTATACACTCTTAGAAAAAAGGGTTCTGTAGCATAGGGTTCTTTACTCAACTCCAAAGGATATTTGATGCTAAAAAAAGGTTCTATAATGAGAAGAAAGAACCTTTTTGGCACAAATGTTCTTTAAAGGCTATTATTCGTTCATATATTACATTATCCTGCAACATTTTGTGGTATGTGATTAAATTATTGTTTATTAAACTGTTGTAGTAACTTAATATCACCGTTTTAATCATGCTGATTTTGGAGGATAAAAACTGAAATGGCACTCTTCTTGTGATATTGATTAATTACATTTTTTAACCAACATATCTTGAATTTTGTGATCATTCACATGCATTGCATTTTAGGGGTTCCAAATAGAACCTTTTAAGGTTCTATATAGAACCTTTCCTTCTAAGAGTGTATAAATGTGAATGTTAAAATCTCCAGCAATGGTAAAACAGTCAAACTCTGAGGAAATTGTTGATAGCAATTTGGAGGCCTGTATATATATATATATATATATATATATATATATATATATATATATATACTTTTTTTATCCTTTATTTAACCAGGTGAAAACTCATTGAGATTAAAAATCTGGCCAAGATGCAGTATAAAAAAACCCAAAAAACATAAAGGACAAATTTCAACATATATATAAATATAAAAAATATATACAAATAATATATATATATATACACTTTTTTTTATCCTTTATTTAACCAGTTTGAAAACTCATTAAGATAAAAAATCTGGCCAAGATGCAGTATAAAAAAAAAAAAAACATAAAGGACAAATTTCAACATATATATAAATATATATATATATATATATATATATATATATATATATAAATTAAATATATACATATATCACAAAGACCCTGTGCTGAAAAAAAACAATTAACCAAATTTTATGAACAATTACACTGACCAATGTCCACCTGCTCCATATTCTTCAGAGTTGAAACAAACTGTCTATAAGAAATAAAAGTAGTCATTTTGACGATTTCTGAAGAAGGATCCAGGCAGAAGGTGCTGCAAACATAAAGGCTTTTTTTTTCCTAATTCTGTTGTGACAATCTATAATGATAAGTAAAATTCATGGAGCACCTTAAAACACAATACCAGATATTGGAAAGACGGGTTATTCCCTAATGATATTTGCTTCCATCGATATACAGTACATCTTTTAAAAGAGCAGCTAAGCCCCTGTCTCTGCGGACACGGAAGTAAAGTTTGGAGGGGATGTTTCACTGAGGACTGTTGCACTTAAGCTGTCTTCTAGACAAGTTTCATTTAGAGACATGAAATCCAGGTTGTATGTGGTTAAGTCATTGACTAGAAGTGATTTATTAACTTCAAAGTGCTAACTTAACAGTTTTATTTGTTTGACCCCATTGCAATCTTAGTTTGGCTTGTAATAGGCACCAGATGGGTTTGCTGTACGGCTGTTGAAGGCCTGAGACTTACTATCATGTAATTCAACAGCAATAGAGAAAGATTTAATTTAAGGTTTAAGGATCTAAGGGTTTTCAATAACAACCTGTTTTATTTTAAGATACATATTGGTGTTTTCTTTTCTTTCTTTTTTTAGTATTTAATTTCGTAATCATGTCATTTGATTTAGCATGTATTCATACTATTCTTATTATATGATAAACAATTGATAATTTATTAATATATTATTCATTTAAATAATTTATTATACTCTTCTTTATTATTGTTCATTTGCCATTTATGTTTGTATTTTAATTGTGTCCTTTCTCTTGTTGTCTAATCTTATGATTGTGTGGTTTGAAGCGATGTTTTTCTTCATGAGTTTGAGATAAGAGAATGTCTTTATTCCAAGGTTTTTAAAGTCACAGGACGATGTTGTGAAGCAGTAATTTTCCATTGTTCATTCGTTTGTATAATAACACTTGCATATATATATATATGAAGAGTTCAGATGCAAAAGCCTCTAAATGCCATTTGAAATTTTCTTCTTTAATGATGATTTTTATCAAACTTGTATATTTAAGTTCAGTAATTTCACTTAAATAACAATTAATAGGTAATCATCATTGCCATTTAAGTGAAATCACTGAACTTAAATATACAAGCTTGATAAAAATGATCATTCTAGAAGAAAATTTCAAATGGCACTTAGAGGCTTTTGCATCTCAACTCTTCATATATATATATATATATATATATATATATATATAATATATATATATATATATATTTAAAAATGTAATTTTAGTCTGTTTATTAATGTTTTTACTTGACATTTGTGCAGTTTTTGGAGAATATTTGATATCTTTTAAATTTCTATAAATAAATAAATACATATTTATTTAGATAGCATTTTATGTCAAATTTACTTTATAAAAGACCCAGATTTCTAACTTTCATTTATGGGGATAACATGGATCATTTTAAATGATTTAATGTAAGATTTTTGCCCATTTTTGCCCAAGTTGTAACGAAGAGCAACGTGGCTCACGTCCTCCGCAACAATGAGCTTACTGGCGAAAAGACCTGTGGAAACAGTTCCTCCACCCCACAACGGGTCAGGCTTATACAGCTGCTACTACCTCGTTCGCAAGAAGACGTTCCTAGACCTGAGATATCTGGCCCTCACGAGATGGCCGTTCAAGATTATAACTTTGAAAATAATTAATCTCTCACAGATCTGTGCTCCGCATCTGAAACACGGTTAGGTTTAGGTGTGGGGTGGGGGTAGGGTACACGCGATCCTAGGGCGTCATCTTACTGACGCTAAAGGGCGCCTAAAGCGTCAGATATTGAAGCATGTCCAAATGCTTCCCAAGGCGTCAGTTAAGTGACGCCTTGGGGGTGAGAATGGGCTGCAGAATAATAGGCCCCTTCGGTGTGATTTTCTAACGCATTCTCATCCCAAGGTGTCATACCACACTTTTGACAAAGCGTATAGATCCAACGCACATGGTACACTTTAGCGTCAAATGAGATGTTTCGGTTAGGGTGTGGGATAGGGTTAGGGTTAGACCACTAGGAGGCACCTTCTGCCCCATATATATCTGCGTCTCATTTGACGCTAAAGGGTGCCATGTGCAATGGATGCATAGACAGTATAAGAAGTGGACAGAGCCATCTCATTGGAACTCCATTGAGACGATTGAAGCCCGTTTTTGGCGATTTTTTAGCACTTACGTCCCTGACGCGCAGACTCAAACAGAGCTTGACGACGTAGATGTGACGAGAGCAACCCGTCTGTCTTGTAGTGGATGTGGCATGAGAAATCTGAATCATTCCCTTCTGAAACTCGCAGAGGCGGAGAGTGTGAATAGGAGCTGTCCATAAGCTAGGAGCAGGAGACACTTTTGTTAGATATTCTGATTAATTATATTGCCATTTTGCCTCCACGTTTCCCCGATTGCCCGCGAGCTTCTCCTCCTGTCCATACGGTAATCTCTCTACTGTGCGACAGAGAGTCGCGTGGGTATGACGCAATCGTTAGCCTACTTTTACAAAAAACTGCTTCTACAGGGCCATAACATAAGCTACAAGGTAATGGAGCATTTTATACATTGTTGTGTTTCTTTGAAAATAAATAAAGGACAAATGGAGTCTTCAAACGCCTCAGATGTAAAGTTATTCGCTGTCAAAGTGATGCGAAAATGAATGGGAGTCAATGGAAATGCTAACGCAAGTGAAGTTCTGCTACAAGATGGCAGCTCCCGCGAGGCTTCAACTTCCGTTCGATGGATTACCCCCTTGGTTGGATGTCTACGCTTTGGCAAAAGCGGCGTATATGACGCCTTGGGATGAGAACAAGCTGGATTTTCTTACACAGCATTGACAACAAATACCAACAGCTCATTGTTTATACACCAGTGGTCATACAAAGTTATGCAGCATTAGTTGCACATTACTGTTGCATGTGGTGTATTATATATTACAAAGGGTTCAATCAACCCGATCTTGCGGGAATTTTACGAGGTGGCTAATTCGTAGCAATTCATACGACCTCACTCACACAAATTAGTACGATTTTGCTAAATCGTACATATTTTACGAATTGGCCAATTCGTATGAATTCCTACGAATGACCTACCCCTGACCCCGCCCCTAAACCTAACCATCACGTGGGTTTAGACAAATCGTATGAATTCGTACGAGTGAGGTCGTACGAATTAGCCACTTTTTAATCACTCGTACGAATTCGTACGAATTGGTCGTGGTTCAATTGAAATCACATGGTGCTGCTAACAAGCATGACTGCTGCCAAATTTATATATTTACCCAATCCACCAAGGAAACGTGAAAAAAAAAGAGAAACGTTTTTTCTTTCAAAATTCCTTGAGCAAATGAGAGGTTTACATTCAGTTTACTTTGCTGAAACTGATCATTGCTTAAATAGTTTCAGATTAAGGATTGTTTTGGATAAAATCTAAAATCAAACTATTTTGTGGGGGAAAGTATTTTTACCCCATTGATGAGGACATTCAAAAATTGTTTAACTACAAAAATTTTGCTAGCAACATACAGAGTTCTTTGAAATGCATTACACAAACCTAATTTGATCTTAACATTTTTTTTTAAGGTGCCCACGTGTTCTGTTATTGTGTGCCAAAACAGATCATCCCGCCCCAAACTCATGCCATTGGTTGAGTGTCAACTCAAATGTACTATGTTCCAGCAGAGTTCACTGTGTGGTCGCAGGTGGAGAGGATGACAGCTCGAGTGTACTGCACTGTGTTATTGTGTCTGGCTGGATGCTGGAGCTCAACAGAAGCTGGACGAAAAAAAGGTGAGATCCATGTTCTTTAACTTCATTACACAGTCTGAAGAAATCCATAAACAAGTGCCTTACTAAATATGACATCTCAGCATGAACATACAGTACAGACATCCAGTGAAAGATGAACTTTGAATGCTTTATCTATTTTTTTATTTTTTCATCGTACAATGGAAACGCACATTTTTTTATACAGTAAAACTAGAACATTAATGTTAAATGTTTTATATGAATATGGTTTAAAACATGAGATATGTTAGCCATTAATCTGCCCCCACAAAAGTCTATATTTTCCAATTTTAACAACTATTATATGATATTACATGGGGAGCTAATTATAACTTATAAAGGTCTGAGTTTTTTTTTTTTTTTTTTTTTTTTGTGGATTAAAATCACGGTAAAAAATTTGGAGTAGGATTTACTTGAAAAAACCTTGCTAAACGATCTCACTCAGAAAATGCTAGTAAATTTACAAAGATTTGCCAAGTAAAAACCTATATATTTAACATATTTATCAGTAGCTTTAATTAGAAATCTTTAAGTTAAATTTACTTGGAATGTGGAATTAAGTAAACTACAAAAAATTAGTAACTTTAACTCGGCTTGTAAAAGGTTGATTAATACCGATTTCCTTTGCCTTTGTATTACACTTCACTAAAACAATTATCTTGAATTTTATTAGTTATTTATAGTATGTTCTTTACTTAGATCATCTAAGTAATTTATATATACATCATGTCAGACTTTAAGCCTTATGTGAATGCAAACACCTCAATACTTGGTAGACAATACACAATGGTGGTAACATTTGATGGATCGTTTTTGTGTTTGAATGTGTCGTTTTAAGCAAAAAATTTACTCGAAATGTCACAAAATGGCAATTTACTACTACTGAAAACAAAAATCAATGATAAAACAGTGTAAATACAGCTGGAAACCAGTGAAAAATGAACCTCATTAATTATTCAAGGTCCAGTGCATGATGGGAACCCCAGTATCAGAAAAGTTGAGTAATTTTTACTTAATTTTTTTGAGTTGATATTACACTTTCATTTATACTCGCTTGAAATAAGTACTTATATGGAATTTACTTAGTTTTTTAAATTCTTGTCTGAACTAACTTTTTCAAGTAAATTACATTGGGTTTTTTCACTAGTATTTACTTAACCAAAAAATCATTTTTTACAGTGTGCTTAAAATGAATTTTTGACATGCAATTGGTTACAACTCTTGCTACACACTTTTTTTTTTTATCTGACACTAACTGACAGTTCCGGGATATTAGATTTCCAAACTACTTTGATTTGAAGCAGATGTGAATACGCTTGGGACATATAATGCAAAGCCACTGACTTGCTGAAAGATGCTGAAACAAATTATTGTGACCATTATATAATGATGCTCTTCTGTAGGGGGCTTTTACACTCCGGGGAAGGTGACGGTCCTGGGGACCAGTGGAGGATGTGTTTCTCATAGAGACTGCTCTGAAGGATATAAATGCTGTGGGGGCGTGTGTTTGCCGCCTTCTTTCAGTGAGTTGAAATTTATTTATAATAATGCTAGAGGTCTTTCAAAAGGAACACTGAAAAAAAAAAAAAAGAAATTGCTAGTAAAGTTTAAAAAATAATTACAAAGAAACAGAAAGTAATTGAATAAAACATTACATTTTAAAGTAGAAAGAATGATATAGTTCTTTCTCTTAAAAAGCCTTCCAATAACATACAGGTACAAATTTATTTTTTACAGAAATATTTTTTTCAGTGAAAACTTAATTCAGCATTCATGATCTGGCTTCTCTGTCATGTGTTTGTATAACAGTAAAGCCAGGAGTGTGTCCAAGCACAAAATATGAAGCAGCAGTGTGTGCCCTGCTAAATTTCGAGCCGTGTGCCGATGACAGTGACTGTCCCAGCAATCAGAAATGCTGCAGCAATGGATGTGGACGTCAGTGTGTGGATCCAGTTACAGGTATTATATTATATTATAATATACTATGGGGCTTTTAAATTCTTAAATCTGATTGTTTGACTAATTTGAACTGCTTGAATATTCCAAGGTGTGCAATTATTTTTGGGGATCTTAAGTAGTTCCAACCAGGTCTTGACCGCAATATGTCCATATCACTTCGCCAAACGATTTTAGTTATTTCAAAGGTCCTTACAGTAACAACAGCAAAAGAAAAAAATCAGTGAAAATGACTTTCAGCATTCAGTGATTTGTGCCCAAGCAGAAAATATGAACTAGGAAAGACTGCCCTGAAACTTTTTGTGCAGTATATTATATTATATTATTATAAGCTATTATATTATATTAAATTAGTATCACACTCAAAGCTGTGTGATCTGGCTGTATTTCAGCATGGCTGTGGTGGAGTGCCGTATTTCGCCTAGTCAAAACTTAATTTGAGATATCTGAAAAGGAACATGTCGATATCTTGAATTGAGGTAAATTAAAGATACCTTGAACTGGAGTTATGACTAGTCAGAATCAAATTGTAGATATCTGAAACTGGAATTACAGATATCTAATTCAGTTGCAGATATCCGTAATTCACATAGATATCTCCAACTGAATTGAAGATAACTGTAGTGACAAACCCCATACAAATGAATGGCAAAAGTGATGTCATTTGTCCTAGGAAGAATGTCTTTGTGGATATATGAAATGACAATTATGGATAGGACGAATGTAGTTGTGGATATCTGAAATGTTCTTTTTGACTAGTTGAAACTGAATTACAGATATCTTCAACACATATCCAGTCTAGCTGTTAAAATGTAAAAATGGCTTGCCATAGAATATAATATCATGGATCTGACCTGATCAGAGATGTATAGTAACGAAGTAGAACTACTTAAGTACTGTACTTAAGTACTAAAATGCTATATCTGTACTCTACTAGTATTTTTTTTTTGTCATACTTATACTTTTACTTCAGTAGGTATTTTCGATGAATTTAATACTTTTACTTCGATATTTTTTTTTTAATGTTTTGCTAGTTACTCGTTACAATTATAAAAATATTACGAATCATTCGTTGCAAGTTGGCTTTCATGCTCATTGAGGCCACCCTTAAAAATATTCTTGTTTGCCGTAACCCGACCGACCCTGTCAATTTAGGGCCGACCCAATTTTTTATTTTTTTTCCCTTTTAGTCCGACCGACTTGCCGGTTGTAACTTGCGTTCAGACCGACCCATTTTTTTTTTTTTTACTCTTCAAACGACTAATTCAAATTCCATAAAATGATATTTTAGTTAGTATTGTGAAAGTTGCTTATGTCTACAAACGTAGGCTACGTTCTTTCTTTTAAATAAAAACCCGTGGCGTCATAGTCATCTGATTATGTTTACACGATTGGTTTACCCGTGTCACACTGTCTATAAGGCTTATACGTTCGCTTCGTTTCATTCAGTGTTCCCGCTTGGTAAACCCGGTATTAAATGGGCTGAATATCATCCATTTCTATATATAATAACAACATTAAACAATTTGTCTGATGCAATTTTGCTATTCCCAGTCCAGAAGAGAGAGAGCGATCTCTCACCCGGAGCCACAGCGCGAACAACATGACAGCCCTGCTTAATGAGTGACAATGAGGACAGAACGTGGTTACCTACACTTTAGATCTGGGATATTATTCTAATTGTATTTTATATTTCCGCTTTCAAAGATTATAAAAAGATATTTGAGATGAAACCATTACAGACGCATTCTGTCTATAGCGCAACTTCCTTCCCTTCACAGCGTTGCGCTGTCATTTCTTCCTAAAACCCAAACGTACCGTCAGAATCAGCACGATCGGTAATTGTTGTAAAATGCAGTCTGTACTGTTGCTAAACTGCGTACGGGTTCAATCATTAAAAGAGCTATTAAAAGCACAAAAGTCTGCGCAAGAGACGCTGTTCACAAGGTGATGCGTGCTCCGAAATGCACTGCAACGGGACAAGAAAAGTAGGCTATAGCCTCATTTTGGGCTTCATGTGCGCAGCTAAACTATCAAATATACATAAAATCTAAAATGACCTGCTCTGAGATTCATTTAAACACAGTTTATGTCTTAAATGGATGCGAATAGTTGGGAGGATATGGTGGTGCATCAGTCATCTAGATCCGCACTCGGTCTTAAAGGGGCAGTAGTCTAATAAACATGTGACGATTGAGCCAGTAATGGGAATCAAACACAACAAAAGGCAGAGAAAAATCACTCGCAGCTCTTGAATTATTAACTTAAACTTTAATAAGCATTAATCTAACTATGATAAACCATGCAGTGTCATTTTACATTTGATTTACTAAATTAAATTTCTTTTCAGACAGCGCAACACACTTAACTGAAAAGTAGCTAATTTTAGACCTTTCTGAAATTAAAGAACTGTGTATATAGGCTCATTTGTATCTTTGTTTAATTGTATTCTTTGTTTCACCATGTGTTTGTACTTGTTTTTGCTTATATCTCATGTATTTGGGGAAAAAAAGCCTGCACACTGCTGCATAACAAATACAGTAGATATTTATTCATTTTGTGACTGGCCTAAAAACGTAACCGGTTGTAGGTTGCAATAACACCTAGTGGTGGATGCACAGTTTGAAGACCCAGTCAGTGACGTCACAGTATGCAATTAAAAAAAAAAAAAAAAAAAAAATTCATGATCACCATGACCAAAATTTTACTTTTTTTTTTTACACTGAATCCTGGAAAAAAAAAATATAGACCTACCTACCGACCCTTTTTTAAAAAAAAATTGCTGTTACTGCAAACCAAAATATTTTTAAGGATGGCCTGACACACACATTGAAAACTAATGCAGGGGTTATCCTGCAATGACATTTTTTTGGCGGCCACCAAAGCAAATTTGTATCCCGCCAAAGCGCCTTATTTGATTGCTAGTTCAAACTTTTGACTTCTTTCTTTAATAATTACATGACACAATACTTGTACTTTTACTTTTAGTACTTAAAAAGTATTATTTTTTAATTTAGGCTAATACATTTTATCATACAAAGTTAAGGATTCATTATTTTGATATAACGTATAGCTTGCATTTGAACAAACACTATAACAGTTGATTTGTTTATTTTTCACAAAACATGCAATATTTTAACATATGAGTGGAAACTGTCTAACAAAAGCTTATTTTATAGTCTATTTTAGAGTAAAAACTTTATAATCTAACCAAAACTAGTCAACGAAAATTTGTCATTACAGACACTATTTTATATCGCAATCAGAACAAATCTCAGTTGGCAAAAGGCAATGTAGTTTGGATGTGTTCATGTAAAAATAACGTTTAATAATGGAGGAGCGAGAGTGAATGAACGCACAGGTGCGATGTGCATCTGTAGTAAACAATATCGAGCGCGCGTGTGCCATTCATTCATTCCCACACAGACATGCAATTCATATTTAAATAGTCTTTTTGCAATTTACAGACACTATACAAAAACGAGATTAGAACAAAGCACTTAAGAATAAATTACGTACTACATCATCTGACTCCTCGAAATTATACTACCAGCACTTCTGAGGTAGCTTTTCCAGAATTATTACGATAGTATTATTCTTCCTCACAGCGCAGCAAGACAAGGTAAAGTTCAAGATTTAACTTGTCTTATTAAACTGGATGTTTCATCCAGCTGATATAGGCGTTGGCATGGCTTGCCTCAAAATTTGCGTTAAACGTGTGCTGTCAGTGGGCGTGGTCACATAAACATGTAATAAGCTATAATTAGCTGAAAGGAAAAAGACTGACATCTCTCTCTTTTTATACAGATTACATAAACTGAGAATATTTGTTTTTCATGTAAATTACTTCATGTAAAATAAGAGAATTTCAGCTTCAAAATGAAAAGTCTTCCATGCCCGTGTCACAAGTAATTAGTTATAGTTCATTTTCGGTCACATTTCAGAATGAACTTCACGGACAGAAACAAGGCAAAATTTACATCATGTTTATTTTTTTTTATTTTGACAAAAACAGTGAGTATCCACAAAAAAATAGACACGTAACAAGATCTAATGATGTAAAACGTAAGATCAAAATCATCGGAGTAATTTGAGTCTCATTTGATCTGATAAGGAAAAAAGTGAGCCCATCGCGCCGCCGCTAATGCCGACCACAGAGAGTTAAAACAATCTTCATGAAAACTAATTATAATAAATGTCACATTTACCTGTGCTCTTTAATATTTCAGGGCTCATTTTTTTCTCTGTCATGTGTCTGTATAACAGCAAAGCCAGGAGTGTGTCCAAAGACAAACGGTGAAAAAATAAGGTGTATCAGGAAGGATTACGAGTTGTGTGCCGATGACAGCGAGTGTCCCAAAAATCAGAAATGCTGCAGAACTGCATGCGGTGGAACTCGGTGTACGGCTCCAGTTACAGGTATTATATTATACTCTTATATTATATCTCTTAACTAATGTTGTTAACAATGGGAGTCAGTTGTAGCATAAGCTCCATTAGCCAACTATAATGTTAAAGGTCAAATTTTAAAAAAATGCCATACAAACACTTAAATCACACTTTTATTTATTTAATATGAAATATAAACGTTTAAATGGTGGCTGTCGTAAAAACTTGCCAGATTTAATCAAACATGCATTAAATATTGAAGAACATTAAAAATTATAATGAATTTGTAATATGGTGCATATATTTAGCAAAATGCTACTCTCTTGAGTTATTTATTTTTTTTTTTTTGCTGACATGGTTTTTCTTTGGTAAATGTGACGTTACATGACATTGTTTACAAGCTGTTTAACTGATGTTTTTTTTTCCACGGATGAAACACTGATTGAGCGATACGACGTTACATGATACGGATTTCGATAAGTTGTACTCTATCTTTTAACACACTTTCAAACGCCCATTCATGTTTATTTTCGCGCTGTAACTGGTATTATTTAAGGAGGAGATCATGTGTTGCTGCTTCTCTTGAGCTTTGCTGAGCTGAGCTATCTCACGCCACAGCACCAAAACGCTATACTGTATATGTTTTAGAATTTCGTAAGAAAATGGACGAAATTCGAAATTTGTGACTTTATTTCATAATAATAGTCACAAAGTACAAAGATTATTGCGTTCTATTGGATGGGATGCACGCTACAATGTTCATTAATCAAATTAAAACAGGATGACTAATCGATTCTTGAGATTTGAGAATCGATATCGGTAAAATGAGAATCGATTAATATCGAGAAATAAATATTTTTTACCCAGCCCTATTATATTATTTTATATTGTATTATACTACGAGAAGGGGCGACATTACGAGTTTTAAAGGGGGTATGCAAGAAATAATTTTGGACCCCTTCTTCCAGTTGAAAGCATTTTCAGGGAAACACACGGCTAAAGTAGTTCCAGGCAGGTCTGGACCACATTACATGTCCATATCACTTCGCCAAATGATTCCAGTTATTTCAAAGGTTTTTCAAGCCTACAACAGAAAAAGAACCAAAAACTCCAGTGAAAACTTCATTCAGCATTCAGTGATATGGCTTCTCTGTCATGTGTCTGTATAACAGCAGACCCAAGAGTGTGTCCAAGAAGAAAATATAAACCAGCAATGTGTGCCCTGATAAGTTTCGTGGCGTGTGCCGATGACAGTGACTGTGCCAACAATCAGATATGCTGCAACAATGGATGTGGACTTCAGTGTATGGATCCAGTTACAGATATAATATTATATTATATTATATTATATTATGTTACATTATTAAATGGCCCTGCACTTTCTGGCACAGAGCGGCCCACTACAACCAGCCCACAACAAATCACACCATAAACAAACCAGCTCATTATGCACAAAGCAATTTTTATACATTGTGATTTGTCTTTTGTGATTTGTGACATGTAATGAGCTATAATTAGCTGACAAGATTCAGATTCAAAAAGAAAAATCTTTCGTGCCTGTGTCACAAGTATTTACTTAGTTACAGTTCATTTAAGGACATATTTCAGAATGAACTTCACTGACAGAAAGAAGGCAGTGTTTATTTTTCTTTATTTGACAAAAAGGAGAACACTTTATTTTTATTGTAAGTATCCACAAAAAATAGACACTTAACAGGATCTAAATGATTTACAACACTTGTAAGATAAAAAATCAACGGAGTAATTTGAGTCTCTTTTGATCTGATAAGGAAAAAAGTGAGCCCATCGCGCCGCCGCTAATGCCGACCACAGAGAGTTAAAACAATCTTCATGAAAACTAATTATAATAAATGTCACATTTACCTGTGCTCTTTAATATTTCAGGGCTCATTTTTTTCTCTGTCATTTGTCTGTATAGCAGCAAAGCCAGGAGTGTGTCCAAAGACAAACGGTGAACAAATAAGGTGTATCAGGAAGGATTACGAGTTGTGTGCCGATGACAGTGAGTGTCCAAAAAATCAGAAATGCTGCAGAACTGCATGCGGTGGAACTCGGTGTACGGCTCCAGTTACAGGTATTATATTATACTCTTATATTATATCTCTTAACTAATGCTGTTAACAATGGGAGTCAGCTGTAGCATACTAGGCTTCATTAGCCTACTATAATGTTAAAGGTCAAAGTTAAAAAAAAATTGCCATACAAACACTTAAATCACACTTTTATTTATTTAATATGAAATATAAACGTTTAAATGGTGGCTGTCGTAAAAACTTGCCAGATTTATTCAAACATGCATTAAATATTGAAGAACATTAAAAATTATAATGAATTTGTAATATGGTGCATATATTTAGCAAAATGCTACACTCTTGAGTTATTTATTTATTTTTTTGCTGACATGTTTTTTCTGTGGTAAATGTGATGTTATATGACATTGTTTACAAGCTGTTTAACTGATGTTTTTTTCCACGGATGAAACACTGATTGAGCGATACGACGTTACATGATACGGATTTCGATAAGTTGTACTCTATCTTTTAACACACTTTCAAACGCCCATTCATGTTTATTTTCGCGCTGTAACTGGTATTATTTAAGGAGGAGATCATGTGTTGCTGCTTCTCTTGAGCTTTGCTGAGCTGAGCTATCTCACGCCACAGCGCCAAAACGCTATACTGTATATGTTTTAGAATTTCGTAAGAAAATGGACGAAATTCGAAATTTGTGACTTTATTTCATAATAATAGTCACAAAGTACAAAGATTATTGCTTTCTATTGGATGGGATGCACGCTACAATCTTCAACTCATTAATCAAATTAAAACAGGATGACTAATCGATTCTTGAGATTTGAGAATCGATATCGGTAAAATGAGAATCGATTAATATCGAGAAATCAATATTTTTTACCCAGCCCTATTATATTATTTTATATTGTATTATACTACGAGCAGGGGCGACCTTACGAGTTTTAAAGGGGGTATGTAAGAAATAATTTTGGACCCCTTCTTCCAGTTGAATGCATTTTCAGGGAAACACACGGCTAAAGTAGTTCCAGGCAGGTCTTGACCACATTACATGTCCATATCACTTCGCCAAATGATTCCAGTTATTTCAAAGGTTCTTCAAGCCTACAACAGGAAAATAACCAAAAACTCCAGTGAAAACTTCATTCAGCATTCAGTGATATGGCTTCTCTGTCATGTGTCTGTATAACAGCAGACCCAAGAGTGTGTCCAAGAAGAAAATATAAACCAGCAATGTGTGCCCTGATAAATTTCGTGTCGTGTGCCGATGACAGTGAGTGTGCCAACAATCAGAAATGCTGCAACAATGGATGTGGACTTCAGTGTATGGATCCAGTTACAGATATAATATTATATACATTATATTATATTATGTTACATTATTAAAGGGTTAGTTCACCCAAAAATGAAAATTAAGTCATTAATTACTCACCCCCATGCTGTACCAACCCCGTAAGACCTTCGTTCGTCTTCGGAACACAAATGAAGATATTTTTGATTAAATTTGAGAGCTGTATAACTACCACATTGGCTCCTAAAGGACTGCCTCTTGACGGCCCAGAAAGTCAATGAAGAAAATGTTTAAATATCCCAAGTGACTACCGTGGCTCAACTATATGTTTATCAAGCGACGCGAATACTTTTTGTGCGAAAAAACAAACAAAAATAACGAGTTTATTCGACTATTTCTTTTCTTCCTTGTAGGCCAGAACGAGACTTCCTTATAGATTTCCACGACCCATGCGCGAGAATTGCGATCTGCTCACACCAGCTTACACTACTTCAGATCGCAATTCTCGCACATGCGTCGTGGAAATCTATAAGGAAGTCTCGTTCTGGCCTACAAGGAAGAAAAGAAATAGTCGAATAAACTCGTTATTTTTGTTTGTTTTTTCGCACAAAAAGTATTCGCGTCGCTTGATAAACATATAGTTGAGCCACGGTAGTCACTTGGGATATTTAAACATTTTCTTCATTAACTTTCTGGGCCGTCAAGAGGCAGTCCTTTAGGAGCCAATGTGGTAGTTATACAGCTCTCAAATTTAATCAAAAATATCTTCATTTGTGTTCCGAAGACGAACGAAGGTCTTACGGGGTTGGTACAGCATGGGGGTGAGTAATTAATGACTTAATTTTCATTTTTGGGTGAACTAACCCTTTAAATGGCCCTGCACTTTTTTGGCACAGAGCGGCCCACTACAACCAGCCCACAACAAATCACACCATAAACCCACCAGCTCATTATGCACAGAGCAATTTTTATATAGGGATGCACCGATACCACTTTTTTGGAAAACGAGTACGAGTACGAGTACTTGCATTTCAGTACTCGCCGATACCAATACCGAGTACTTAATAAAAAAAAAAAAAAACATGATTTAAATATTTTTATATACGGGTTTTTAGGTGCTTGATTAAATTACTTGGGTAACACTTTATTTCGATAGTCCACTTTACTAACTATAAGTAACTTTTCAACTACATGTCAACTAACTGTCATTAGAGTATTAGTAGACTAGAGTATTAGTACGATCAGCTTAATATCTGATAACACTTTATTTATTTGGTCCCCCAACAGACATTCAACTGACTATAAGTAACTTGGCGACTACAAGTAAACTTATTCTCCTAACCCAAAGCCATTCACTTTGAAACAGTTCCACACCAGTGATGCACGGGTTGATCCAAAATGAGCGGGTGCCTGCGCCGCGGTCACCCGCGGTTACCCGCAGTTACGGGTCATCCAAAAATATTTTTAATGATATTCGGGTCGCGGTCGGTCAGGTCGTTTGGAAAAAGATGCCAATTAAACATTTGTATTTATATAGTACTAGATACAAATTTCTATGAAATATATAGGCCGAATTTATTACATACTGTGCATCATTCGTTACTACGCGGATGCGCAGTATCAGCTGCTCGTGCTCATCACTTCTCTCAGCTGTGGCAACAACATGTCTCAGTTCAGTGAACTGTTAGAGTTACTGGAGTAAAATATAATTCGGGTTATTGGTTTATTTCAACTCGGAGGGACTGTCAGGCATGTCTGAAAGTGAGTAACTTTAGTAACTTGTGGATCAGCACTGACGCAAGACGTGAACTGATGCGAATGATTCAGTTCGATTTAGCGTACTGGTTCGACCGGTTCATTAAAAAAAACCGATTTGTTCACAAACCGGCCATGTCTATGATCACTAGTCTGCAGAGAGATGGAGGCGGCAAGAGAAAAGGTGAAGACTGGGGAGTGGAAGCTCCGCAAATACACAAATAGAAAGAGTAAGTGTGGGAGATATTTACCGAAATAATGAAAGATGATGACCAAAGTGCTGGCTTTGTTATATGTAGGCTACGTCTTCTTGCGATGCTGTGTTGTTACACGTTTATGGCCCAATGACGCTACGATGAGCATGTACTACTTTTAAAAAATACGGTCAGGAAGAGGGTCGGGTACAATATTTTCTTACTTTTTTTTTGTCCGAGTCGCGGGCGGGTAGTTGAAAACATTGGTAGTGTGCGGGTTGTTTATACATTGACCCGCGCATCACTGTTCCACACGGCTGACATGTCTCCCCATCTCCCCGCTCTGAGCTGCAGCCGGAGCCTGGGGGTGGGCACTCGGCGCCTGTGATTAACCCATTTCTCAGAACATGGTATCGGTCCCCGGTATCGGGGGACTTTTAACGAGTACGAGTACTTTAGAAAATGTGGTATCGAGGCCGATACCAGATACCGGTATCGGTGCATCCCTATTTTTATACATTGTGATTTGTCTTTTGTGATTTGTGACATGTAATGAGCTATAATTAGCTGAAAGGATTCAGATTCAAAAAGAAAAATCTTTCGTGCCTGTGTCACAAGTATTTACTTAGTTACAGTTCATTTTCGGACATATTTCAGAATGAACTTCACTGACAGAAAGAAGGCAATGTTTATTTTTCTTTATTTGACAAAAAGGAGAACACTTTATTTTTATTGTGAGTATCCACAAAAAATAGACACTTAACAGGATCTAATGATTTACAACACTTGTAAGATCAAAATCAACGGAGTAATTTGAGTCTCTTTTGCTCTGATAAGGAAAAAAGTGAGCCCATCGCGCTGCCGCTAATGCCGACCACAGAGAGTTAAAACAATCTTCATAAAAACTCATTATAATAAATGTCATATTTAACTGTGCTCTTTAATATTTCAGGGTTCATTTTTTCTCTGTCATTTGTCTGTATAACAGCAAAGCCAGAAGTGTGTCCAAAGACAAACGGTGAACAAATAAGGTGTATCAGGAAGGATTACGAGTTGTGTGCCGATGACAGTGAGTGTCCAAAAAATCAGAAATGCTGCAGAACTGCATGCGGTGGAACTCGGTGTACGGCTCCAGTTACAGGTATTATATTATACTCTTATATTATATCTCTTAACTAATGTTGTTAACAATGGGAGTCAGTTGTAGCATATAAGCTCCATTAGCCTACTATAATGTTAAAGGTCAAAGTAAAAAAAAAAAATTGCCATACAAACACTTAAATAACACTTTTATTTATTTAATATGAAATATAAACGTTTAAATGGTGTCTGTCGTAAAAACTTGCCAGATTTATTCAAACATGCATTAAATATTGAAGAACATTAAAAATTATAATGAATTTGTAATATGGTGCATATATTTAGCAAAATGATACTCTCTTGAGTTATTTATTTATTTTTTTGCTGACATGTTTTTTCTGTGGTAAATGTGACGTTACATGACATTGTTTACAAGCTGTTTAACTGATGTTTTTTTCCACGGATGAAACACTGATTGAGCGATACGACGTTACATGATACGGATTTCGATAAGTTGTACTCTATCTTTTAACACACTTTCAAACGCCCATTCATGTTTATTTTCGCGCTGTAACTGGTATTATTTAAGGAGGAGATCATGTGTTGCTGCTTCTCTTGAGCTTTGCTGAGCTGAGCTATCTCACGCCACAGCGCCAAAACGCTATACTGTATATGTTTTACAATTTCGTAAGAAAATGGACGAAATTCGAAATTTGTGACTTTATTTCATATTATACCATGGTCTGGGTGAATACTCGATTCTGATTGGCTGCAGGGTGTCCGTTAAAAAGTGATAGAGGACACCTAGTAAAGTAGTTCTGGTGAAACTGCCTGTTTACCATTCGAAATGAATAAATAAATGCGCTGCCTACAGCTGTGAGTAACCATAGCAACAGGCAGTCAAACGTCAAAGTATCCGTTAACAATTTGCTCTATCAAAACAAACATCTAACGTTAGTTAGATATTACATAGCCTACTAATACAACAATGAGCGACTTCGTTATTTCTTTTAACATTTATGGAGAATATGACAACTTTGACGACTGGGATGCTGCTGAGGAAAGAAAAATGTAAATAAAACAGAGAAACGTCGCAAAGAAAATTACACCGCTGCTGCTCTGAATGAGACCCTGCGGGAGTTTTACGCAGCTGTCCAGACAACCAAGGCAGGAGGAGAGTACAGCGTTTCAAGCCTAAGAAGCCTGTTTGATTAATTGTTTTATGTGTAATTAAAAAAATAATAATAACTATGCCTACCTTTGTGTTTCATGAAAAAAAACAACTGCATTTTCGAACCTGAAGGGTTACAAGCTGAGCGCACTATAAATATCTCCGGTTGCTAAATAAACCAGGCGAGTTATTATTTGTAAAAACTTGATTTAGCCTAATTAAAATATAAACTAGCAGCTAATGTTTTAAAAATGTTTTATTTGGCAAGTGACCATGGTATAAGCGGGTTAATGCCCTTCGAGGTGTCCATTGTCAGGTTTTCCTCCGCTGCACGTCGGCCGGTTCACGCCTCGCCGTCATCCATTAAAACCTGACAATGGACACCTCGTATGGCATTAACCCTTACATAATAGTCACAAAGTACAAAGATTATTGCGTTCTATTGAATGGGATGCACGCTACAATGTTCAATTCATTAATCAAATTAAAACAGGATGACTAATCGATTCTTGAGATTTGAGAATCGATATCGGTAAAATGAGAATCGATTAATATCGAGAAATCAATATTTTTTACCCAGCCCTATTATATTATTTTATATTGTATTATACTACGAGCAGGGGCGACATTACGAGTTTTAAGGGGGGTATGCAAGAAATAATTTTGGACCCCTTCTTCCAGTTGAATGCATTTTCAGGGAAACACACGGCTAAAGTAGTTCCAGGCAGGTCTGGACCACATTACATGTCCATATCACTTCGCCAAATGATTCCAGTTGTTTCAAAGGTTTTTTAAGCCTACAACAGGAACAGAACCAAAAACTCCAGAGGCACAGTTATTTATCCCTAAAGTTTAATAAATCAGTCCATTTAACACAATGCTCTGGTATGGTCTAAATTAGGGGGTTTCAATCCTGGTCCTTCCAGGCACTGCACTTTTTAAATTGTCTCTCTATCTGACAGTCTTAGTACAGTTCATGAAGCTCTCATCTCTCGATCATGTGTGGTATCAGCTTTGATCACAGGAATAAATAACAGTTTGCAATATATTCAGATAGATTTTTACATCGTAATAATATTTTTGCTATATTTTTACTGTACGGCTGAATTTATTTGATCAAAAATAGGCTTCAGAATGTTGATATTTTTGATCAAATAAATTCAGCCATCTTTTTTCACAAACAAAACTTAAAACCTTTGACCACTAGAGTAAAAGGTTACGGGAACCAGGTGCACCTGGCTGCAGCCTGTAGATCGGGGTGGGACTGCACGTGTCACCCCACCCCATACTTACTTTGATTGGCTCATTCATCTTCAATAGACAAACATGATTGAAAATGTGTGCGTAGTGTGTGTAGGTCAGAGTAGTGCATGGCTTGATGGTGCATGGAGTGAATGTCATCAATCAAGTTAAAAAACTGTAAAAGTGAGGTGTCTAATGCCATACAAACTCGATAGCTTATATAGGTTGAGCTCAGTCTAGAGCACACTTAAAGGGTTAATTCACCCAAAAAAGAAAATTATGTCATTAATGACTCACCTTCATGATGTCCCCAAGCCCGTAAGACCTCCGTTCATCTTCGTAACACAGTTTAAGATATTTTAGATTTAGTCAGAGAGCTTTCTGTCCCTCCATTGAAAATGTATGTGCGTTATACTGTCCTTGTCCAGAAAGGAAATAAAGACATAATCAAAGTAGTTCATGTGACATCAGTGGGTTAGATAGCACGTCAGAAGCGTCACTAAATGCGGCTCAACAACAGAACTGAAAGAGAATACAATGCTGAATAAAGTCGAAGTTTTTGTTATTTTTGGATCAAAATGTATTTTCGATGCTAACCCACTGATGTCACATGGACTACTTTGATGATGTCATGAGGCTGAGTCATTAATTACATAATTTCCTTTTTGGGTGAACTAATCCTTTAATCTGAGACAAATTCCACTGTTTTTTGTTAACTTAACCATGCTGTGTCCGTCTCATTTAATCACTGAGTTGTTGTTTACGGCAAGTTTAATCTTCTAGATCAGTCGAATTCATAAATGAATGTTATTTATTGTGAACCAATCCATTTAAAAGAATCGGTTCAAAAGATTCGCTCACGAAACGGGTCTTGGAGATCTCCATTTAAAGGCTATAAAGTGAATCACAATATTTAGCCACCCTGCTAGCCACCAAATTCAAACACTTGAATTGTTTGACAAAAGTGGGTCATTCGTATGGGCTGACGGAAAGATAAGGCAACGTCCATTTTCTATAATTCATTCTTTATATATATATTTACATAGCAATGGACCAGTTGGACAATGACCCACCGGAAAACCTCCTGGTGGACCCGATGCCCATTCTGTCAGGAGTGTGTCCAAACATAACAAATGAACCAGGAATGTGTGCCCTGATTACTTTCGTGCCGTGTGCCGATGACAGTGACTGTGCCGACAATGAGAAATGCTGCAACAATGGATGTGGACTTCAGTGTATGGTTGCAGTCACAGGTATTTTTTTATGTTTTATAAAACGGTTAGTTCGAATCCTTGATTCTGATTGGTCAAGAGCTGTGCTTTATTCACGATAAAACATGGCTATGACCGCTTCACCCAGTGGTGTAGTCTAGTTTTTTGTAGTGAGTATACTGTGATATTCCTTTAAAATTCGGTTTTAATAGATTTGATTATTATTTTAAAAATTACATTTTACTATGCAATTTCTTTCATAATTTCATCGAGTTACTTTATTTATCTCTATAAACTGTTGTAAATTAAATAAATTTGAACTTCTGTGTGTTTTAATAAACTATTATTAGTATTATTAGGCCTACTTGAAGTAGGCCTATACTCTACTGTGCAATAGTAATATATTTCTTTTATATTTTCTTCAAGTGATACAAAACGTTGATTTTGACAGGTTGCATGAAGCAGGGGCGTCATAGGATTTTGATCATCACTTAGGATTTTTTCTAAAAAAAAAAAAAAAAGACAAAAAAAGGTAACACTTTAGTTTAGGATCTAATGCTCACTATTAACCAGTTTCATTACATGCAAATGCAAAGGCAGGGTTTTATAATCGCTGTTGTCCCAAATGTGAGGTAGGTTAGTCATGGGGGTTCAGGGTTTCCCTGAGAAAATCTTTAATTCTCTGATCTACATATGTGCATTTTAGGATGTTTTGAAGGCCAAAAAAAAAAAAAAATAGATAACAGCTTTAAAACCATGTCAGCAGGCACTGGGCAGCTGATTATTTGTCTCTCCTCATCAGCATCACCCTCTTTTACTCTTTGTTTTTATCTTGCCCTGTCTGTTCCCCTCCTAAAGATGAGCTTTGACTGATATAGGCTTTTCATTTTTGTCTGTCAGTGAAGACAGTAAACATGGGGTCAACTTTTTCCCATGAATAATTTTTCTCGGACACATTTATTCACTGAAAGCTACTAAAGCTAGGTAATTAAGTTTATTAAATGCATTTAAAACATATAGGCTACACATTCATTATTGATCTTATGACTACAGGGCCATAGACAGGGCTTTATAATCAAAGAGGTCCTAAATTTGAGGTTGGTGCTTCAAATTTTTTACATTTCTCTGATGTGCATTTCAAGACGTTTGAAGACCAAAAAAAGAATAAGAAATAGCTTTAAAACCATGTCAGTGGGCAGTACATTCTCTTCCCCTCCGAAGGCTGAGCTTTTTTAATGTACTAAAGGCTACAATTTTTTTATATTCTCAATATGTACACATTCATTATTACTCTTGTGGCTAAAATGATGAAAACGGCTTTGTTAATGTTTCTTGTTCCCTCGCAATGACAGTAAACGATTAAATTGCATGAGTCACGTTACAGGCCTATTTATTTCAGTTCAAAATGGCAAAATTAGACAAAACTATATTAGTTTGCGTGGTTATTTTTTTTGTCATTCGTTTAAGATTTATGACCTAAAAAATGTAAAATATGAAGTTTAGCCACTTACATCTTATCTCACACTTGCCCGCAAACTGAAGCGTCGAGTCGCTCTTCTGAAATTCGCGCTCAGCGTCTGTGAACATAAAGCCCGCCTACTTTGATTTGATTTGTCATCTCAAATATTCTGACACTGACGAGCAGTGACAGACCAATGAGGCTCAGATGAACACGAACACACACACACACACACACACACACACACACTGTCCTCTGTTTTTGACGTGCTCTCTGCTCGCGCGCTGAATCTGATAACAGAACTTAAAGGAGAACTCCAGCGAACAATGAACCTTTGGTCTAATAAAACATCGGTACATAGTCAACCGTTCTCTGAGATTTGTTTTCATGATAATCGAATGTAAAGTGTTTTATTTCTAAAAAATGTTTAGCGTATAATGCTAGTAATGGGGGCATTGACTAAGTAAAAAGAAATTGTTAGTTTATACCACTAACAAGGCTCAAAATAGCCCCACACTAACGCAGTAACATAATGAGGCTCCATACATGCAAAACGAAGCATTGAGAACTTTGTAAGTGTACAGACCGTTTAATAGATACTTTATGAAGACAGTTCACTTCGTGTATACAGACAGGAGCCATCTTAAAAAATAGTCTTGATAAGTCAAACCACGAACGTCGCGCTGAGTGATCTGAACTGTATGAAGTTCAGCGAACTTATGAACTGTATGAACGGCGTTCGGGGATCGACTTATCGAGACTATTTTTTAAGATGGCTCCTGTCTGTAAACGCGAAGTGAACTGTCGTCATAAAGTATCTTCTTATTAAACGGTCTGTACACTTACAAAGTTCTCAATGCTTCGTTTTGCATGTATGGAGCCTCATTATGTTACTGTGTTAGTGTGGGGCTATTTTGAGCCTTGTTCAACGAAATCAACGGAGTAATTTGAGTCTCTTTTGATCTGATACGGAAAAAAGTGAGCCCATCGCGCCGCCGCTAATGCCGACCACAGAGAGTTAAAACAATCTTTATAAAAACTCATTATAATAAATGTCACATTTACCTGTGCTCTTTAATATTTCAGGGCTCATTTTTTCTCTGTCATTTGTCTGTATAACAGCAAATCCAGGAGTGTGTCCAAAGACAAACGGTGAAAAAATAAGGTGTATCAGGAAGGATTACGAGTTGTGTGCCGATGACAGCGAGTGTCCAAAAAATCAGAAATGCTGCAGAACTGCATGCGGTGGAACTCGGTGTACGGCTCCAGTTACAGGTATTATATTATACTCTTATATTATATCTCTTAACTAATGCTGTTAACAATGGGAGTCAGTTGTAGCATACTAGGCTTCATTAGCCTACTATAATGTTAAAGGTCAAAGTAAAAAAAAAATGCCATACAAACACTTAAATCACACTTTTATTTATTTAATATGAAATATAAACGTTTAAATGGTGGCTGTCGTAAAAACTTGCCAGATTTATTCAAACATGCATTAAATATTGAAGAACATTAAAAATTATAATGAATTTGTAATATGGTTCATATATTTAGCAAAATGCTACTCTCTTGAGTTATTTATTTATTTTTTTGCTGACATGGTTTTTCTGTGGTAAATGTGATGTTATATGACATTGTTTACAAGCTGTTTAACTGATGTTTTTTCCATGGATGAAACACTGATTGAGCGATACGACGTTACATGATACGGATTTCGATAAGTTGTACTCTATCTTTTAACACACTTTCAAACGCCCATTCATGTTTATTTTCGCGCTGTAACTGGTATTATTTAAGGAGGAGATCATGTGTTCCTGCTTCTCTTGAGCTTTGCTGAGCTGAGCTATCTCACGCCACAGCGCCAAAACGCTACACTGTATATGTTTTAGAATTTCTTAAGAAAATGGCCGAAATTAGAAATTTGTGACTTTATTTCATAATAATAGTCACAAAGTACAAAGATTATTGCGTTCTATTGGATGGGATGCACGCTACAATGTTCAATTCATTAATCAAATTAAAACAGGATGACTAATCGATTCTTGAGATTTGAGAATCGACATCGGTAAAATGAGAATCGATTAATATCGAGAAATCAATATTTTTTACCCAGCCCTATTATATTATTTTATATTGTATTATACTACGAGAAGGGGCAACATTACGAGTTTTAAGGGGGGTATGCAAGAAATAATTTTGGACCCCTTCTTCCAGTTGAATGCATTTTCAGGGAAACACACGGCTAAAGTAGTTCCAGGCAGGTCTTGACCACATTACATGTCCATATCACTTCGCCAAATGATTCCAGTTGTTTCAAAGGTTTTTCAAGCCTACAACAGGAAAATAACCAAAAACTCCAGTGAAAACTTCATTCAGCATTCAGTGATATGGCTTCTCTGTCATGTGTCTGTATAACAGCAGACCCAGGAGTGTGTCCAAGAAGAAAATATAAACCAGCAATGTGTGCCCTGATAAATTTCTTGTCGTGTGCCGATGACAGTGACTGTGCCAACAATCAGAAATGCTGCAACAATGGATGTGGACTTCAGTGTATGGATCCAGTTACAGGTATTATATTATATTATATTATATTATATTATATTATATTATATTATATTATATTATATTATATTATATTACATTATTAAATGGCTCTGCACTTTCTGGCACAGAGCGGCCCACTACAACCAGCCCACAACAAATCACACCATAAACCCACCAGCTCATTATGCACAGAGCAATTTTTATACATTGTGATTTGTCTTTTGTGATTTGTGACATGTAATGAGCTATAATTAGTTGAAAGGATTCAGATTCAAAAAGAAAAATCTTTTGTGCCTGTGTCACAAGTATTTACTTAGTTACAGTTCATTTTCGGACATATTTCAGAATGAACTTCACTGACAGAAAGAAGGCAATGTTTATTTTTCTTTATTTGACAAAAAGGAGAACACTTTATTTTTATTGTGAGTATACACAAAAAAATAGACACTTAACAGGATCTAATGATGTACAACACTTGTAAGATCAAAATCAACAGAGTAATTTGAGTCTCATTTGATCTTATAAGGAAAAAAGTGAGCCCATCGCGCCGCCGCTAATGCCGACCACAGAGAGTTAAAACAATCTTCATAAAAACTAAATATAGTAAATGTCATATTTAACTGTGCTCTTTAATATTTCAGGGTTCATTTTTTTCTCTGTCATTTGTCTGTATAACAGCAAAGCCAGAAGTGTGTCCAAAGACAAACGGTGAAAAAATAAGGTGTATCAGGAAGGATTACGAGTTGTGTGCCGATGACAGCGAGTGTCCAAAAAATCAGAAATGCTGCAGAACTGCATGCGGTGGAACTCGGTGTACGGCTCCAGTTACAGGTATTATATTATACTCTTATATTATATCTCTTAACTAATGCTGTTAACAATGGGAGTCAGTTGTAGCATACTAGGCTTCATTAGCCTACTATAATGTTAAAGGTCAAAGTTTAAAAAAACTTGCCATACAAACACTTAAATCACACTTTTATTTATTTAATATGAAATATAAACGTTTAAATGGTGGCTGTCGTAAAAACTTGCCAGATTTATTCAAACATGCATTAAATATTGAAGAACATTAAAAATTATAATGAATTTGTAATATGGTGCATATATTTAGCAAAATGCTACTCTCTTGAGTTATTTATTTATTTTTTGCTGACATGGTTTTTCTGTGGTAAATGTGATGTTATATGACATTGTTTACAAGCTGTTTAACTGATGTTTTTTTCTACGGATGAAACACTGATTGAGCGATACGACGTTACATGATACGGATTTCGTTTAAGTTGTACTCTATCTTTTAACACACTTTCAAACGCCCATTCATGTTTATTTTCGCAGTGTAACTGGTATTATTTAAGGAGGAGATCATGTGTTGCTGCTTCTCTTGAGCTTTGCTGAGCTGAGCTATCTCACGCCACAGCGCCAAAACGCTATACTGTATATGTTTTAGAATTTCGTAAGAAAATGGACGAAATTCGAAATTTGTGACTTTATTTCATAATAATAGTCACAAAGTACAAAGATTATTGTGTTCTATTGGATGGGATGCACGCTACAATGTTCAATTCATTAATCAAATTAAAACAGGATGACTAATCGATTCTTGAGATTTGAGAATCGATAACGGTAAAATGAGAATCGATTAATAGCGAGAAATCAATGTTTTTTACCCAGCCCTATTATATTATATTATATTATATTATATTATATTATACTACGAGCAGAGGCGCCATTATGAGTTTTAAGGGGGGTATGCAAGAAATAATTTTGGACCCCTTCTTCCAGTTGAATGCATTTTCAGGGAAACACACGGTTAAAGTAGTTCCAGGCAGGTCTTGACCACATTACATGTCCATAACACTTCGCCAAATGATTCCAGTTGTTTCAAAGGTTCTTCAAGCCTACAACAGGAACAGAACCAAAAACTTCAGAGGCACAGTTATTTATCCCTAAAGTTTAATAAATCAGTCCATTTAACACAATGCTCTGGTATGGTCTAAATTAGGGGGTTTCAATCCTGGTCCTTCCAGGCACTGCACTTTTTAAATTGTCTCTCTATCTGACAGTCTTAGTACAGTTCATGAAGCTCTCATCTCTCGATCATGTGTGGTATCAGCTTTGATCACAGGAATAAATAACAGTTTGCAATATATTCAGATAGATTTTTACATCGTAATAATATTTTACTATATTTTTACTGTACGGCAGAATTTATTTGATCAAAAATAGGCTTCAGAATGTTGCTATTTTTGATCAAATAAATTCAGCCATCTTTTTTCACAAACAAAACTTAAAACCTTTGACCACTAGAGTAAAAGGTTACGGGAACCAGGTGCACCTGGCTGCAGCCTGTAGATCGGGGTGGGACTGCACGTGTCACCCCACCCCACACTTACTCTGATTGGCTCATTCATCTTCAATAGACAAACATGATTGAAAATGTGTGCGTAGTGTGTGTAGGTCAGAGTAGTGCATGGCTTGATGGTGCATGGAGTGAATGTCATCAATCAAGTTAAAAAACTGTAAAAGTGAGGTGTCTAATGCCATACAAACTCGATAGCTTATATAGGTTGAGCTCAGTCTAGAGCACACTTAAAGGGTTAATTCACCCAAAAAAGAAAATGATGTCATTAATGACTCACCTTCATGATGTCCCCAAGCCCGTAAGACCTCCGTTCATCTTCGTAACACAGTTTAAGATATTTTAGATTTAGTCAGAGAGCTTTCTGTCCCTCCATTGAAAATGTATGTGCGTTATACTGTCCTTGTCCAGAAAGGAAATAAAGACATAATCAAAGTAGTTCATGTGACATCAGTGGGTTAGATAGCACGTCAGAAGCGTCACTAAATGCGGCTCAACAACAGAACTGAAAGAGAATACAATGCTGAATAAAGTCGAAGTTTTTGTTATTTTTTGATCAAAATGTATTTTCGATGCTAACCCACTGATGTCACATGGACTACTTTGATGATGTCATGAGGCTGAGTCATTAATTACATAATTTCCTTTTTGGGTGAACTAATCCTTTAATCTGAGACAAATTCCACTGTTTTTTGTTAACTTAACCATGCTGTGTCCGTCTCATTTAATCACTGAGTTGTTGTTTACGGCAAGTTTAATCTTCTAGATCAGTCGAATTCATAAATGAATGTTATTTATTGTGAACCAATCCATTTAAAAGAATCGGTTCAAAAGATTCGCTCACGAAACGGTCTTGGAGATCTCCATTTAAAGGCTATAAAGTGAATCACAATATTTAGCCACCCTGCTAGCCACCAAATTCAAACACTTGAATTGTTTGACAAAAGTGGTTCATTCGTATGGGCTGACGGAAAGATAAGGCAACGTCCATTTTCTATAATTCATTCTTTTTATATATACTTACGTAGCAATGGACCAGTTGGACATCGACCCACCGGAAAACCTCCAGGTGGACCCGATGCCCATTCTGTCAGGAGTGTGTCCAAGCATAACAAATGAACCAGGAATGTGTGCCCTGATTACTTTCGTGCCGTGTGCCGATGACAGTGACTGTGCCAACAATCAGAAATGCTGCAACAATGGATGTGGACTTCAGTGTATGGTTGCAGTCACAGGTATTTTTTTATGTTTTATAAAACGGTTAGTTCGAATCCTTGATTCTGATTGGTCAAGAGATGTGCTTTATTCACGATAAAACATGGCTATGACCGCTTCACCCAGTGGTGTAGTCTAGTTTTTTGTAGTGAGTATACTGTGATATTCCTTTAAAATTTGGTTTTAATAGATTTGATTATTATTTTAAAAAATACATTTTACTATGCAATTTCTTTCATAATTTCATCGAGTTACTTTATTTATCTCTATAAACTGTTGTAAATTAAATAAATTTGAACTTCTGTGTGTTTTAATAAACTATTATTAGTATTATTAGGCCTACTTGAAGTAGGCCTATACTCTACTGTGCAATAGTAATATATTTCTTTTATATTTTCTTCAAGTGATACAAAACGTTGATTTTGACAGGTTGCATGAAGCAGGGGCGTCATAGGATTTTGATCATCACTTAGGATTTTTTCTAAAAAAAAAAAAAAAGACAAAAAAAGGTAACACTTTAGTTTAGGATCTAATGCTCACTATTAACCAGTTTCATTACATGCAAATGCAAAGGCAGGGTTTTATAATCGCTGTTGTCCCAAATGTGAGGTAGGTTAGTCATGGGGGTTCAGGGTTTCCCTGAGAAAATCTTTAATTCTCTGATCTACATATGTGCATTTTAGGATGTTTTGAAGGCCAAAAAAAAAAAAAAATAGATAACAGCTTTACAACCATGTCAGCAGGCACTGGGCAGCTGATTATTTGTCTCTCCTCATCAGCATCACCCTCTTTTACTCTTTGTTTTTATCTTGCCCTGTCTGTTCCCCTCTTAAAGATGAGCTTTGACTGATATAGGCTTTTCATTTTTGTCTGTCAGTGAAGACAGTAAACATGGGGTCAACTTTTTCCCATGAATAATTTTTCTCGGACACATTTATTCACTGAAAGCTACTAAAGCTAGGTAATTAAGTTTATTAAATGCATTCAAAACATATAGGCTACACATTCATTATTGATCTTATGACTACAGGGCCATAGACAGGGCTTTATAATCAAAGAGGTCCTAAATTTGAGGTTGGTGCTTCAAATTTTTTACATTTCTCTGATGTGCATTTCAAGACGTTTGAAGACCAAAAAAAGAATAAGAAATAGCTTTAAAACCATGTCAGTGGGCAGTACATTCTCTTCCCCTCCGAAGGCTGAGCTTTTTTAATGTACTAAAGGCTACAATTTTTTTATATTCTCAATATGTACACATTCATTATTACTCTTGTGGCTAAAATGATGAAAACGGCTTTGTTAATGTTTCTTGTTCCCTCGCAATGACAGTAAACGATTAAATTGCATGAGTCACGTTACAGGCCTATTTATTTCAGTTCAAAATGGAAAAATTAGACAAAACTATATTAGTTTGCCTGGTTATTTTTTTTTTTTTTGTCATTCGTTTAAGATTTATGACCTAAAAAATGTAAAATATGAAGTTTAGCCACTTACATCTTATCTCACACTTGCCCGTAAACTGAAGCGTCGAGTCGCTCTTCTGAAATTCGCGCTCAGCGTCTGTGAACATAAAGCCCGCCTACTTTGATTTGATTTGTCATCTCAAATATTCTGACACTGACGAGCAGTGACAGACAAATGAGGCTCAGATGAACACGAACACACACACACACACACACACACACACACACTGTCCTCTGTTTTTGACGTGCTCTCTGCTCGCGCGCTGAATCTGATAACAGAACTTAAAGGAGAACTCCAGCGAACAATGAACCTTTGGTCTAATAAAACATCGGTACATAGTCAACCGTTCTCTGAGATTTGTTTTCATGATAATCGAATGTAAAGTGTTTTATTTCTAAAAAATGTTTAGCGTATAATGCTAGTAATGGGGGCATTGACTAAGTAAAAAGAAATCGTTAGTTTATACCACTAACAAGGCTCAAAATAGCCCCACACTAACACAGTAACATAATGAGGGTCCATACATGCAAAACGAAGCATTGAGAACTTTGTAAGTGTACAGACCGTTTAACTCTTTCCCCGCCAAACACGGAATTTTCCGTGTTTAATGAAAAAACGCATCTGCGCCAAACACGGAATTTTCCGGGTATCCGTGTTTTAGGTGGTATACGGTAAGGAAGACCCGCGCGCATGTCCTGAATGATTGCCTGAATGATTGCGCAACTCTTTGATCAGAGAAACAGATTGCAATCGTCTCAAACAGTGGAGTAGTGAGAATGTATCAGACAGACAATGCAGAGGTATATGGCTGAAGTACTGGAGGTTAATGGACTCGGAGTCCGATCACTCTTTATTTGATCATTCTGAATCTGATCGGGACGAAGTAGTCAGTGAGAGAGATGCACATGTTGTCACAGAAAGTTCTAGCCATGGACGTGCCGCAGATAGATCGTATAATATTATGACACTATAATATGTATGTGTGTGTGCAGGCATTTATGTGTGGCTGTCTAAATATGAAGGTGTAATTGTCAAATTATTTCTCTCTTTGTGCACATTTACCACATTGTAATATGTATTTGTGTGTATGTGTGTGTGTGTGTGTGTCTAGGCCTGTTTATTGTAATTCCAATTATTCATTAGTCACAGGTAGAACACAGAGAGGCAGAGGCAGAAGTTTTATTGCAAAAGTTACATTTCCCTTACATCCTGGGAAATTTGATATATTTTACATTTATTTTATGTTTTTAATTTATTTTGGAAAGTTTTATATATGAAGGAAACAACATCTGAATGTATTCTGCTTTTAAATGCACTTGTTTGATAAAAATACCTTTTTCTCAGTTTTTTGTCCAAAATGTTGTGTTTTTGACAAAACCTACCTCTGTTCAAGAGGCAATAAAAAAAGAACAGATGAAGATAAAATAAAAAAGTTTTTTTTGCCTAAAAGTAGAGGCTCAGATCTTTATTTTTATATATATCATCTTCATATATTCATGGAAGAAAATATTCAGCGGGGCATTCAAATTTAGCGAAAATCGTCAAAAACCCTGGCGGTGGCTGGCAACTTTTTTTTAAAACGCTGGCGGGGAAAGAGTTAATAGATACTTTATGAAGACAGTTCACTTCGTGTATACAGACAGGAGCCATCTTAAAAAATAGTCTTGATAAGTCAAACCACGAACGTCGTGCTGAGTGATCTGAACTGTATGAAGTTCAGCGAACTTATGAACTGTATGAACGGCGTTCGGGGATCGACTTATCGAGACTATTTTTTAAGATGGCTCCTGTCTGTAAACGCGAAGTGAACTGTCTTCATAAAGTATCTTCTTATTAAACGGTCACTTACAAAGTTCTCAATGCTTCGTTTTGCATGTATGGAGCCTCATTATGCTACTGCGTTAGTGTGGGGCTATTTTGAGCCTTGTTCAACGAAATCAACGGAGTAATTTGAGTCTCTTTTGATCTGATACGAAAAAAAAATGTGAGCCCATCGCGCCGCCGCTAATGCCGACCACAGAGAGTTAAAACAATCTTCATAAAAACTCATTATAATAAATGTCACATTTAACTGTGCTCTTTAATATTTCAGGGCTCATTTTTTCTCTGTCATTTGTCTGTATAGCAGCAAAGCCAGGAGTGTGTCCAAAGACAAACGGTGAAAAAATAAGGTGTATCAGGAAGGATTACGAGTTGTGTGCCGATGACAGCGAGTGTCCAAAAAATCAGAAATGCTGCAGAACTGCATGCGGTGGAACTCGGTGTACGGCTCCAGTTACAGGTATTATATTATACTCTTATATTATATCTCTTAACTAATGCTGTTAACAATGGGAGTCAGCTGTAGCATACTAGGCTTCATTAGCCTACTATAATGTTAAAGGTCAAAGTAAAAAAAAAATGCCATACAAACACTTAAATCACACTTTTATTTATTTAATATGAAATATAAACGTTTAAATGGTGGCTGTCGTAAAAACGTGCCGGATTTATTCAAACATGCATTAAATATTGAAGAACATTAAAAATTATAACGAATTTGTAATATGGTGCATATATTTAGCAAAATGCTACTCTCTTGAGTTATTTATTTATTTTTTTGCTGACATGGTTTTTCTGTGGTAAATGTGACGTTACATGACATTGTTTACAAGCTGTTTAACTGATGTTTTTTCCATGGATGAAACACTGATTGAGCGATACGACGTTACATGATACGGATTTCGATAAGTTTTACTCTATCTTTTAACACACTTTCAAACGCCCATTCATGTTTATTTTCGCACTGTAACTGGTATTATTTAAGGAGGAGATCATGTGTTGCTGCTTCTCTTGAGCTTTGCTGAGCTGAGCTATCTCACGCCACAGCGCCAAAACGCTATACTGTATATGTTTTAGAATTTCGTAAGAAAATGGCCGAAATTAGAAATTTGTGACTTTATTTTATAATAATAGTCACAAAGTACAAAGATTATTGCGTTCTATTGGATGGGATGCACGCTACAATGTTCAATTCATTAATCAAATTAAAACAGGATGACTAATCGATTCTTGAGATTTGAGAATCGATATCGGTAAAATGAGAATCGATTAATATCGAGAAATCAATATTTTTTACCCAGCCCTATTATATTATTTTATATTGTATTATACTACGAGAAGGGGCGACATTGCGAGTTTTAAGGGGGGTATGCAAGAAATAATTTTGGACCCCTTCTTCCAGTTGAATGCATTTTCAGGGAAACACACGGCTAAATAGTTCCAGGCAGGTCTGGACCACATTACATGTCCATATCACTTCGCCAAATGATTCCAGTTATTTCAAAGGTTCTTCAAGCCTACAACAGGAAAATAACCAAAAACTCCAGTGAAAACTTCATTCAGCATTCAGTGATATGGCTTCTCTGTCATGTGTTTGTATAACAGCAGACCCAGGAGTGTGTCCAAGAGGAAAATATAAACCAGCAATGTGTGCCCTGATAAATTTCTTGTCGTGTGCCGATGACAGTGACTGTGCCAACAATCAGAAATGCTGCAACAATGGATGTGGACTTCAGTGTATGGATCCAGTTACAGGTATTATATTATATTATATTATGTTACATTATTAAATGGCCCTGCACTTTCTGGCACAGAGCGGCCCACTACAACCAGCCCACAACAAATCACACCATAAACCCACCAGCTCATTATGCACAGAGCAATTTTTATACATTGTGATTTGTCTTTTGTGATTTGTGACATGTAATGAGCTATAATTAGTTGAAAGGATTCAGATTCAAAAAGAAAAATCTTTCGTGCCTGTGTCACAAGTATTTACTTAGTTACAGTTCATTTTTGGACATATTTCAGAATGAACTTCACTGACAGAAAGAAGGCAATGTTTTTTTTTTCTTTATTTGACAAAAAGGAGAACACTTTATTTTTATTGTGAGTATACACAAAAAAATAGACACTTAACAGGATCTAATGATGTACAACACTTGTAAGATCAAAATCAATGGAGTAATTTGAGTCTCATTTGATCCTATAAGGAAAAAAGTGAGCCCATCGCGCCGCCGCTAATGCCGACCACAGAGAGTTAAAACAATCTTCATAAAAACTAATTATAATAAATGTCATATTTAACTGTGCTCTTTAATATTTCAGGGCTCATTGTTTTTCTCTGTCATTTGTCTGTATAACAGCAAAGCCAGGAGTGTGTCCAAAGACAAACGGTGAACAAATAAGGTGTATCAGGAAGGATTACGAGTTGTGTGCCGATGACAGCGAGTGTCCAAAAAATCAGAAATGCTGCAGAACTGCATGCGGTGGAACTCGGTGTACGGCTCCAGTTACAGGTATTATATTATACTCTTATATTATATCTCTTAACTAATGCTGTTAACAATGGGAGTCAGCTGTAACATACTAGGCTTCTTTAGCCTACTGTTAAAGGTCAAAGTAAAAAAAAACTTGCCATACAAACACTTAAATCACACTTTTATTTATTTAATATGAAATATAAACGTTTAAATGGTGGCTGTCTTAAAAACTTGCCAGATTTATTCAAACATGCATTAAATATTGAAGAACATTAAAAATTATAATGAATTTGTAATATGGTGCATATATTTAGCAAAATGCTACTCTCTTGAGTTATTTATTTATTTTTTTGCTGACATGGTTTTTCTGTGGTAAATGTGATGTTATATGACATTGTTTACAAGCTGTTTAACTGATGTTTTTTTTCCATGGATGAAACACTGATTGAGCGATACAACATTACATGAGACGGATTTCGATAAGTTGTACTCTATCTTTTAACACACTTTCAAACGCCCATTCATGTTTATTTTCGCGCTGTAACTGGTATTATTTAAGGAGGAGATCATGTGTTGCTGCTTCTCTTGAGCTTTGCTGAGCTGAGCTATCTCACGCCACAGCGCCAAAACGCTATACTGTATATGTTTTAGAATTTCGTAAGAAAATGGAGGAATTTCGAAATTTGTGACTTTATTTCATAATAATAGTCACAAGGTACAAAGATTATTGCGTTCTATTGAATGGGATGCACGCTACAATGTTCAATTCATTAATCAAATTAAAACAGGATGACTAATCGATTCTTGAGATTTGAGAATCGATAACGGAAAAATGAGAATCGATTAATATCGAGAAATCAATATTTTTTACCCAGCCCTATTATATTATATTATATTATATTCTGTTATACTACGAGCAGGGGCGCCATTACGAGTTTTAAGGGGGGTATGCAAGAAATAATTTTGGACCCCTTCTTCCAGTTGAATGCATTTTCAGGGAAACACACGGTTAAAGTAGTTCCAGGCAGGTCTTGACCACATTACATGTCCATAACACTTTGCCAAATGATTCCAGTTATTTGGAGGTTCTTCAAGCCTACAACAGGAACAGAACCAAAAACTCCAGAGGCACAGTTATTTATCCCTTAAGTTTAATAAATCAGTCCATTTAACACAATGCTCTGGTATGGTCTAAATCAGGGGGTTTCAATCCTGGTCCTTCCAGGCACTGCACTTTTTAAATTGTCTCTCTATCTGACAGTCTTAGTACAGTTCATGAAGCTCTCATCTCTCGATCATGTCATGTGTGGTATCAGCTTTGATCACAGGAATAAATAACAGTTTGCAATATATTCAGATAGATTTTTACATCGTAATAATATTTTGCTATATTTTTACTGTAAGGCTGAATTTATTTGATCAAAAATAGGCTTCAGAATGTTGATATTTTTGATCAAATAATTTCAGCCATCTTTTTTCACAAACAAAACTTAAAACCTTTGACCACTAGAGTAAAAAGCCACGGGAACCAAGAACACCTGGCCGCAGCCTGTAGATCGGGGTGGGACTGCACGTGTCACCCCACCCCACACTTACTCTGATTGGCTCATTCATCTTCAATAGACAAACATGATTGAAAATGTGTGCGTAGTGTGTGTAGGTCAGAGTAGTGCATGGCTTGATGGTGCATGGAGTGAATGTCATCAATCAAGTTAAAAAACTGTAAAAGTGAGGTGTCTAATGCCATACAAACTCGATAGCTTATATAGGTTGAGCTCAGTCTAGAGCACACTTAAAGGGTTAATTCACCCAAAAAAGAAAATTATGTCATTAATGACTCACCTTCATGATGTCCCCAAGCCCGTAAGACCTCCGTTCATCTTCGTAACACAGTTTAAGATATTTTAGATTTAGTCAGAGAGCTTTCTGTCCCTCCATTGAAAATGTATGTGCGTTATACTGTCCTTGTCCAGAAAGGAAATAAAGACATAATCAAAGTAGTTCATGTGACATCAGTGGGTTAGATAGCACGTCAGAAGCGTCACTAAATGCGGCTCAACAACAGAACTGAAAGAGAATACAATGCTGAATAAAGTCGAAGTTTTTGTTATTTTTGGATCAAAATGTATTTTCGATGCTAACCCACTGATGTCACATGGACTACTTTGATGATGTCATGAGGCTGAGTCATTAATTACATAATTTCCTTTTTGGGTGAACTAATCCTTTAATCTGAGACAAATTCCACTGTTTTTTGTTAACTTAACCATGCTGTGTCCGTCTCATTTAATCACTGAGTTGTTGTTTACGGCAAGTTTAATCTTCTAGATCAGTCGAATTCATAAATGAATGTTATTTATTGTGAACCAATCCATTTAAAAGAATCGGTTCAAAAGATTCGCTCACGAAACGGTCTTGGAGATCTCCATTTAAAGGCTATAAAGTGAATCACAATATTTAGCCACCCTGCTAGCCACCAAATTCAAACACTTGAATTGTTTGACAAAAGTGGTTCATTCGTATGGGCTGACGGAAAGATAAGGCAACGTCCATTTTCTATAATTCATTCTTTATATATATATACTTACGTAGCAATGGACCAGTTGGACATCGACCCACCGGAAAACCTCCAGGTGGACCAGATGCCCATTCAGTCAGGAGTGTGTCCAAGCATAACAAATGAACCAGGAATGTGTGCCCTGATTACTTTCGTGCCGTGTGCCGATGACAGTGACTGTGCCGACAATGAGAAATGCTGCAACAATGGATGTGGACTTCAGTGTATGGTTGCAGTCACAGGTATTTTTTTATGTTTTATAAAACGGTTAGTTCGAATCCTTGATTCTGATTGGTCAAGAGCTGTGCTTTATTCACGATAAAACATGGCTATGACCGCTTCACCCAGTGGTGTAGTCTAGTTTTTTGTAGTGAGTATACTGTGATATTCCTTTAAAATTCGGTTTTAATAGATTTGATTATTATTTTAAAAATTACATTTTACTATGCAATTTCTTTCATAATTCCATCGAGTTACTTTATTTATCTCTATAAACTGTTGTAAATTAAATAAATTTGAACTTCTGTGTGTTTTAATAAACTATTATTAGTATTATTAGGCCTACTTGAAGTAGGCCTATACTCTACTGTGCAATAGTAATATATTTCTTTTATATTTTATTCAAGTGATACAAAACGTTGATTTTGACAGGTTGCATGAAGCAGGGGCGTCATAGGATTTTGATCATCACTTAGGATTTTTTCTAAAAAAAAAAAAAGACAAAAAAAGGTGACACTTTAGTTTAGGATCTAATGCTCACTATTAACCAGTTTCATTACATGCAAATGCAAAGGCAGGGTTTTATAATCGCTGTTGTCCCAAATGTGAGGTAGGTAGAAAAATTTTAATTCTCTGATCTACATATGTGCATTTTAGGATGTTTTGAAGGCCAAAAAAAAAAAAATAGATAACAGCTTTAAAACCATGTCAGCGGGCACTGGGCAGCTGATTATTTCTCTCTCCTCATCAGCATCACCCTCTTTTACTCTTTGTTTTTATCTTGCCCTGTCTGTTCCCCTCCTAAAGATGAGCTTTGACTGATATAGGGTTTTCATTTTTGTCTGTCAGTGAAGACAGTAAACATGGGGTCAACTGATTAACAATGAATAATTTTTTTAATTTCTCTGATGTGCATTTCAAGACGTTTGAAGACCATTTTCTGTAATTAAGAGCAATTAATCACACCTGAGATTGAAGTACTTTTATATAATGTAATTTTATCTTTAATCTCAAAATGAATGTAGAAACAACATAAAGACAGTGGCAGATATGTCAAATGTTTGTTTAATGGCATCTTTTAATGAAAGAAGGCATCACTGATACCAGTTCTGCTTTGTCTCTATGAAAAATTTGTTTTACTATGGACCCAAAACAAACTAAAATTTGTTTTAGTTTGTTTTGGGTCCATTCCTATTCCCCAGGGGGTAACACCTGGTCTCGGGGGAGAGGGGAGATATCTTGAAAAGACATCACCCCTGGAGGAGAACAGGATTCTCCTAAGTTCTCAATCTTTTTCCTATTTCCAATAACTGTAATGAAATTAAGACCATTTTACCAATCGCACTGAGACACTTAAAATGATACCAAACATGAAAAGGGAAAACCTTAGATTCACAAGCAAAAGAACAATAAACACCTATCACCCAAAACTTTATTGGGGCATCTCCCACAACAGAAGAACAGGCATTGTTTTCTTGTTCTGCCTGTTCTGCTGCTGCAGGAATGAAACAATTTTACCACTCGCTCCAGAAGTATTTATTTTGCCCTTGCATAACACAGCTGGAGGCAGGAGGTTTGTGAGATTTGCATGCCTGAATGAGCCCTGGAGGAGAGAAGATATCCCCACAACATGGGGGGAAGATATCGGGTTGGGCCAGTTGTGTGGTGCCCTCTGTCCCTTTGATCTCTTTTACAGAGATTAGTGAGTTTTTATTGTTTTACTGCAGTTTCGAATTCCTAAATTCAGTCTTAGGAAAGTCCTTCCTTACAATCATACAATCATAATCAACAGAGTAATTTGAGTCTCTTTTGATCTGATACGGAAAAAAGTGAGCCCATCGCGCCGCCGCTAATGCCGACCACAGAGAGTTGATAATCTTCATAAAAACTCATTATAAGAAATGTCACATTTAACTGTGCTCTTTAATATTTCAGGGCTCATTTTTTCTTTGTCATTTGTCTGTATAACAGCAAATCCAGGAGTGTGTCCAAAGACAAACGGTGAACAAATAAGGTGTATCAGGAAGGATTACGAGTTGTGTGCCGATGACAGCGAGTGTCCAAAAAATCAGAAATGCTGCAGAACTGCATGCGGTGGAACTCGGTGTACGGCTCCAGTTACAGGTATTATATTATACTCTTATATTATATCTCTTAACTAATGTTGTTAACAATGGGAGTCAGCTGTAGCATACTAGGCTTCATTAGCCTACTATAATGTTAAAGGTCAAAGTAAAAAAAAAATGCCATACAAACACTTAAATAACACTTTTATTTATTTAATATGAAATATAAACGTTTAAATGGTGGCTGTCGTAAAAACGTGCCGGATTTATTCAAACATGCATTAAATATTGAAGAACATTAAAAATTATAACGAATTTGTAATATGGTGCATATATTTAGCAAAATGCTACTCTCTTGAGTTATTTATTTATTTTTTTGCTGACATGGTTTTTCTGTGGTAAATGTGACGTTACATGACATTGTTTACAAGCTGTTTAACTGATGTTTTTTCCATGGATGAAACACTGATTGAGCGATACGACGTTACATGATACGGATTTCGATAAGTTTTACTCTATCTTTTAACACACTTTCAAACGCCCATTCATGTTTATTTTCGCACTGTAACTGGTATTATTTAAGGAGGAGATCATGTATTGCTGCTTCTCTTGAGCTTTGCTGAGCTGAGCTATCTCACGCTACAGCGCCAAAACGCTATACTGTATATGTTTTACAATTTCGTAAGAAAATGGCCGAAATTAGAAATTTGTGACTTTATTTCATAATAATAGTCACAAAGTACAAAGATTATTGCGTTCTATTGGATGGGATGCACGCTACAATGTTCAATTCATTAATCAAATTAAAACAGGATGAATAATCGATTCTTGAGATTTGAGAATCGATATCGGTAAAATGAGAATCGATTAATATCGAGAAATCAATATTTTTTACCCAGCCCTATTATATTATTTTATATTGTATTATACTACGAGAAGGGGCAACATTACGAGTTTTAAGGGGGGTATGCAAGAAATAATTTTGGACCCCTTCTTCCAGTTGAATGCATTTTCAGGGAAACACACGGCTAAGTAGTTC
The DNA here is from genome assembly GCF_988280905.1 of Pimephales promelas. Lineage (NCBI taxonomy): Eukaryota > Metazoa > Chordata > Actinopteri > Cypriniformes > Leuciscidae > Pimephales > Pimephales promelas. Next base: position 12,617,824 of record NC_142788.1, read on the forward strand.
CAGGCAGGTCTTGACCACATTACATGTCCATATCACTTCGCCAAATGATTCCAGTTATTTCAAAGGTTCTTCAAGCCTACAACAGGAAAAGAACCAAAAACTCCAGTGAAAACTTCATTCAGCATTCAGTGATATGGCTTCTCTGTCATGTGTTTGTATAACAGCAGACCCAGGAGTGTGTCCAAGAAGAAAATATAAACCAGCAATGTGTGCCCTGATAAGTTTCTTGTCGTGTGCCGATGACAGTGACTGTGCCAACAATCAGAAATGCTGCAACAATGGATGTGGACTTCAGTGTATGGATCCAGTTACAGGTATTATATTATATTATATTATATTATATTATATTATATTATATTATATTATATTATATTATATTATGTTACATTATTAAATGGCCCTGCACTTTCTGGCACAGAGCGGCCCACTACAACCATCCCACAACAAATCACACCATAAACCCACCAGCTCATTATGCACAGAGCAATTTTTATACATTGTGATTTGTCTTTTGTGATTTGTGACATGTAATAAGCTATAAGTTTAAAGGATTCAGATTCAAAAAGAAAAATCTTTCGTGCCTGTGTCACAAGTATTTACTTAGTTACAGTTCATTTTCGGACATATTTCAGAATGAACTTCACTGACTGAAAGAAGGCAATGTTTTTTTTTCTTTATTTGACAAAAAGGAGAACACTTTATTTTTATTGTGAGTATCCACAAAAAATAGACACTTAACAGGATCTAAATGATTTACAACACTTGTAAGATCAAAATCAACGGAGTAATTTGAGTCTCTTTTGATCTGATAAAGAAAAAGTGAGCCCATCGCGCCGCCGCTAATGCCGACCACAGAGAGTTAAAACAATCTTCATAAAAACTCATAATAACAAATGTCACATTTACCTGTGCTCTTTAATATTTCAGGGCTCATTTTTTCTCTGTCATTTGTCTGTATAACAGCAAAGCCAGGAGTGTGTCCAAAGACAAACGGTGAAAAAATAAGGTGTATCAGGAAGGATTACGAGTTGTGTGCCGATGACAGCGAGTGTCCAAAAAATCAGAAATGCTGCAGAACTGCATGCGGTGGAACTCGGTGTACGGCTCCAGTTACAGGTATTATATTACATTAAATTAGCAGCAGCCATATTACCCTGTACCCAAGACTGGTTTCCCACTGAAGCTAAGCAGGACTGAGCCAGAGGTGCGTTTCCCGAAAGCATCGTTAGCCAACTTTTTTTTTTTGTTAAAAAAAGTGCACAAAGCAACTATTTTCCATGTTGATAAGAGCATTAAATTGAGAAAAAAATAATGGGCCAAAAAGAAATCAAGAGACAAATAGAATAGATTAAAATTTGCGATTAATCACAAGTTAACTATGACATTAATGCGATTTATCATGATTAAATATTTTAATCGTTTGAAAGCACAAATTTATATATATATATATATATATATATATATGAAATGAAAGTCAAAAGCACATTTTAGTCATACCTGGAAACAAATCCTTTCAAATGGGTTTAATGGGCCACTCTATACAATTAGTTCAAAGTTGGAAACATCTTGAAAAGAAAATTGTCTTTTTCCATAAATCTTTTAAAGTATTTATTTTTTAAAATAGGTCAATACATTTTATCACACATATTTCAAAGTAAAGGATTCGTTATTTTGATATAGCCTAGCTTACATTGGAACAAAATTATAACAGTATTTTTTTTTTTTTTTTTGACAAAACAATAGAAATGTAATAAATGAATTCATTATTATATTACATTATACTACGGGCAGGGGTGCCATTACAAGTTTTAAAGGAGTTGTTCACTTTTAAATAAAAATTCAAAAAGAAATTCAGGTTTTTGATGAAAATTTTCCAGGATTTTTCTCCATATAATACACTTTACTGGGCAAATCTGGGCAAATCTTTTCCCCAGTGTTTTCAGGGAAACAGACAGCAAGTAGTTCCAGGCAGGTTTGACTTGCAGTGAAACTCCTGTGAAAAAGACATTCAGTGATGTGGCTTCTCTTTCCTTATCATAACACTTTATTTTCCAGTGATTTCTAATAAGCTTTTCATTTTCCAGTGATTTCTTATGAGCTTTTGTCTTTTGTATTGTGTGTCTTATCTCTATTTCTGCCATCTTTCTTCAAATCTCTCTCTTGCGCGTTCTCTCTCCTCTAGAGTCATAAAGTTACACCCCCTAATACTGATTGGCTACACACGTTTGTTGTTGTTTTTCAAACAGTGATTTGTAAATATGGCGTACCCCACCTTTAATACCTCGGCTCAATTCTTCAAGCATTAAAAAGTGCTGCGCTGCCTGTTTTCTGTAGAAAGTAAATCTCACAGCTTTCGATTTGATCTCAAACATTCCGGCATTGAGCGCTTTTAGACGGCTGCACCGAGACTGCACACTAAATTGATTCGAATTGTTTGACAAAAGTGGGTCATTAGTCTGGGCTGAGGGAAAGAAAAGGCTATGTACATTTTCTATAATTCATCCTTTATATATATTTATGTAGCAATGGACCAGTTGGACATCAACCCACCGGAAAACCTCCAGGTGGACCAGATGCCCATTCTGCCAGGAGTGTGTCCAAGCATAACAAATGAACCAGGAAAGTGTGCCCGGATAATTTTCGTGCCGTGTATCGATGACAGTGACTGTGCCTACAATCAGAAATGCTGCAACAATGGGTGTGGACTTCAGTGTATGGTTGCAGTTACAGGTATTTTATTATGTTTTATTATATTATGTGTGGTCAATCTATAAAAAAGTTTTACTAATTAATTGCAGATTTTCTGTAATTAAGCGCAATTAATCACACCTGAGATTCAAATACTTTTATATATTATAATTTTTCCTTTAATCTCAAAATGAATGTAGAAACAACAGACAGTGTCTGATATTTCAAACATTTGTTTAATGACATCTTTTTATGAAAGAAGGCATCACTGATACCAATTCTGCTCCTGATGTCTCTATGAAAGTCTCTATGTTTGACTAATTTAAGTAATTAATTATAGCCATTCAGCATTACAGTATAATTGAAAGCTATCGATTTTAATATTTATTAGGCTTTAACAAATAAAACAATTTATAATTCTATTATTTCTTAACCCTCTGGGGTCTGAGGTGTTTTTGGTTTCCTTGAGATGTTTTGACATGCACTGACATTTGTGCTTTTTTCAGTTGCTTATAAACATATTAATGGCACAGCTGAAATGACATTTTGCACAATCAGGGCTACCATAATATGTGAGCAACATGTTTGTAAACATTTCTATTTTTTGTGATTATATTGTTTATGCATGGTTAATGAAAAAAAAAATAATAATAAATAAAGTTTCTGAAATAAGGCCACAAACATATACTAAACATATGTCCACAAGACTAATGGATGTTGTCGCCTAGAGATTTTACTTCAAAATGATTTTCCTATTAATTCACATAAAACAATAGATTGTTTGGAAAGGCAATATGCGAATGGGCATTAACAGCTAAACCCTTGTCATGTGAGGACATATATATATATATATATATATATATATATGAATATAAATGAAAGTCAAAAGCACACTTTTAATCATACCTGGAACCAATCCAGTTCAAATGGGTTATATGGGCCATTCTATTGAACTGGTTCAAAGTTGGAAACCTCTTGAAAAGAAAATTGTCTTTTTCCAGAATTTTTTTATTATTTTTTTAAAGTTGGCCAACACATTTTATCATACATATTTCAAAGTTAAGGATTCATTATTTTGATATAGCCTAGCTTGCATTGGAACAAACACTAGAACAGTTGATTAGTTTATTTTTCACAAAACATGCAATATTTTAACACATGAGTAGAAACTGTCTAACAAAAGCTTATTTTATGTCTATTTTAGAGTAAAAACTTTATAATCTATCCAAAACTACAGATGGTACTATGTTTGATACTACAGATACTATTCAATGTCGCAATGAGAACAAATCTCAGTTGGCAAAAGGCAATATAGTTTGGATGTGTTCATGTAAAAATAACGTTTACTAATGTAGAAGCGAGAGTGACTAAACGCACAGATGTGATGTACATCTGTAGTAAACAACATCACACGCACGTCTGTGTCATTCATTCACACACAGACATGCAATTCATATTTATACTGTCTTTGTGCAGTTGAGGTAACTTTTCCAGGATTATTACGATCGAATTATTCCTCAGCGCAGCAAGGTAAAGTACAAGATTCTTATTAAACTGGATGTTTTATCCAGCTGATATTGGCGTTGGCATGGCTTGCCTCAACATTTGCATTAAACGTGTGCTCTCAGTGGGCGTGGTCACATTAACATGTAATAAGCTATAATTCGCTGAAAGGAAAAAGACTGACATCTCTTTCTTTTCATAAAGATTACATAAACTGAGAATATATATATATATTTTTAAATGAATTACTTTATTTAAAAGAAGAGAATTTCAGATTCAAAAAGAAAAATCGTTTGTGGCCGTGATACAATACATATTTTTTTAGTCACAGTTCATTTTCAGACAAATTTCAGAATGAACTTCACTGACAGAGAGAAGGCAAAATGTCCATCATATATATTTTTGTTTATTTGACAAAAAGAAGAACACTTTCTTTTTATTGTGAGTATCCACAAAAAATAGACACTTAACAGGATCTAATGATGTACTTGTAAGATCAAACACTTGTAAGATCAAAATCAACAGAGTAAGTTGAGTCTCATTTGATCTGTTTAAGAAAAAAGTGAGCCCATCGCACATTTACCTGTGCTCTTCAATATATCAGGGCTCATTTTTTTTTCTATGTCATGTGTCTGTATAACAGCAAATCCAGGAGTGTGTCCAAAGACAAACGGTGAACAAATAAGGTGTATCAGGAAGGATTACGAGTTGTGTGCCGATGACAGCGAGTGTCCAAAAAATCAGAAATGCTGCAGAACTGCATGCGGTGGAACTCGGTGTACGGCTCTAGTTACAGGTATTATATTACATTATATTATATTATACTACGGGCAGGGGCACCATTACAAATTTTAATGGGGGTATTTAAGAAATAATTTTGGACCCCTTCTTCCAGTTGAATGTGTTTTAAGGTAAACACACGGCTAAAGTAGTTCCAGGCAGGTCTTGACCACATTATATGTCCATATCACTTCGCCAAATGATTCCAGTTATTTCAAAGGTCGTTACAACCTACAACATCAAAAGAACCAAAAACTGAGACACAGTGAAGAAGACATTCAGCATTCAGTGATCTGGCTTCTCTGTCATGTGTCTGTATAACAGTAAAGCCAGGAGTGTGTCCAAGCAAAACATATGAAGCAACAAAGTGTGCCCGGATACGTTTCATGTCGTGTGTCGATGACAGTGACTGTGCCAACAATCAGAAATGCTGCAGCAATGGATGTGGACTTCAGTGTATGACTCCAGTGACAGGTGTTATTACATCACATCACATCACATTACATTACATTATATTATTATATCAGGGCTAAAAAGTGGCCCTGGACTTTCTGGCACAGAGCGGCCCACTACAACCGGTCCAAAACAAATCACGAATAAACCCACCAGCTCATTATGCACAGAGCAATTTTTAACAGCGCGTACTAACATAAAAATATAACACTATACAAAAATGTAAACACTATTTAATTTTTTAAAATGCAATGGATGTGGACTTCAGTGTATGACTCCAGTTACAGGTATTATAATATATTATACTACAGGGCTGTTGAATGCTTTAATTTGATTGGTCCATATCACTTCACCAAATGATTCACAACACAACGAAATCAAGTCACAACAAAAGGACATAAGCCACAACACAACGGAAATGCTTCCGACCACTAGATGCCTCTCGGCATAGTTCGCTTTTCTATCCACTGTTCTATAGACCTTATGTAGCCCCGCCCCTTTACATTACATTAAGTAAATCCACTTCAAACGCTAATTACTCCAGGACAGCAGTGCCATAGAAATATAGCCTGGCTAATGTCAGACGCAAGTTTCATTGAGCTCACGCTAAATTAAAGTGAAAGTACACTTTTAATGGACAAACTTTAGTATGATTTCACACAAAAAGTGCCCAAAATGCACAGATAAACATGTCTAGTGAGTTTAAACAAGAACTTGAGTACGCAAATAAAGGAAAATAAAGACTCAAAAGTATTTACTGAAGATTTAGGCTACCCAGTAAAATCTTGTTTTTAATTATTCAATTTGGGTGAAAGTTATGTATTATATTTTAAAAAATAAATAAATTAAACTAGCCAGAAAATTTTATATATAAACATTTTTTTAGTTTATGTAACAAACAGACAGCTACATAGGCTAGCACAACCCATATCAAACCCGAGTGTGTGGTTTATTTGTGTGCTTTGTTTTTTATCCGTGGAGATGACTGAAACTAATAGATTGTTATAAATGAATGACCAACTTCTAAAAACAAATTTAAAGTTGGCTTTGTAAAGAATTGCTCGCTTACCGATATGTAGCTTTGGATCCGCTGCTGTGACACTGTACAAACGCTTCCAGTGTGAATCACGCACCTGCAGTTCATAGCTGTCAACATTGAACATTGAAAATAAGGGAGTTTTCCCGGAATCCATCCCCAAAATAAGGGATTTTTTTTTGCACGATTCTCACCCACAAACTTTAAAAAATAAAGCACAATCCTTAAAAGTGTAAGGTGTTCATAACTAGCCTATGTGTGAGAGAGAAAGAGACAGTGTCATTTAAAGGGAAAAAAATCTACATTTGGATTAGCGTGTGTTGCTCTAGCATTTGGACAACAATTTCAACATTTAGCCTATCACACATCTTCCAAAATCCGCAAAATAGGGAAGTGGGCTGTCTGTTTATTTTAATTACATTTACACATTTTGTGTAGCTTTAAAGAGCCTATTTAGCCTGATGGTGGACCATCACTCAGAAGACACTATCTTTATATCCTCCTATAGGCCCAGAACGTTTTTTTTTTTTCAAGTTTTTTTTTCTTCTTCATGTAATCACATTGTTAAGAGCTTAAGAAACAAATGGAAAAAAAGAAAATATATTTTATTCATATATTTGAAAATCTATTTATAATAATTATTATTTGTTTAAATTACATTGATATCTGAATTTATGTAAAAACCTAGACTTTCAAACATCAAAATGTAATGTATTAATATGTATTCGAGTACAAAATTACATTCAGCTAGCCTAAACATCGTTTCCTATTTTTTATTTATTTTTTTGCCTGGAAACGCAAAGAAATTCCAGGCAAAGAAACACGCTTGCCTGTCGCGTGAAAAATAGGCGTCAGTTCTATTTCAAGCATGCACGCGTTTTCTGGAGACGCGCGTGTCACGCAGGCAGCGTGCAATAAAAACGGACACGCCACGCAGCCAGTGTGTCTCCGGCCAGCGCGCGCGGCACCGCATCCGAGGATAAACGACTTCAAGCCGAATCTGTCCGAGCCCGTACGTCTCACACAATCAGAGTAAAAATACGGTATATTTTACGGGAAAATACTCAAACGGGAAGACAGCGGGAAAAGAGCTAAAATACGTGAGAAACCCGGAAAAAACGGGAGGGTTGACAGCTATGCTGCAGTTACGTTACGCGTAGTTACGCTGACACGCTGCTCAAGTGTTTGCGGTGTGAAACCTATGTGTGAAATGGCCGTAAAGCCCAATTTATACTTCCGCGTCGACCTCTCGCCATAGCTACGTCGGAAGGCTGCATCAAAAGGTAACTTCGCGCCTGCTGCCATGTTGGATCCATAGGTTTAAACAAACCTTTTCGGTGTGTCGCGTAGAGGTCGTCATCGTCTTGCTGCTCCCTCCCCGTTCTGTGATTGGTTTCTTTTATGAGGCGAAAATTTGGTCCATGACTACTTGGCAACGTGAATAAAATCGTGCTGTGGCAAGGTAGTATGGGGAAACATTATTTTGTGCCCCTCACCTGTATTTGTCCCCCAGTGGCTAGAAATTTCAATCTGTGTAAACCGAGCTTTGGCTATCTTTCTTTGCCTTTGAGAAGATGAAAGCTCTTACGGGCTTGTATGACGTAATAAGGAGGAAAGGTAACCTCCCCTTTCTCTGAATTGCTTGCCCATGAGAAAAAGAGCAAGGTAGTAGTTTTTCCTCAAGAGATATCATGGCTTGTATGACCAAAGCATGACAGTTGATCAGTGTTCGGATGTAAAAATGAACACAAAATTATTTTTTTTTGTTCCTTCATCCGAGCCTCTGAAGAAACAATGTGTTAATTTTAAAGTTTTGTATGGTCCAAACATTTCACAGATGACAGAGCTGATACAGATATGGCCTCGATGTCTGAAAATAAATCGTTCAAGCTACCAAGCGACAATTTTTGATGTGTGGCCTATAAGGGTGTCATGATTTCGAAATCGATCAAAAGTCATTTACAATCTCGAACATCGAATTAAAAAATGGTCACGTCCGTTCGGCTTGCAAAACGGCAAAAAAAAAAAAAAGTGAAGTTGAAGTGCTGCGAGTTCTATGGTCAACCACATCTGACTAAATGGTGCTTTTCCACTACTGGTACGGCTCAGTTCGGTTCCGCTCGGCGCGGCTCGCTTCGCTTTTCGACTGCGTGGTACGACTCGGTACCGCTAGTACCGCTTTAAAGTGGGTGGGATTATAGACTGATCGATAACAGCGGTGGCTGTTACTGGCTATTTAGATCTAGCAGGTTTGGTTTCCCGTGTCAATGTCTATTGGTCGCAAATACAGTGACGCTGGTAGTGATGATTCTGTCTGACCAATCAGTGATCTGCAGTGTTTCACGTCACATTTTAGTACCGGTACGGTACACTTGGAACCTCAACAGACCAGGTACCAGCGAGCCATACCGTACCATGCAGTGGAAATGCGCCATAAGTGAGCTGAGCTTCCGCCCATTTGGATAACTATAGACCGATTTCTAAATTGCCAATTTTAGTTTTTAAGCGGTCTGTCTGCAGATCAAAGTGCTATTGGTTTTCTCTCTGAGTTGGTAAGAAATTAAATGTGGAGGACTTTTTCTTTGATGATCGACAGGTCAGTTTGCGTGACAGGATGCGTGTAACTAAGCGACAGAGAGCAACTGTTAAAGACGCAAATGTATGAGGTGATAGTATGTCCCAAAGCTTGTCTACTCTTCTGCAACACACTAAAAAGTATGCATTTTTCCATGTGTCTGTATAACAGCAGACCCAGGAGTGTGTCCAAGCAGAACATATGAACCAGAAATGTGTGCCCTGATACGTTTCGTGTCGTGTGCCGATGACAGTGACTGTACCAACAATGAGAAATGCTGCAACAATGGATGTGGACTTCAGTGTATGGCTCCAGTTACAGGTATTGTATTATATTATATTATGTGCTGTCAATGTATATATAAGTTGTACTTATTAATTGCACATTTTATGTAATTAAGCGCAATTAATCGTGCCTTACATTCAAGTATTTTTATATATTGTAATTTCACATTTAATCTCAAAATGAATGTAGAAACAACATAAAGACAGTGGCTGATATGTCAAATGTTTGTTTAAAGGAACACTCCGACTTTTTGGGACTTTAGCCTATTCACCTTACCCCCCAGAGTTAGATAAGTCCATACATACCTTTTTCATCTCCGTGCGTGCTATAAGTCTGTTTGACGCACCCACCGCTAGCCTAGCTTAGCACAAAGACTGGATGTGAATGGTTGCAGCTTTCATACTAATCCAAATGAGTGACAAAATAACGCAAACGTTTTCCTATTTACATGTTGTGGTTTGTATAGTCACAGAGTGTGCAAATATCAAGGCCATATGAGACACAGACATCTTTTGACCGTATAAATACTATATTTTCTGAAGGGGAAGCACTGCTACTTGGGCAGAGTGATAACAATCACCTGAGACGCACCGTGACGAGGAGCAGAGAGTTCTCTTCGCTCAGCGTTGGAATAAAGAGTCAGCAATTACTAACGTTAGATAGAAAAGCATAGTTTATCATGGGTGTTTGCTTTATTGTATGAGCTGTGACAATAAACAGGGGAGACCAGGTAATACAGTACCATGTTTCATTGATTTCCAACCAAAAACGCACCCAGATTTATAAATATCACATGAATAAATAATTATTATTACAGGAATCAATATATTTTAAATGCAATTTATTAGCTGAACCAAATGTATTCAACAGTAGCCTATATAATATACAGTATTGCATTACTATAGGATAGAATAAGGGGAAAGTAATAGCACAAATTGTTTTTGCACAATGAACTCACAGCCTATCGTACCCTTTTGCACGCTCAAGTTCGTTATTTCCATGGTGATTTCAAATTTAGGCTACTAGGCGCGCCGCGCGCAGGGTGCAAGTTCAACGCGGTGAACGCGCTCGTTTTTTTTCCCCAAGCGCGTCCGCACCGCATCAAGATAAAAACATATTCATACCCTAATCATATAATAGTGTCACTAACGTTACATTAGATCTGGCTAAAGGCACTGTTACAGTAGGTCATCTAAAAACATAACGGAACACTTACCTCAGCCGCAGGTGATCCACTTGTCCTGTCTGTGCTATCGATGGGATGGCCGTATCCTTCAGCACATTATGGTCCGTGTGGCAAATTCCATTTTTTCAAAATAGTCGTCCATTGAAATGTACCGAGCAAACATAATGTCCCTTGATAATCTTAGGTGTGTTTGGATCAATATCCAGAGTAAGTTAGCCATTTCTTCATCCAGTCAGCGTTTTTAGTTGGAATTCTGTGAAACATGGTATTACCTCCCCTGTTTACAGTCGCAGCTATTTACAATAGAGCGAAAACCCATGACTCTAAACTACGCTTTTACTATTTATAAATTGCTGACTCTATTACCCAAACACCGAGCGAACTCTCCGCTCCTCACCACGGCGTGTCTCCGGTGATGCGGTTATTACGCCGTCAAAGTAGCAGTGCTTCGCCTTCAGAGAATAGTTCCCAGGTTTTATACGGTTAAAAGATGTCTGTGTCTCATTTGACTTTGTTATTTGTACATTATGTGACTATACAAATCACAACATGTAAATAGGAAAACGTTTGCGTTATTTTGCCACTCATTTGGATCAGTATGAAAGCTGCAACCGTTCACATCGAGTCTTTGTGCTAAGCTAGGCTAGCGGTGGGTGCGTCAAACAGACTTATAGCACGCACGGAGATGAAAAAGGTATGTATGGACTTATCTAACTCTGGGGGTTAAGGTGAATAGGCTAAAGTCCCAAAAAGTCGGAGTGTTCCTTTAATGGCATCTTTTTATGAAAGAAGGCATCACTGATACCAATTCTGCTCCTGATGTCACTATGAAATAGATTTTTTTTCCTATTTTTAGTTATTAATTATAAGCATTCTGCATTACAGTATAAGTGAAAGCTATCAATTTTAAAGTGTCTTAGGTTTAAAAAAATCTAACAACTTAAAAAAAAACTTTTGCTGATAATTTACTCACCCCCATATCATCCAAGATGTCCATGTCTTTCTTTCTTCAGTCGAAAAGAAATTAAGGTTTTTGATGAAAACTTTCCAGGATTTTCTCCATATGATGGACTTCATTGGGAACCAAACGGTTCAAGGTCCAAATGAGAGTTTAATTGCAGCTTCAAAGGGCTTTAAACGACACCAGACGATGAATAAGGGTCTTATCTAGCGAAACGATTGGTCATTTCAAAAATAAATTAAAAAGTTTAAGTTTTATAAGCTAAAATGGTTGCCTTGCTCTGTTCTGTGATGCACATTCGTGACTCTCCTGTTTGAACTCGTTCATCAAAACAAACAAATCTTCTTTTCGAGTCATGACTCGAAGGGTCCTAGATAAGGGTCCACCATTCATCGTCTGGTGTTGTTTAAAGCCCTTTGAAGCCGCACTGAAACTGTATTTTGGACCTTGAACCATTTGGTTCCCATTGAAGTCCATTATATGGAGAAAAATCCTGGAATGTTTTCATCAAACTCCTTAATTTCTTTTCGACTGAAGATAGAAAGACATGGATATCTTGGATGACATGGGGGTGAGTAAATTATCAGCAAAAGTTTTTTTTTAAAAGTGAACTACTCCTTTAAAAACAATCTTCATAAAAACTCATTTTTAAAAAAATATCACATTTACCTGTGCTCTTTAATATATCAGGGCTCATTTTTTTTCTTTCTTTCTCTGTCACGTGTCTGTATAATAGTAAAGCCAGGAGTGTGTCCAAAGACAGACAGTAAAATAAGGTGTATCAGGAAGGATTACGAGTTGTGTGCCGATGACAGCGAGTGTCCCAAAAATCAGAAATGCTGCAGAACTGCATGCGGTGGAACTCGGTGTACGGCTCCAGTTGCAGGTATTATATTGTATTGTATTATGAAATAATTGTGGGCCAGTTGAACGCATTTTCAGGGAAACACACGGCTAAAGTAGTTCCAGGCAGGTCTTGACCACATAACATGTCCATAACACTTTGCCAAATCATTTCAGTTATTTCAAACGTCCTTGGTTGCTAAGAAGATGGGACGTAATGAAAAGCATGTGGTCGTTGTGGGTTCTCCTTTGGTCGCACTCATGGAGGATCAAGTAAAAGAAGCAACACTCGTTCGTTATTTTACTTCTAAAATAAGTAAGTTAGTTGAAAACTGCGCTGTGCAAAGTAGTTGACTTACTGCATTGCTCTGATTGGTTGTAGGTCTACCGACTGTCCAATTGAGTGCAGAGTTTGTTTTTTTCCTGGATCGGTTAAGACACGCCTCATAATCAAAACCCTATGGAGCAGCATCAGACTCATATTCTCACTAGAATATGAGTATGACAAAGTCAGGCTAGCAACAACAGCAAAAGAACCAAAAACTCCAGTGGAAAAGACATTCAGTGATATGGCTTCTCTGTCATGTGTTTGTATAACAGTAAACCCAGGAGTGTGTCCAAGAAGAACATATGAAGCAGCAGAGTGTGCTTGGATACGTTTCGAGCCGTGTGTCGATGACAGTGACTGTGCCATCAATCTGAAATGCTGCAACAATGGATGTGGACTTCAGTGTATAGCTCCAGTTTATTACGGTATATTACATTACATTATATTATATTAGCTATACTATATTACATTACATTACATTACATTACAACATTGCATTAGATAACACTTTGAGGCTGTAGAATGCTTGAATCTAATTGATCCAAACGTCTCCAAACGATGTCAGTTATTTTAAAAGTCCTTAAACAGCAACAACAGCAAAATAACCAAAACCCACCACGACACTGACCAAGCAAATAAATATTGTAAACGAAATCCACAGTTGTCAATTGTCGAGTTTGCGTGCGCGATCCTCAGTTATCTAGTTACCAATGATCGCGCACGTGGACTTCGACCGAAAACAGGAAGAAAATGGACTTGGACAAAAACTACGATAAAACCTGTTGGAAAGCATCTTTTACAGCGATTTTTGTGTGAGCATATCAGTGAACACCCCAGACCACTCGGTGAGTTTCACGTCTTTGTAAACTAAAGTTTTATGCGTTTTAATGAATGATTGTTCGAGTGCACCTATGCTTTCATTATAAAGGTGGGGGGGGGGGGTGCTAACACAGAATCCAAAAATTCTCGTGACCGGAGCATCTGTCTAAAAAACAATCTTAACTATTCTATTTCATCAGGGACGATCTTAAAACAGGGCTTTAATTGTAAAATACCGAACTTGTCCTTTAAAGACACCGTTAATATAGTCCAAATGACTACAGTGGCGCAATCTTAAATGTATCAATCGACGAGAATACTTTTTGAGTGCAAAAATTAAAATAAAATAACGACTTTATTCCACTATTCATTTCCTTCTCTCTGTGCCTTGAGTTTTTTCATGTAGTGTAATAGCGCAGCGTGTCTGTCCTGCACGTCACCACGTTAACTCACTATTGGCCGACACTGGTCATGTGACGTACAACTAGGGATGCGCGGTATACCGGTATTGCAAAAATACCGGTATATAATAAATTTCAAACGGTACAATATCATCCTTTTGTTAAATTCGGTATTTGATGAGCTGCTGTTCCGAAGTTCTCCACTAGGCGGCAGTGCGCTACCGAAACTGACGCGAGTCACGCGAAACCGGCAAATGAAGGAACACGGTGGAAATGAAGCTCATTCGGATTTCTACACGCCCGAAATGAATGAATAGAGAGAGCAGTATGAGTGAAATAAGGCATTACTTTGCCAACTAAATTAATGAGAATAGTGTAGAAACAGACCTCAATGCACCACTCTGCAAACTTTGCTTTCAATAATGTGTTGCCATGGAATGCAACACATCAAATCTGCCAAAGCGCTCGTCAGTTGCTCATCCTGATTTGTTCAAGAGATCAACTGGTGAGTTCATCATTCAAATGATTTAATTTAGACTTTTATTGAACACTGAACAGCGCACATAAATAAGAGCTTATCAATTAAATATGATACGGTAAACAAAACTTGATTATAACTATGATACTCAAAACTATGATACTCAAAACTTCTTGCATGACACGCTCGAACCAATTCAGTTACCGTCTCATGATCTCATCATTTTTGCAGTTTCAAACAAATATATTCATTTAATTTGAATTAATAAAGCATAAAAGTGATAGTAAAATGAATGGCATTACTGCCGCTGTGGCGACCCATAGAGAGAGAGAGATGGTAGTAATATAAATATTAATAATATTAGCCTACAATTAAGCTACATTTGTAAACATTCACTAAGGAACCTGGCCTAACAATATAGCATTGATTAATCTAGATCAATCAGTAATAAAATGACCTAAAAATGTAATATCCTAATAAATGTTTAGCATCATAACATTACTTTTTGCAATGCATTATATGCATAATATGAACCCAAACACAAACAGTAACCAAACCAAGATGAATAAATGTAATAAATGTTGATAATTCTCTGTTGATGCATGACAGCTAATGGTTTACGTCATTTCATTATTCTATTATGTTAATCTATTATTATTATAGATATTAACCTATTTTAATTGTATAATATCTTTTTTTTCCCCAAAATCAAAATTTTACCTACACATAATTTGTTTATTTTTTAAATTTTGATATGTTTTTTTTTTTTTTTGGATACTTTTCTTTGCACATAGGGTAGTTGAGAGTTTCAAGCAGTGTTTAATAAAATTGTTTCAATTCACTTAAATTTAGACTTTTTTTTCCGACTGTGGTATCGATTTAGTATCGATACCGAGGTATTAGGTTCTGGTATCGTATCGAAACCAAAATTGTGGTATCGAGCCATCCCTACGTACAACACAGATGTGCTACGCAGTTATACTACGTAAAAAGACTCTGTAGAGAAGCCCACAGAGAAGGAAATGAATAGTGGAATAAAGTCATTATGTTTGCGCACAAAAAGTATTCTCGCCGCTTTATAAACTTAAAATTGAGCCACTGCAGTCACTGCATGACTACTTTGATGATGTCTGTATTACCTTTTCTGGACAAGGACAGTATATCATACATAAATTTTATTTGAAGAAAATGGGATATCAAACAGTTGACTGTAGCCATTAGAAATCTACTATGGAAGTCAATGGCTACCGTCATTTGATTACCAACATTCTTTTAAAATATCTTTGTTTGTGTTCATCAGAAGAAATAAACTCACAACGGTTTGGAACAACTTGAGTGTAAACAATGTTTACACAATGTAAACAATGACAATTTTTATTTTTGGGTGAACTATCCTTTTTAGGGTGCTATAAACTGGAGTGCAGTTTTCTGTGAAATAAATTTGACTCTGTTTAACCTTTCACACGCAACTTTAAAATATTCTAGCTGACCACCCAGTGTGCGACTTTCATTTTAAAATATATCTCCTTATTATTTCCATGGCGACGTTTCGTGATTGTGAAAACGAAAATGATGTCATTAATGACTCACCCTCATGTCGTCCCGAGCCCGTCAGAACTCTGTTCATCTTCAAAACACAGTTTATCATCTTCTTTATTGTCAAAGTAGAGAATGAGGCTGCGGATAACTGATTCCCATCTCAAGGCTTTGTGTCTGTGAACAGATTTATATTGTACCATTACACACCCTTTTATTCATACACAATGAACTCAATGAAATCAAGTGAGAACACAAAAGCATTCATGCGCAAGGAACACTGATTTGAGTACTTAGAGCAAAGTGACTCTACTTCCTGTTCCTGTCTGCCTTGCATTTTGGCCAAAGCAGAACTGTCGCTGAAACTCTATCATCTTCAGTACAGATTCTTAATATTTGAAATTTAAGTTGTAATTTACGACTAAAATTCTAATTACTGAAATTTCAGAACTTTTGACTTTTGTCTGTTTAATACAGTAAAGCTACTTTAATGCAATCTATATTGTATTAAAAGCTATACAATA
Source organism: Pimephales promelas (assembly GCF_988280905.1). Lineage (NCBI taxonomy): Eukaryota > Metazoa > Chordata > Actinopteri > Cypriniformes > Leuciscidae > Pimephales > Pimephales promelas. The sequence goes on from NC_142788.1 coordinate 12,634,220, forward strand.
AATGTACATGCATGTATGAGAAATACATTAAGTATATCTTATTTCAAAAAATGTGAACAAGCACACTTTTGATCAAACACACCTGACTCAGTTTGTCCAGAAATGGCCTCAGTTGGTCCCCACAACACCTCCCATGGCCTTCATCAGGGCAATAAGTCTTGATGTGCATTGAACATGAATCTCTGCCCCATGATCGATTCTCCTGAATTCCTCCTTGATCTAATGTGACAAAATGATTCAAGAGTACAACAGCAGAAATTTGGTTAAATAGACTGATGCAGGGAGCAAGGGTTAATTATGTACAAGGACTGTAGATATCAACAGTGGAGTGAACAATCCAGCACTTTCTTTTGTAATGTGCAAATCCAAAAGAGAAACACTAATTTGGCATTTCACTTTTAACTTTGAGTTTAGTACATTTCAAGTTTATTTATTTTTTCATGTGCTAAATCAGTTATTGTTGTCAATATTAATATTGCCCATGATTGCCACTCACGGTCTCTATTCTCTACAATCAACTTTTAGAAACAGGATGCTTTTATAAACACAGCCCTGCTTACTTTAAGACCTCATTTATGCACGATTTAGTGCGATTGAAAAAAAAATAGCTTTATGTGTAAACGTTCCATCCTGAGCAATATTCAGCAAGAGCATTCAAACTTTTCCATAGTCAACAGTATAATGTTAACGTTACTTCAGCAGGAGAGCGGGACATTAAATTGTTAATTTTAAGGCCCAATTTTAGCTAGCTAGCTAGCAGTTAACGTTAAAACGGTAAAGATTGTCTACTAATTTCTACTTAGTTTGACATTTTTACACGAAAAACAGTGCTTTGTGAATCTATAAAACTATTGAAAACTTCCGATTCAATATAAATAATGTAACGTTAGGTAATAGGAAGTGAAAAGGGGTTAACGATACAGTTTACTGTTATGGATAACCCACACGCGTTGCACTAATATGAGGCCATGTTGTAAGGTGAGCATTAATGTTTATTGAGTCAAATAAACAAGAATCATCAATCAAAACCCACACAGACCCATGTTTTATTAAATGTAAAACAGAAAGACAAACTTACCTCAAACACGACAGAAAGCAGCCACGCAGCAGCCCGCCAATTTGTCTCAGATCCAAAGTGCGCAGTTAGACTGTCTTGTCCAAACGCGCATGTGCGGATTCAAACGCGCTATGCTTTTCTATTAAAATTTACTTAAAATTACTATGTTTATGTGAAGGGACTATAAAACGTTTAAATATTACAAGCAAATATATAATAAGATTTACTCTTTCCAACCAGTTAATTTAATTACATGAATTAAACGCGTAGATATTTAACATTTTACTTAGAAAATTCTAGTTCACATTGAATTTTAATTTTATTAAGTAAAAATTATGATGATTAATTTAATATATATTACTACACCAAAAAGTTCGTTTATACAGTGCACCATAAACCAACCAATTCAATTCAATTCAGTTCAATTTAATTTCTTCTGAAGAGATCTCTTTATATATTTGATTAAGGTTTATTTATATATATATATATATATATATATATATATATATATATACGTTTATAAATATATATATATATATATATATATATATATATATACTGTATATATATATAAAGATATTTTATTAAAAACTGCATTTATTTTCTTGCCATCTTCTCACATTTACCACAGAAGCATCTGTATGACAAGTAATGCAAACATGACGCAAAAGATCCCTTGCATAAATGTAATTTCGCTTGTACATAGCAAACTTTATCACAGTATGCGTTTGTAGTTTAAAAAAATGCGCCAACGTTAGCGTTAGTGTGTGTCTGTGTTTTGCACATCCATAATTGCAAACAGGACGCGATTACAACTCTATACACATAAATGTATCAAATAACCATACCGAGACGTCCTGGTCCATTTTCATTTGTGTTTATTCTGCTGGAGTGTCTACGTCATCTGGGTCTGATCAGAGACTATTTATATATTCCGATGCAAACATGTACGGCTGAATGACATTCAAAACAGCAGGTCTCTCTCTCTCAGCCCTTCTGCTTAGACCGACTGCCATAGGTACCAAGTTACGCCCTCATCCAAAGGCAGGGCGGGAATGTGCAACTCATTTACATTTAAGGTCGTACACACCAAAACAGCTCTTTTTAAAACAGGCCCCAAAAATGACATTTTAAAGTGGTTAGAATAAATTAACTGTGGGGTATTTTGTGCTGAAACTTCACAAATACATTCTGGGGACACCCGAGACCAATATTGCATCTTGTAAAAAGGGACATAATAGGTGTCCTTTAACTACTGCGCTCTTTTACCGGTAGGTGTGGCCTCCTGGGGCAGTGATTCTGGGAGTTGTTGTCTTCCATCCACATAAGCCAAAACATTTTCTGTCTTTTCTCAGTCTAGAAAGCTCCAAATTCAAAAATAATTTCACATTTCTTTTACATAAATGACCCATTTTAAATACACATTTATCTTTCCAGAAGTGAAGTATCCCTGTACTGCTCTTATGAGGATACTCAACAAAACAGACATTTTGGTATAATTGGGTGTCACTATTAGTTCAAGCGCGAGAGAGAAGTCGATTCTGGTGTGCGTCGTTCTGTGCACCCCACAGGCAGGACAATCACAGGCAGTCTGTTCTCTTTTGTCTTTTGTTCATAAAAAAGAACATGATCATATAATGTAACGCTAGTCAAAGCATGACAGAAAAAATGGATGCTGTGTTTAATATATTAAACAGAAAAACATTAATTGCATGTGTTACTGTTGAGACCACGGACATAACCGACGTGTTTGCACTGGGAATGAAATCATGCGCAACCCCCGCAACTCAACGCCGAAAGAAAGCAAAAGAACCAAAACCCACGACAACTCTGACCAAGCAAATAAATAGTAAACAACTGTATAAAAACAACAAATTATTCCCTTTTTGGAAAATATGATAAGTGGAATAATTGACTCTGGTACATAGCATTTTGAGAAAATAATGCATGTTGTAAAATGTATTAAAATAATATTTACAACTTACAAATATATTTTTTACATTGAGGAAAAAAAAAAAAAACATTCATCATTCAGTAAAATGTATTCTCTGTCATGTGTCTGGATAACAGAGAACACAGAAGTGTCTCCAATCACAAATAATGACCCAGCAAAGTGTTCCATGAAGGGTTTCGTGTCGTGTACCGATGACAGCGAGTGTCCCAAAAATCAGAAATGCTGCAGCACTTCATGCGGTGGAAGTCTGTGTATGGTTCCAGTTACAGGTATTATATTGTATTTAATTATATTATAGTTATAGAGGTCTGTTGAATACTTTAATCTGATTGGTTGACACATTTTCTAAGGTATGCAATTATTTTCTGGGAAACACACAGCTAAAGTAGTTCCAGGCAGGTCTTGACTGCAGTACATGTCTATAACACTTTGACAAATTATTTCAGTTATTTTAAAAGTCCTTACAGCAACAAGAGCAAAAGAACCAAAAACTCCAGTGGAAAAGACATTCAGTGATATGGCTTCTCTGTCATGTGTTTGTATAACAGTAAACCCAGGAGTGTGTCCAAGAAGAACATATGAAGCAGCAGAGTGTGCTTGGATACGTTTCGAGCCGTGTGTTGATGACAGTGACTGTGCCATCAATCTGAAATGCTGCAACAATGGATGTGGACTTCAGTGTATAGCTCCAGTTTATTACGGTATATTACATTACATTATATTATATTAGCTATACTATATTACATTACATTACATATTAGCTATACTACAGGTCTGTTGAATACTTTAATCAGATTGGTTGATATATTTCTTAAGGTAGACAATTGAAGAGTTCAGATGCAAAAGCCTCTAAATGCCATTTGAAATTTTCTTCTTTAATGATGATTTTTATCAAGCTTGTATATTTAAGTTCAGTGATTTCACTTAAATAACAATTAATAGGTAATCTTCATTGCCATTTAAGTAAAATTAATGAACTTAAATATAAAAGCTTGATAAAAATGATCATTCTAGAAGAAAATTTCAAATGGCACTTAGAGGCTTTTGCATCTGAACTCTTCAATTATTTTCAAACACACGGCTAAAGTAGTTCCAGGCAGGTCTTGACTGCAGTACATGTCCATAACACTTCGCCAAATGATTTCAGTTATTTCAAAGGTCCTTACAGCAACAACAGCAAAAGAACCAAAAAAAACCCTGTGAAAAAATCATATGATTTCTATGTAATGTGTCTGTATAACAGAAAACCCAGTCAAATCAGAACAAATACAGCAATGTGTGCCTGGATATGTTTCGTATCGTGTGCCGATGACAGGGACTGTCAGCAATGAGAAATGATGTAGCAATTGATGTGGACTTCTAAAAGCAACTCGCACCAAAGCGCTGTACAATAAAACATTGAGCATATCAAAAGAAACCATGCAGTATACAGTAGAGTTCTCATCTAATGAGCTGATGATCTGATAACGTGTGGTAAATAAGGGAGACAGACATACAAAATGTGCAGAGCAGTGGATCCTCAGGACAGGTGTGAGAAGCACTGGTCTAGAAGACTGTAGCGCAGAATGTGTACTGCTTTTATGGTGCCTTTCTAGTGGTTATAGTATTTCTTTTCAAGAGCTTGACTTTATGACATTCCTGTCATTTTATTGAATAGAGCTCCGATTGTGGAAAAAAATCTTAAAATAATGACAAATGCAGTAAAAATAGTAATATTGCGAAATATTTTTAAAATGATTGTTAAATTTTGAACATTTTTGCAGTGTTGTAGTCGAGACCACCTCACTCGAGTCCGAGTCAAGACCGAGTCCAGAGAGTCGAGTCAGAGTTGAGTCTGAGACCAGAGACGGTCGAGTCCGAGTCGAGACCGAGACCAGTGAGGGTTGATTACCTAATTTACTTTTATTTACTTAGAGAAATCCTTTTTTTTTTTTTTTTTTTTTTTTACTGAATTTACTTAGAGTTTAAAAAATATGATCAGTTTAGGGTAAAAAGGCCACATAGTAGGTGTTGTCAAATCACCAATCACTGGGCGTGTCAATCAATTTAAAGAAATATTTTATTAACATACATTAATAATCATGAAAAATATTTTGAATTGAACTCGAGTGGACTCGGGAATAAGTCCGAGTCCTAAAAAAAAAATGTTACGAGTCAATTCCGAGTCCAAATGCACACGAGTCCATGACAAGACCAAGACCATTAAAATATGGTCTCGAGACTGAGTCCGAGACGAGTCCGAGTCTCGAGTACTACAACACTGCATTTTTGCAAAATGTATTCCTGTGATCAAAGCTGATTTTTCAGCATCATCACTCCAGTCTTCAGTGTCACATTATCCTTCAGAAATATTTATAAAATGCTGATTTTAATGCTCAAGATACATGTCTTATTATTATCAATGTTAAAAACATTGATACACAGTTTCCACAAAAATATGAATACACAAATACATTTTTCAGCATTCCAAATAAAAATATAATAAATATTATTAATAATTGAGCACAAATAATAACTAATACTAATTGAGGAGCATTTCAGAATGATTACTGAAGGATCATTTGACACTAAATGATGCTAAAACTCACCCTGAGTTCCGTCGGATCACGACGAATGGGGGTTTTGCTTAGAAAGCCTTTTAGCTTTGATCAATATAAATGGTAATGGCAAAGAAATGCCATGGGTCTGCGGGGCCTCACCTCGTGAGTGTATAAGGAGGACGCAAAACAGACATGTTTTCGTTCTGGGGCCAAGAGTATCTCTTTACTCCACACCCATTTCTGACTTCACTCAATGAGACGAGCCTCTCTCTCCAGTGTCGGTGTGACGGCGATCTGCAGCGAGTTCACATTGCCTGCTGGTCTGTGTAGTTGTCTGCCAGTGAATGTGTTTCTCCCTGCTCGCTTCAACATTGCAGAGTTTTTTCTCCTCCCACAAAAGAGCTTGCACGCGGCACGTCTTTTTAAAGACGACTCGCCCGTGCATTTCTGGTCGCAGTCGACTCATCTCCGATTTTGATGAGCACATTCTCTGCTCTGCGTGCTTGGGCTTGATCACGCTAGAGCAGCGTTTGTGGATGACTCGCGTTCTCCCCGTGGGAACGTGACCATCGAGTCATTACGGTCGAGACTCGATGATCTTGTGAGAGAGAGAGTCCCCTCATCTACACCCCGATCTAACACTCTCCACATGAGGTGCTACTTTGAGGTGACCTGAGGGTGGGAGTGTGGAACAAAACCGCCCACTTTTGATTGGTTTTTGGGTGTGGCCGCCGACTCCTATCGGCGTCCACTCCAATACCCTTTTCCCGGATGTGAATCAGGAGATCTCGATATCCTCGAAGACCCATGTCTTCCAGCGATCCCTCGTTGATCTCCTCCGCCCTTCCTTCCCTCGACGGGGTACACTGCGGCCCCTGCGGTTGAATGTTCTGTTGCGATGCTACTGTGTCCTTAGAGTGCTTCTTCTTGGCGTGATCCTAATCACCCAGGTCGGCCTCTTCGGCGGTGCGGTTGAGTGCTTTGCCCAACGGTTCTCATACGGCCACGAGCAGACTGAAGCTTAATCTGCCCCGACAGCCCCACCGTCCGCTCAGATCCCTCAGTCTGCCCACCGCCAAAGGCGCCCTCCTTACCCTGCCACAGCCCTTTCTTACCCTGCTGGCGAAGGGTGCAATCGAGACTGTCCCTCCAGCCGAAATGAGGTCCAGCTTCTACAGCCCGTACTTCATTGTCCCGAAGAAAACTGGTGGGTTATGGCCAGTCCTGGACCTGCGCGTGCTGAACCGCTCCCTCTACAGGCTTCCGTTCAGGATGCTCACTGCCAAACGCATTTTCGAATAGATCTGTTTACCTCTCACGACTCGACCCATTGCACCCTATGTTATTCCCTGACCGAGGGCACACTCGGCACTGATGCATTGGCGCACAGCCACCTCCTTGACTGCTTGAATCTGATCAAACGATCTAAGGTGTGCAATTATTTTCAAAGAATTATTTTCATATGATTTCAATTATTTGAAAGGTCCTTACAGCCTACATCAGCAAAAGAACCAAAACCCACGACGACACTGACCAAGCAAATAAGTATAGTAAACAATAGGATAAAAACAACAAATTATTTCCATGTTTTCTAAACATAATGATACACGCAATGGCTAATTGACTCCGGTCCGGTCCGTTGAATTAGAAGAAAATAATGTACATTCGTGACCGCATTACCATCTCGGGTGTGCATTATTTTCTAATAATTTGACGGGTCATCATCAATTATTCCTTACTTAATAAATGCTTTAGAGGTATTTTCATTGTCAGTTCCAACGCATTCAACTAATGGAGTAAACAAATGTTAACAAATATATTGTAAAGTGTTATTACACTATTTATTTTATATCAATGTTTGGGTCAATTATAATAATAATAATAATAATTATTATTATTATTATTATTTTATGTTATATTCTCTGACAAAAGTACCTGAATTCTGCCTATAGCACTGTTTCAGGCACAGGATGGCTTTACAAAATTAATAAAGATGAATAATACATAGAATGCAATTAACTCTGTAAGTTATTAGCTTTTCATGCCTTGAGTGTTTTGTTAACATCTGATGCTTAATGTCACCAAATGGCCAGACTAAATCTGAATCTCTATCCATACAGGCTTGCCGTAAGGGAATCCAGTGTGTGGTGAATATTGTTCCCATGATGGTCAGTTCCCTGCCGGACAGAAATGCTGCTCAACCACCTGTGATCATGTATGCAGTGAAACTCTGCCAATTTAACCACCGGAAACAGTTGTGGGAATGATTTAGCTTAATACATATTTTCTTTTACTTGAATCAATTCAGTGCTTTATTTCTTTTTCTTATCTCTTACGTGCTGAATATTTGAATGCTTTTGAGAAAAAAAAAAATCTACCAACATTTTAGCCCAAATTAGTGTGTTGGACTTACCATGTGGAGCTGGAGTAATAAAAAAAAACGAGTTTGCTTTTCTGTGGGTGTTTCTGGGTTGCAAGTATGTACATCTTATCATATTAGATAAAGATAATGTAATGAGTCATGTTACCTTTGCCATGTACCTATCCTATATAAATTGTTCTTTTTGCCAGTGGGATTCTCTGTGATTGATATGAGGTCCTCCTGGCCGTGAATAAAGCATATTCAAAGTCATAATTTGGACTCTTTCTGATCACTGCTGTGTCTAAGGCTAGACACTAGAGATGTACTTCTATTATGAGTGATAGTGTTTAGTGGAAAACAACAGATCTTATTTTCATTCCCAAGTGATGGTGCTGAAGTGGAGCACTAGAGACCCGTGGAACAAGTGGGGAGACGTCTAGTAGAGTACAAATTTGTCGGTGTCTAGAAGGAGACCCATATACTGTATATGTGTGTGTGTGTGTGTTCTATGACGGCTTTTTGATGGTAGGAGAGGTTATGCATTTTTGAGGTTTTTACTAACCCCCAATCCTGACCCTCAGACAGCCACGAAACCATCTCCACGTGGCCCTCAGTAAAACCAGGGTCAGGACCGAGATGACCTTTGGCATCCTAAAGGCACGTTTCAACTGCATAAGGTGCTCAAGAGTGTCACCAGAGCGGGCATCACTATTAGTGGATGCAAGTGCCATTCTGCAAAATAAAGCCATTATCAGAAAGGAGTGAGTACCACCACAAAACCAGCTTAGTAGACCCCATCACACTTGACCACCCAGCTGGCGCAGCTGTCAGAAATTACATTAATAAACATTCATAGTGTTCATACTGAAGGTCACTTGGTTAAAAGTCCAGCGTTTTGATCTCTAAATATTTTTTTTTTTATTTTGAGCCTCCTCAGCTCACAGTCCAGCTCCTTCAGTGAACAGTCTAGTTTGAGACTCTGGCTGAGTCTGTTTCCACCACAAACAATCATAAACGTTTTCTGGAGGTTGATCAAATCACAAAAAGTGGCATACTTTCTACAAACATAGAACTGACTGTAATGCAGTGAGAAAAATAAGTTCTCCCACTTAGAAATCATGGAGGGGTCTGGAATTGTCATCGTAGGTGCATTGCCACTGTGCATAATGTAAAAGAAAAAATCCAGAAATCACAATATATGATTTTTTTACGAAGTTCCTAAACGTAAGTTAGGCAGGAGCGAGCCCATCCAATCTTTCAATCAACAACCAGAGTATATAAGCAGCCGGTTACGTCTCCCTAGTATCAGCCGTATACCAATCCCCCTCGTCCAGACAACCTTTAACCATAGACATTCTCATCATCTGCCTAACCACTCTCCGCTCAGGTCAGGTTTTTCTTCGAACAAAGCAAGAACCGCATCTAGGGTGTCATGTTTAATTTGGCTTTTTTTTTTGGTTTCCTCAGAGTCTCAGAATTTACCATCAACTCAAACTCCAACCCATCCATCCATCCCCTGTTCTCCGACCTCCAAATAATAAACTGCGACACCATACGTTTCAAAATCAAACAAAGCAAAACCGATCAATTGAAACATGGCCATTCATCTTCAATTTGCCAACCCCTATCCAAACATACCAGTCCTTAAACTTTTTTCTCCACCAAAGGAAATCCCAAATCACCTCTTCTCTCGATCCTCTCTTCATCGATGATGACAACCTCCCGGCCTCCAGACATTGGTTTCAAAGAAACCTCAAATCCACCCTCAACAGCTCTGGCATCCCAACTGAACAGTTTTCTTCACATTCCTTCCGAATCGGTGCAGCCACCACAGCAGCACAAAGGGGCCTTCCCGATCACCAAATAAAAATGCTAGGCCGATGGTCGTCCCAGGCTTTCGAAACATCTACATAACATTAGACAAGCACAACAAGCACCTTCTTCTGAGTCCGGCGTGTTTCCATCTGGATGCAATGGGAGCTCCCCCTTTTCAGAGGTGTGTGGCAACTCCCTATTTATACATATGGGGGGGGGGGGCTCTCTCTTTCAAAATGCAGTCGAATCGCAGTATGAGCTTTCCGTTCGGGCGCCGCGGGGGCCCTACCTTTCTGAATCGCTGTGTGATCTTTCATGATTTTAACCATGGAGGCTCTTCCGTTCGGATCGCAGTATGGGCCCTCATCTGAAAAGAGGACTGGAGGTACCAAGGATCGTACGTCCCTCGAACACGACGGGCCATTGTGTCTTTATGTTTATGTTTTTTAATTTTGGCGCGCATATGCAATGACGTAACTGTAGTTCAAACCACCGCCGACTTGAGCTTCCAAAGCGGCCGGAAGTCATTCATTTTCAATGGAAGCTGGTTTTTCTCAGCTGCAAGGAGCGTCAAATCCATCAGTGTCGCGTTTTGGGCATTTTGAGCGTCAATTAGAAAGTTGAAGGAAGCTAAACTTTATGGTAATGAGCTGTGAAGCGGTTCAGCGGCAAGCATGGTGGCAAGCAGTGGCAAAACTCCAGCAACCAATCAGAATCTAGACGTCCTTCGCGCTGGCTGATTCCGGAGAAACATACAATATAATTTTGTGTTCCTACCAAAACATTAGTTACGAGAAAATGGATTTCTACAGGTTTCCTATCATTTATGACATAACTTTGTTTGCTTATGGGGACCGCATGAACGCAACTTTTATTTGAAATATTTACTTATATTTACTTAATAATATAATTATATTGACTTTTCTAAATTATTATGAAAGAACGTTTTTTTTTTTTTTTTCATCAGTTATATCAGTTTTTGCCGCTCTGTCATGCTTTGTTGGAGACATATTAACTGTGTATTATTCTGTCTACATCTGCATATGTAGTGCATGTACTAATGTATATATTTTCTTACATATAGAAATTGATTATATTGTTATATGGTTATTGATTGTATGAAAAAAAAGTTAAGTTTGCGTATATGATTTGTTTAGTATTTGTTTTATTTTTATGAGCCAGTTCTAAGGTAAAAAAATGGTGCTAATTCTAAAATGGGATAGAAATTGAAAAGAAATGTGGATTGTGTAGACTTGTTTTGTTTAAAAGTTCAAGATGTTCAAATAAGGAAAAGGAATAAATTAATAAGGAAACCATAAGCATGCAAAATGTATGTATGTTTTTAAATATATTGGCATATATAAATTAAACATATCAGTGGAATATATGGTTATAACATACAATATTATATAAAGAATAATCATATACATTCATTATATTAATATATGTCAATACACTCATTTAATATGGACAATTTCATATATTTAGCATATATGACAGCGTCACTGCGATATAGGGACATATATGTCATATATTACATTTCCGTGTGGGTAATAATTCTATTTGACTCTTTGTTCTAATTAAACTCGTTCATTTGGATTCTTGTAAATTTTTAAGTCTCGCACTGGCCGAGTACACAATCTCACAGTCACAAACTCATCAGTCTTGGTCAATTAGTCAGAAACAGTTAACTAATAACTTTAGGTGCCGCTCCATACTCCATACCCCATACAAGTCCCTATTAGATATGTACACACTTAATTAAGGTAAGACCAGTTCCGGAAGTCATGACCCTTACCAATAAGCAGCCCAACTTAACTTCCTTCAATGGTATCTCATATAATCATGCCATGGTTTCCCATGTACACTTAGTTAGAATAATACTGCAAAATGAGGCTCACCCTATAGATTGTTCTAGCAACACTCTGTTGCTCTACGTGAAAATTCCATTATTAGTCTCTCCAGTCTAAGTACACATGACTAATGCCAATTCTTCAGGCGGATCTCTAAAATTTCAATTGGCGAGCCCCAATGCTCCACCTAAACTGAATTTCAGTCCATTACTAACTATGTGCACTGTTCAGGCATGTCATTTGCATGCTGAATCACCTCACTCACAGCTCTCAGATGAAGCCAAAGTGAAAAATCTGTGGATTCGGATTTGATCTAAATGATCAAATAATACACTCCAAACCGTGCTTCCTGATCTAGTCACATATACAGTGTGTGTTGGACACTTAGGCATTTATGAATGTGTGCATGGTGAAATAATATGGACAAAGGATTTTTAGAGAAATGCATTATGTCAAAACTTAATATGCCAACCAATTCGGTTCATTTGGGAAAAACCCTCAGGATGATTTTGTGAATTGCAATGGAATTGTATGACTCTAAAATGCAAGGGTTATCAGGATGTTTTAGTCATAGTTGATAAGCTCCTAAAGTGGGTCGAAGTTTTTACCATCAAGAAAGGCAGTGCTGTCTTTATGGCGAAAGTACTGGATTGAGACATCATTTCCAGAAGGAAATGTCACACACTATTGTTTCCAAGGGCGTAGGAATTAGTTTTAATTTTTTGAAATTAGTGGGGAGATGCCCGGAAGCTGAGGATTGAGGAAATAAATAGGATAATGTTTTAAAATCCCCTCTGTGGAAAATCAAGTTTTTATTGTTGTTTATGTCTATGTGGTGTTTTTAATGTGCTTTAAGACAACCCATGTGCAGAGTCATAAGTCGGAATATTTTCTCCTTAAAACTACAGTGAAAAAAGACTCAAAAGTTTTAAAAACCAGGTTTGAAATCGCTGTTCTTTCTGACGTCACAAACTACCTTGTAACCAATCACCAATGCCGGCAGGCTTTAGCATAGTTTAGCAGGGTTGTCTCGTGAGATTCCAGGTAATCCAGGAATATTTTTGTTGTTGAATGTGGCCAATGTGGCAAATCAGGCCTTTGTGTGATAAGCCTTTAAAGATGCCTTTCTGATAATAAAATAAAATGATAGCAAATACCTTTAACTGAATGATAAGCTGGGCTGAGACATTTCGAGATTAGAACAGGTTGACATCATTGCCAGACACTCCACATTTGAATTTAGATTAATTTAGTGTCAGATTCTCTTTTAATGTATTGTATGGTTTTGACTGAAGCAATACAAAAGGCAAAAAAAAAATCAAGTTCATGATGCATGGACACTGCCTCTAGAGGAAGAAAATTACTGTGTAATTTGATTGGGAAAATGATTTACGGAAAGAAATTGCTGCATTCAAGTTTAGAACCATGATGACATGGTTCCTATGTGGTTTATTTAGTCACCTCTTCACCTGTGAAATTGTTAGGTAAGACTAGATGGACATATTAGTCATTATAAGTGAGTTTGTATGCCCAAATTTTAATCTTTCGACAAACTAAAAGACATTATTTAAATTTGTATATATTTAAAATTAAAGATATAGATTGTATTAAATGTCAGCTTGCTTATTTTGCTCAAGATAAGGGTTTATTAAGTCCACATGTCATACAAAAATAAACTATGCTTGTAACCACAGGTGGAGAGCTGTAATTCCAACCACTTTGCGATGCTGATTGCGAATGTTCGTTAGAGCTATGGTTTGGCAAACACAGACTCGTTAAATTATGAGGACAAAATGTAGGAACCTTTGATTATAGTTGGCTAACAATGCTTTTGGGAAACGCATTGACTGAATTGTGCAATCTGAATGCTACACCCAAACTGACAATTCTTGATAAATCTGCCAGACAACTTGTTTAGGGTGTTCTATGATTTAATATTGAGATGACAAATAGCAAAAGTATTAAATGGAAAGAGTAAAAAAACAACAACAACTAAATTACCAGGTGGCGAAACTGGTGCCAAATGCACCAATTTGAGTCACTGAATTAATCCTTACAGTATACGTTGACTATTCTTAGGACAACAAACTGTTGTTCACAAGCATGTCACTACAGAAATTATTCTCATTTACATTATAGTTCATGGCATTTGTCAGCCATTTGTGGATGCCTCACACAGGTGGTGGTTGAGGAGAGATTCCCTGATATGATCGTATGTGCTTTGGGTGTGTCCCGCACATATGAAAACACTATAAATGCCTCATTGGTTCGTTCGTTCACTCGTTCGTTCGTTCGTTCAGTACTGATTTTAGCTATAAATTTGACCTTGAAATGGAATCTGAAGGGAATTACGCCATGTTGCATCGAAGAGAAGAATGTGGTAAACAATTCTAATCTAGATGTGTGCATTTTCCAGATGTGACAAAGCTGTTCTAACCATGCAAAATAGAAACACTTGATGTTTTAATGGCACACTTTGTTTTAATAAATGATCAATTTACAGAATGAAGTACAGTTCATGAGGCGTTTGAGGTGTTCCATATAACAAAAACTATCCACAAGTTTCCTACGCCCCATGAGGCCTTGCGTCAAAAGTGGGCGCGACTTCCGGTTGGAAGTAAACAAAGCGCGATTTGACATACTTGACACTCGTTCATTCAACAGTTGACAGCCATTCAAGTTATAGCGATCCAAACTAGCTAACGATGTGGGAACACAACCTCAACGAAATTAAAAAAGGGGAAATAACAGTACCTTTACCTCTGCAGTAGTTGATTGGGAGTATTATAATAACATTATTAATAATCAATACTCATCAAGGCATGGTGACAGTTGTGAGCGAGCTGACAAACAATTAAAATAAAAAATACACACTTAGTCATTGTGCTTTGGAGTTTATTCAAAATTATAAATGAATGTGCTGCTTGAATGCATTAACTGGCACATTTGGTATTCTGTCAACACAGGCTTTGATCCTGAGTTTAGGCGTAACATCAGTAGAGAACAGCCAATCACATGCTGATAGAGTTTAGAACATTAAGAATTTAAACAAATGTACACAGGAAGATTCGTCGTCTTTTGGGAGGTGATGGAAACTACAGTCGTTGGCAGAATCACTCTGATTTCGTTTTCAGCTTATGTTCAAAACAATCATGTTTAAGCCACTGAACTAGTTTAGTCCGGTTATACATACAACCGCGAACAGCACATGTTGTCCCTGAGCTCCGTAACGACATCTCTCATAAAGATTTGCGTCTTTAAATAGTAAAATAATTCTCCGAAAAACAGCTAGCTTCTTCGCTAACTAACAAACAAAATACCATTGGAATGCTACTTCCGCCGCGTCACCGGAAGTTTCACCCACTTTATTTTTTACAGGAGCGCCCCTCGGAAACTTGTGGATAGTTCATTTCAGAGGAAGTGCATGTACTGACTTATGAGGAAGGTTTTTTTTACAAGATCAAATGGCTTTTGATAGGCTAGCCTCCCTGAAAGGGACATGCAAAGTGATTGCAACTGTGTGTTGTTCAAATATCACAGACTGGAAGAGCAGGGAACAATTTAGCTAAAGTTCTGAATGAACAGGTAGGCAGGACAGGGCGAGGCGAGGTGAGGCAAGGCAAGGCAATTTGTTTATATAGCACATTATATACACAATGGTAATTAAAAATGCTTTACATAGAAAAATAATTGACAGATTCACCTAAAGGATTAGACCATCGCTGCGGTCATTCGGATCTGCCGCAAATGCTGTACAGACGGCACAGCACCGTTCTTTACTCTTAATCGGTCTGCAAATCCAGTCTTGTTTACAAAACAATCCTCAGTGAAATGAAGCGAACAGACAGACAATGTTTTACATCATCAGCTGGAGTGGAACGTCATTAAAAACAAAGTTTATTTCCTATTGGAATCCAGAGGAAGCATATGCAGCGACTGTCTTCTTACACAACCAGGCACTTTACTCTTGGGGTCAAACAACTAAAAATCAAGTCAGGAATCTTGTGTGATTTTGAAGATAGACCTTTTCAGTATATATTTAAAAGCAATAACTAAATCAACATACTATATATCATCTCAATTAGATGCTTTGTTTCCAGTCAAGACTGTTTATGCTGCTGCTAGGATTCTGAGCAGAAGCAGAAAATATGAACATATCACACCAGTCCTCAGGTCTTTATGTAGCGGTTGTTCCTCTGCGTTGTGTTATTTTGAATGTGTTGAATAAAAGGGTTTTCCCACACAAAGCTGGTCATGCTAAAGATGAATTTAATTACAATGCCTGTGTGATAAAACAAAGAAACCACAAAATACATGTTTAAGTATACCAGTAAGTTAACTACCAAACAGTGAATGCAATGTACGTACAATTAATAAACTAGAATATATATTTAGGATGCGTACCAACTACACACCCATATCAAATTCAAATGAATCGAGACGTTAGCCGCTTAGCCACTAACACATGGATTATTGTAATGGACTCCACACTGAAAGACCATAAGACAGTTGCAGCTCATACAGTTTGCTCCTGCTAGGATTATGAGCAGAACCAGAAAATATGAACATATCACCAGTCCTCAGGTCTTTACACTGGCTTCTGGTTACGTTTAGGATTCATTTTTAAATGATTAGTTATTTATAAATACCTCAATAGCCTCTGACCTCAATTGCAGATATGCTCACTGAATATAAACCGATCTCTCAGATCATCAGGATCACATTTCTCGATGTCTCAGAAGAGACTGACAAAAAAATAACAAAACAAAATGAATCTCTGTCTTCTCCATCAGAACTGTGTTTGTAACCTTTATTTTCCAATCCAAATAGATTCTCGAAAGAATGGAATTGATAACATCTTAGCCCAAAAACGAGATAATTGTGTCCAAAAAACTCTTTAAATTGAGCAATGGTTTGACCTCTGCTCTCGGTTAATTGAATGTTCACAGCATCAAAGTCTGGTTTCCAGTTTGGCTTGTTGCTGTGCACATAATACACATGCCAGTCCAGCTGGATCTGCAGGGTCAAATGCCTTCTAAAAGATCAGTGAGATAAGTCATTCTGGACAGCAAATACAATTTTTTTTTTAATTTGTACTAATGTAATCAAGTTTATATTATGATCACATTATAATATACTCTACATTTTGCAGATGCATGAGGACAATAAAAGCAGAGAATAAAAATGATCCAATAAAACATATTAAAAGAATTAAAAGAATAAAAAAGAGGATACATATATCAGACAAAGTGCAACCAGTCAGACGTACACATTGTGCTCATTTAGTAAATGCACAGCTAAACAGTTGTCTGAGTCTGGATTTGATTTTGATTACTGAAGCTAAGAGTGCTTTTCTGCAGCGATCCTCCATAGAGAAATGTGCCATCAGAATTAGTTTTACGTGTTTGACTTCGCAAAGCTGACAAGCTGACATCCGGAGTGGGAGTATGATTTCGACAGGTGCTGGGGTAAAACATTATTGTGATTTTATGTGTGTCTCAGTACATGGTTATTGTTTATGTTGTTAATAAAAGAAACAATGGTTTTCATACTTTGCTTCGCTTTTTCTTTCTTTTTGAACACTCAAAGGCTACCATTTGCAGTTGTGCTTAAGAGAAAGATATGCAGTGGAGAGAAGAGACCTGATGCACCTGCTCATAGAAGTTATCTTCTACACACAGTTTACACACAATTTACACACACACACACACACACACACACACACACACACACACACACACACACACACACACACACACACACACACACACACACACACACAGGAACCGAAAGTAATAGTTACACAAGAACCAAAATCACAAAACAAAGCAGGGGAAAACAATCATATATTAATAACGAGTAGCCTACTAACAAACACTTAAAGTAGTTCACTTTAAAAAAAAAAAAAAAAAAAAAAAACTTTTGCTGATAATTTTCTCACCCCCATGTCAAGATGTCAATGTCTTTCTTTCTTCAGTTGAAAAAAAATTAAGGTTTTTGATGAAAACATTACAGGATTTTCTCCATATAATGGACTTCATTGGGCACCAAACGGTTCAAGGGCCAAATGAGTTTCAGTGCCGCTTCAAACGGCTTTAAATGACACCAGACGATGAATAAGGGTCTTATCAAGAAAAATTAATAAAAAAAACCTGTTCTTTTCGAACTTGTCCATCAAAATGAACTAATCCTTTTTCAAGTCGTTTCTGATTCATCTTCTGGTATTGTTTAAAGCCCTAGAAGCTGTACTGAAACTCTCATTTGGACCGCTTGGTGCTTAGTCCATTTTATGGAGAAAAATCCTGGAATGTTTTCATCAAAACCGTAATTTCTTTTAGACTGAAGAAAGTAAGAGACAAGGACATCTTGAATGACACTTGGGTGAGTAAATTATCAGCAAAAGTTTTTTTTTTTTTTTTTTTAAGTGAAGTACTCCTTTAATCCAGGCAGGAATTACAGGTGTGGAAAACCAGTCGATGAACGTCATGCGCGTGCACGCGAGGGGGAGTCAGATTCTGGCAGGGAGACCAAATTGACAACACCTCAAACTCACGCCATTGGTTGAGCGCTAACTCAAAATCGTTTTCGTCCTTATATAAGCGTGATTTTCCAGCAGAGTTCATTCATTGTGATCGCAGGTGGAGAGGATGGCAGCTCGAGTGTACTGCACTGTGTTATTGTGTCTGGCTGGATGCTGGAGTTCAACAGAAGCTGCTCCAGGACTAAACTTCACAGGTGAGATTCATGGTCTTTAACTTAATTACACAGCACGAAGAAATGCAACAAGTGCCTTACAAAAATGACATCTCTGCATATTACAATTCTCAAACGAGTAGGCCTAGGCTACAGACGTCCAGTTAAAGATGAATATTGTTGGCAAATATCAGTTTAAATAAAAATGCCTATAAAAAATATAAATATTTAACCTATTTTTATATTCTTAAGTTGTGTTTTATCTATTACTTTTTCTCTACATTTTCCATTGTAACAGGTAGATATTTTTTTACACTAAAACGAGAATATTAATGTTAATAAATTGGTTTAAAAAACATTACAACTACAAGATACTTTGCCACCAATCAGACTTTGATCAATCCTGACTTGATTAAATAAATAAATAAAGTTTTTCATTTAGTTTTAGTTTAGGGTTTGTTTTTGTAGATTAAAATGCTTAAAATGAATTTGAGAGATGCAATTGGTTACAGCTCTTTTGTCATACTTTTTTTTTTTATCTGACATTGATTGACACAGTTTAGGAATAATTCGATTTCCAAACTACTTTGATTTGAAGCAGATAAATATAAATATGTGAATAAGCTTGAGACACAAACTGCAAAACCACTCGCTGTCCAGCCACCCTCTCTCATGCTCATACCATGGACAAGAACATGATCAATCACAGATTTCATCAGATATTACTGTTCTTTGTCTTCGCTGAACACCTTGACCTTTGTACTTTCGGGATTCTTCCCACCGGGGCCTCGCTTTCGATTTCAAAATGGCGACTGCGTGAAATTGGCGCATTTCGAAAGTCTTTATAGCCTAAAACATTTAAAGAACCAAAATCCATGATGAATAAAACATTTGGCTAATCTGTCATGTGTCTGTATAACAGTAAACCCAGGAGTGTGTCCAAGCAGAACGACTGAACCAGAAAAGTGTGCCCTGATGCGTTTCGAGCCGTGTACCGATGACAGTGACTGTGTCAGCTATCAGAAATGCTGCAGCAATGGATGTGGACTTCAGTGTATGGCTCCAGTTACAGGTAAAATTTTTTATTACATTATTTAGTGCTGTCAATTGATAAATCAAATGAACTAATTAATTGCACATTTCTATAATTAATCATTCTTTAAAAAGTCCTTTGTATATTTTTATTTGTTTGATATTTGTTTGAAGATTGTAAGGTGTGCAGTTATTTTGAGGGAAACACACAGCTAAAGTGGTTTCAAGCAGGACTGACCACATTACATGTTTACATCCCTTCACCAAATGATTTCAGTTATTTCAAAGGTCCTCCTTACAGCCAAGAACAGCAAAAGCACCAAAACCCACGACGAATAAAACCTGAAATTTTAAAGTAGAAAGACTGAAATAGTTCTTTCAAGTAAAATATATTCCAATAACATAAGGATACAACTTTTCTACAGTGAAAAAATCATTCAGCATTCAGTGATATATTCTCTGTCATGTGTCTGTATAGCAGCAAAGCCAGGAGTGTGTCCAAAGACAAACAGTGAAATAATGTGTGTCAGGAAGGATGACGAGTTGTGTGCCGGTGACGGCGAGTGTCCCGACAATGAGAAATGCTGCGGCACTGCATGCGGTGGAACTCGGTGTACGGCTCCAGTTACAGGTATTATATTATAATCTATTGGATTGGATTATAATGTATAGTGCTGTCAATAGATTAAAAAACCTAATTGATCACACATTTTTCTGTAATTAATTGCAATTATCAACTGTAAATTTGTCCCTCAAATTTGATTGGTTGATTGGAAAGTTGATCCAGGACCAACTAAGATGTTGATCCAGGAACATGTGGTACTTGATGAAATCACGTTCACCGAGGGAGGGCGGCGCCCTATTGGCCAGCCGCCCCTGCATTAAAGGGTTAGTTCACCCAAAAATTAAAATTAAGTCATTAATTACTCACCCCCATGCTGTACCAACCCCGCAAGACCTAACTTTCATTTTTGGGTGAACTAACCCTTTAAAGGCACGTGGAGTATAATTGAAATCGATCAAATTTAACATTTGTTAGGCTTTATAAATATAAAAACCTTTAAAGGAGTAGTTCACTTTTGCTGATAATTTACTCACCCCCATGTCATCCAAGCTGTCAATGTCTTTCTTTCTTCAGTCGAAAAGAAATTAAGGTTTTTGATGGAAACATTCCAGTATTTTCTCCATATAATGGACTTCAGTGGGAGCCGACTTAAAAGTCCCTGTAAAGGCAATTCTACAAAAAAAGTTCTAAAGACATTATAAATGTTGCATGTATTGCTAAAACATATTACAAAGACTGTGAACTGTGAAGTACTGAAATGTGGAGTTAGACCGTTAAACAGTTTTTCACCATTGCAATTTTACGGATTGTTTGGGCGGGGCTAAAACAGGGCTCGATGACACACTGGAGCCCATGAGCTCCTGGACACGCCCCTATTTGATGATGCACAGAGTCTCATCTCTCCCTAACACACAATAACACTCCCCGAGCACATTCGCATTCACCGCTTAATTGCGAGTGACTGTCAGTACAACTACAGCTGAGCCTACAGTTTTCTACCTAGCCATGCCTTCGACACAGAAATGCACAGGCTACCTGGTTGCGATCATATCTTCATTTAAATTCCATAAAAACGATCACATCAAGAAGAGGTTTTTAGAGAACCAACCTTGATGACGAGCTGAGGATCCCCGCCAACACCCGCCTCTGCAGTGATCATTTTACACGGGATAGATTTATAAACTTTCCTCCGAGACACCTGGGATTCACTGCATAATCCACTGTTACTGGTGAACGGGGCCGAAACAGCCATCTCCCGCCTCAGCGTTCATCCTCCCGTCGCGAAAGCAGTTTCACCTAATATCACCATCGACAGCTTTCCCGCGAGTGGGCGTGGTTTCAGCGCAGCCAGCAGACACGCCCCCAGCGTTTGAGAACAGGGATAACTGCTCATTTTTTCAAGATTTTGATAGCTTATATTATGTACTTTCCGGCTTTTTTTTTTATCATTCAAATTTGGCTGGGTGGCTAATAACACATTTTTCTATGGTGTGACAAACTCAGAACACATACTTAATTTTGACTTTACAGGGACTTTAAAGTAGAAAGACTGAAATAGTTCCCTTTCACTCGAGAACGTCAGAAGTAGTCAATGTGGACTGAATGGAGCTCTCTGGTGGGATTTCCTCCCTTCAGTCGACGTCGAATACGTCCACCGTTTCCTCCTTTAGGGAAAAGTAGTGGGTTGTATACGCAACCAGGACGTTGTTTCTAGTAAAACGTATTCCAATAACATGGTACAACTTCCAAAATTACTTTTTTGCTACAGTGAAAAATTCATTCAGTGTTATGGCTTCTCTGTCATGTGTCTGTATAGCAGTAAAGCCAGGAGTGTGTCCAAAGACAAAGGCTGAATTAGTAAGGTGTAGCGCGAAGGATGACGAGTTGTGTGCCGGTGACAGCGAGTGTCCCAAAAATCAGAAATGCTGCGGCACTGCATGCGGTGGAACTCAGTGTACGGCTCCAGTTACAGGTATTATGATATGTTTAGGGCTGCTGTCACTTTAAGCACTGCCCTGCGTTCACTTTTGCGTCTTATTGTACCTAAACCTTTTAAAAGCATTTGCATAAATGAGAGCGTGAATGGATGCTACGTTAATTGTTTAATATTTTTAACGATTAAAGTGAAAATATAAATTGCGTACTTTAACATGTTTATTTTGACATTTAGAATTTAATTTGTTAATTAAGAAATTAATTTGTTTTAATTTAACGAATAAAACATGAAATTTTATGACGAATAAAACATGAAATTTTAAAGTAGAACGACTGAAATAGTTTCCTTTCAGTCGAGAATGTTCGAAGTAGTCGACGTGGACTGAATGGGGTTCCCTGGTGTGATCTCGCCATTCAGTCGACGTCGACTACGTCCTCCGTATCCTTCTGGGAACAGTAGTGGGTCACATGCGCAACCAGGATGTTGTTTCAAGGAAAACGTGTTCTAATAACATATTTTGAAAAATGCATCTAGTAATATGGCTTCTTTGTCATGTGTCTGTTTAACAGTAAAGCCAGGAGTGTGTCCAAAGACAAATGGTGAATTAATAAGGTGTATCAGGAAGGATGACGAGTTGTGTGCCGATGACAGCGAGTGTCCCAAAACTCAGAAATGCTGCGGCACTGCATGCGGTGGAACTCGGTGTACGGCTCCAGTTATAGGTATTATATTATATTATATTGTATTCTATTCTATTATAATATACTGTATTGTGCTGTCAATCGATAAAAAGAAAAAAAACGATTTATCACAATTTTTCTGTGATTAATTGCACCTAACATTCAAGTACTTATATATTTTTATATTGTAATTTCACTGATTAATTTTACTTGCAGTAATCACCATTTTAATGTAGAAACAACATAGACGATAGCCAATTTTGGAAGTTTTAATGGCATCTTTATTAAAAAAGGCCACTAATTTTAGCCATAATTGTAGTCATTCAGCATTACAGTATCATTGAAATCTCTCAAATTTAAAGGGCAAGTCTTGACCACATTATGTTCATGTCCACATCACTTCACCAAATGATTAAAAAATAAAACGAATAAAACATGACATTTTAAAGTAGAAAGACTGAAATGGTTCCCTTTCAGTCGAGAACGTCAGAAGTAGTCGACGTGGACTGAATGGGGTTCCCTGGTGTGATCTCGCCATTCAGTCGACGTCGACTACGTCCTCACTTTCCTCCTTCTGGGAACAGTAGTGGGTTGCATACGCAACCAGGACGTTGTTTCTAGTAAAACATATTCCAATAACATATTTTTTTTCTAGTGAAAAATTGTCATGTGTCTGTATAATAACAGAAAAACTGTCATGTGTCTGTATAACAGTAAAGCCAGGAGTGTGTCCAAAGACAAATGCTGAATCAGTATTGTGTAAAAGGAAGGATGACGAGTTGTGTGCCGATGACAGCGAGTGTCCCAAAAATCAGAAATGCTGCGGCACTGCATGCAATGGAACTCGGTGTACGGCTCCAGTTACAGGTATAATGATATGTTTAGGGCTGTCAAGCGATTAATCGCATCTAAAATAAAAGTTTGTGTTTACATAATATGTGTGTGTGCTGTGTATAATTATTTTCTATACAAATACACACATGCATGTATACATTTAAGAAATATTTGCATGTATATACTGCGTGTGTGTGAACACTGTCTCATCCCAAGACGTCATATAACTGACGTCTTGGGACGTCTTTTGACCATACGTCAATATCCGCCTTTTTAGGGCCCCCTTAAACGTCGGTAGATGGCGATCCCGGGCCGTCATACAACTGACGCTTTACCTTTAACGTCAGTTAGGTGACGGGTTAGGTTTAGGTCTGGGGTAGAGTTAGGATCCCATAACCTCATCTACCGACGTTTAAGGGGGCCCTAAAAAGGCGAATATTGACGTATGGTCAAAAGACGATGAGACTGGGTTGTGTCTGTATATATATAATACACACACAGTATATACATGCAAATACTCTATTGTATTATAATATATAGTGCTGTCAATAGATAAACTAATTAATCGCACTTTTTCTGTCATTGATCATTCTTTAGAAAGTTTTTATATATATATTTTTTATATTGTACTAATTTCACATTTAATGTCCAAAGGAATCTAGTCACAACATAGACAGAAGCAAATATTGGAAACATTTGTATAATGGCAGTTTTTTTTATAAAAAGCCATTAAATGCACATAGAGTATAATTTAAATCGATCAAATGTAACATTTATTAGGCTTTATATTTGGCCTTTATGTTTATGGGAGGTCCTTATATCTTTCAGCCATAGTTGGACATAAACTGTCTGTCAGTTATTTTTTTTGGTCATCTCCGCTCTAGTACAGCTTATAGCTTAGTACGAGTACAGCTTAATATCTTCCTCCTCAGTCCAAGCCCTCAGATTTAATGATGTGTGTGTGTGTGATGCAAAGATGGATTATCTATGGACACTATGGGCCCAGCTAAAAGGCCCATAGTGACTTGTGCACAATTTATCTTGATGTAGTTGTAATATACAGTGTTACTTTTCTCCATCTAGATGTCTGTAGACTGCCTATGGAATCTGGTATGTGTTTAGCATACATACCCGTGTGGGGCTTCAATTCTTCTGCAAGAAAGTGTGTGTCCTTCATATATGGAGGCTGCCAGGGAAATGGCAACAGGTTCGACAGCCAGAAAGAGTGTGAGGAGTCATGCGTGAGAAGCGGTAAGACACGCACATTACACTTGGGATAATACACAGGGACGGATTATGACTTGCAAAGGCTCTGGGGCCAATTATCTTCAAATTCAGGAGATTTTAGTTTATACATTTACATTTACATATACACAGGGTGTGATTTGTGAAAAAAAAACAAGAGGGGAGGGGATGTTTTGAGAAATAATTTCATAAAAATAAATCATGAGAACATGAACTTCATCACTGCATTTGCAGGAAATAAATTCTTATTAACTCATGAAAGGGATAGTTCACTTTGAAATTAATTTTTGATATGTTTTAGCTTACCTCAAGGGCATTCAAGATGTAGGTGTCTTTGTTTACACAGTATTTTCAATTTTGACATTTTTCAGTCAAGCCGTTGTTGTCTTATCAGTCATACACCGGAGGCAAAGGGGGTCCACCAAAGAGCATGCACGGAGAAGTCAAAATCAAACATGATTTAATGACTCGTAAATGTAAGTACACATTGATGGCCTAAGACACGAAACGAGCGGTTTTTGTGAGAAAATGAACCGTATTTATATCGTTTTTACCTCGTGTAATCCAAGTGATCTGCATCAGTTGATCAATGTCCAACTGAATCAGTTCAATGTTACGCCGGAAGTGATCGCTTGCGTGTGACGTCACTCAATATTTACACGGAGATTTCGGAAGTTTGACCTTTTACTAAACATATTTAGATATACGGGAAACCGCAATGAAGACTATTTCGGTATATCTAAATATGTTTAGTAAAAGGTAAAACTTCCGAAATCTCTGTATAAACAAAGAGTGACGTCACACGCAAGCGATCACTCCCAGCGCAGACTGAAGCGCCCGTGCCGTCAGATCATTTTGTCATGGCTATGATTACAAGAGGTAAAACGATATAAATACTGTTCGTTTTCTCACACAAACCGCTCGTTTCGTGTCTTAGGCCATCAATGCGTACTTGCATGTACGAGTCATTAAATCATGTTTAATCTGGACCTCTCTGTGCATGCTCTTTGAGGTGAACCGATTGAGGACCCCCTTCACCTCCAGTGTATGACTGACAGACAACAACGGTTTGACCAAAAAAATTCAAAATTGAAAATGCTGTGGAAACAAAGACACCTACATCTTGGATCCCCTTGAGCTAAGCTAAAACATACCAAAAATTAATTTCAAAGTCAACTATCCCTTGAAGTATCCTAACACAATATTTTGACTCTAATAGCTTCCCACACATATATGAACTGTGATCATGCACAACAAAAAACGTTTGATTGCAAAGTTAAACCATAATAGAAACGGTTTTACTGCTAAAGTGATAATATTAACGT
Source organism: Pimephales promelas (assembly GCF_988280905.1). Taxonomy (NCBI): domain Eukaryota; kingdom Metazoa; phylum Chordata; class Actinopteri; order Cypriniformes; family Leuciscidae; genus Pimephales; species Pimephales promelas. Next base: position 12,660,111 of record NC_142788.1, read on the forward strand.
TACATCGCGATGCTGAGCTACAGTGAAATGATTAAGAAGACCGATGCATTATCCATGTTAGTTAATTCCAAGGGGGTAATCCATCGACCGTCGGGAAGTTGAAGCCTCACGGGAGCTGCCATCTTGTAGCAGAACTTCACTTGCGTTAGCATTTCCATTGACTGCCATTCATTTTAGCATCACTTTGACAGCGAATAACTTTACATCTGAGGCGTTTGAAGACCCCATTTGTCCTTTATTTATTTCTAAAGAAACACAACTATATATAAAATGCTCCATTACCTTGTAGCTTATGTTATGGCCCCGTAGAAGCAGTTTTAGTGAAAGTAGGCTAACGATTGCGTCATACCCATGCGACTCTCTGTCGCACAGTAGAGAGATTACCGTATGGACAGGAGAGGCAGGTCCCGCGCAATCGGGGAAACGGGAAAACAAGAAAACGTGGAGGCAAAATGACAAAATAATTAATCAGAATACCTAGCAGAATTGTCTCCTTCTCCTAGCTCATGGACGGCTCCTACTCACACTGTCCGCCTCTGCATGTTTTGGAAGGGAATGATTCAGATTTCTCATGCCACAGCACTAGAAGACAGACGGGTTGCTCTCGTCACATTACGTAGTCAAGCTCTGTTTGAGTCTGCGCGTCAGGGACGGAAGTGCTAAAAAAAGCGCCAAAAACGGGCTTCAATCGTCTCAATGGAGCTCCAATGAGATCACTCCGTCCACTTCTTTTACGGCCTATGGTTAATTCGCCTCATTCGTGCCGCAGAACCTTTAGACGTGTGTAAACGCGTCTTTTACATTGAATTAACATTAAAATCTCTCATGCCAGATGTTCAAGAGTGAGTGACTAATCAAAAAACCTTTGCTTTATCTCAGTTGAATGAAACACCGTGTGTTTAACTTCGGCCATTCTCAGTGACTGGGACACCAGCTCTGCTTGTCATCATAGAAACAGAAAATCAGATTGTGATGTTTATTCTGAATAGCTGCTGCCTTCCTTTCTACAAACAGCTCCACAGCCCAGCGCGGACCTGCAACCGTCTCACAAGTGTTGATGGGCCATTGTCCGTGAGTTGTAACCACGCAGATAGTGCCGTGGGCGGGACATTGAGCAAGTCTGCAGACTCGTGCAGAGCGGCAGCTATATGAGAGTCAGCCAAAGTAGCGCATTTAAAAATAAAATTGATTTTAATCAAACCGCGGATCCATGATAAGTTTTCTGATCGGAGTGTGAGTCACCGTGGTATAAGCCCAAAGGTCAATGCCCTTCGAGGTGTCCATTGTTGAGGTATTAATGGACTTCGGTGGAGGCAACGGTCGTTCATTAAGACCTCCGCTGTGCATCGGATGGTTCAAACCTCGCCGTCATCCATTTAGTACATGGCAATGGACACCTCATTGGGCATTAATCCTTACTCGAAAAACTGCACCAATGTGTGTTTGTGACTGGTAATTTTTGTGCGTGTGATCCAAAGATGGATTACGGCCCAGCTAAAAGGCCCATAGTGACTAGCGCACAATTTATCTTGATGTAGTTGTAATATACAGTGTATTTTCTCCATCTAGCTGCCTGTAGCCTGCCTATGGAAGTTGGTCCTTGTAAAGCATACATGCCCATGTGGGGCTTCGATTCTGCTGCGGGAAAGTGTGTGTCCTTCGTATATGGAGGTTGTGGGGGAAATAACAACAGGTTCAACAGCCAAGAAGAGTGTGAGGAGTCATGCGGAGTGAGAAACGGTAAGACACACACATTACACTTGGGATAATACACAGGGACTGATTATGACTTGCAAAGGCTCTGGGGCCAATTATCTTCAGAGAACTCCTATGTCTACAATGTTGGTAAAGACAGGGCTGCCAACTCTCATACATGTTTTTTCATTGTGTGAAAGAAGAGCGAAGCAAAGAGGACACTGACAAGGCAGGTTACTTTTTGTTATGAAAGTCTCAGCTTTCAAATTCTGTCAATTTTATTGCTGAAATTCTAACAAATGCCATTTTGGCGCTCTTTAATGTGAAGTGAAAGATCACCGTAGCACCAAAGTGGCATGTGAACTGATCTAAAGTTCTTCTTTAGTAGATAATAAATAAACACAAATGAACTATATTGAAAGAAACCGTACAGCTTGATGAAGGTCTCATGTAATCACTTAATCCGTGTTTCAACCAGTGTTGCCAGATCTCATGAGACAAATAAGCAATCAGGCCTGTGAAAACAAGCCCAAAACAAGTGACTTTTTTTTTTTCTTCTATGGATTCCCCCTAAGTTCTGGGAAGAGAAAAATAAATACATCCGTGGGGACTGATTTTAGTCTGTGGGTACAGATTTTCAATTTTACATCCACGTGGACAGATTGGTAACCTGAAGATACAATTTTTAAATAACTATAACCCTGAAACGGGAGAAATCGTTGATAATCTTGGTGTGCAGCAATAAAGTGGTTCCTACTATGATAAACAAATTAGTGATTTAGAAAAGATTTAAACGGGTGAGGATTAGGCTTGGTCTATACTATACAGGGGTTCTCAACTCACTGCTCACTGCTCTGCATATTGTGTATGTCTCCCTTATTTAACACACCTGATTCAGATCCTCAGCTCGAGATCTGAATCAGGTGTGTTAAATAAGGGAGACATACACAATATTCAGAGCAGTGGGTCGTGAGGACTGGAGTTGAGAACCACTGCTCTGCATATTGTGTATAGCCGTTTCTCAATACCAAGTACGCAGACTTCGGACTTGCGTCCTTGGTAGTTCAGACATGCCAAGTTCGACTCGGGAGAACGAACTCCCGAGGATGCGAGGACGCAAGTCCGGTTCTTCTGCAAATGGAACAGAGCGTACTTGATCGCGTCACTCAGCACGCTCTGGCTACTCCGGTTATAATAAAACGAAATTTGCTACAACTCTGCATCTTTTCGTCAACAATAAAATGAAATATGTTATAAAACACCACTCTGACTCTGAAAAAAACCCACAACATATTAGCCTAATGGCCATGTGGTTTAGGCAACGTGATTCTCTTCACTGCATATATTTATAACAAAATGATCATGATCTTTTTGTTTCCATTTTAAAAATATGAAACATTGATAAATCTCAATAAAAAAAAAATTAAAAAAAAATCAAACAGATACAGGGTTATGTCATTTTATTTTATTGTTCATATAGTGAAGATAATATAAAAAAAATGTTAAAGTTAAATAGCCATAAAGTTATGAAATCTCAAACTATTTTTTTTTTTTTTTTTTTGCCATGGAACAAACTATAGTTTAATGAGACCAAAGATAGACTTACACAAGACGAATTATTATACGTCAAGCTTTATCCCTTAGACTAGAGAGATCAGAGCCAGCGGCAAACGTCAGAAGCACTAGCCGAGGATAAGCTGTTCCAGTCGGGGTTGATCTCGCTGAGTGTCCGCTGAAGGCTTGGATGTCAGAACTCCGAAAACGTCAGATGCATTTTTCAGATAGGTGCTATCTTTATAAATAAACTACAGATTTGAGATTTAAACAACCACATTCTCGCCTGAAACACTCTTTAAAATTACATTTCATGACTCAATAACAGTAGTATTTTGAGATTTCGCGGATATTCTCCTCTCCAATTGACGCTTGCTGGTTGGTGCGCGGTGCATTCTGGGTTACCTGGCTATCTCAAGTCCACACAAGTCATCTCTCGATGCATCCTCGGTAAACGGGGCGGATCAAGAACACATCCGGGGATTTGAAGTGGACTTGGCTAGATGTGATCTTTGAATTGGAACAGTAATTGGGCAGTGACTGACGTTTCATAAGTCCACAAGAACACAAGTACAGACAAGAATGCATATTGAGGAACGGCTTATGTCTCCCTTATTTAACACGCCTGATTCAGATCTGAATCAGGTGTGTTGCATAAGGGAGACACACACAATTGAGAATGAGGAGTTGACGTCGTTTTACAGTGCCCCTCCCCTTTCCGCCATGTTGGTAGGATTCCCACGACAAAACGGTATTGATTACGTGTGTTTTATGCCTGGAAGTAACTGCTGCGTTAAAAACCCTGGTAACCGATAGCGTCACCTACCATCATGGCCGACCGGCTCAGACCCCGCCCAAATAGGCACGTGACTCCTCATTCTCAATATGCAGAGCAGTGGGTCGTGAGGACTGGAGTTGAGAACCCCTGGTCTATACGCCTTATTCACGGCAGCGCCATCTTTGATTTTTAATGAGAATGAAAGCGAGGCTGTGAGGGATAGTCATGCATCTATTCAGTGGGCTGTCCTGTTATTTTAATGTGTTTTCGGATTGTTCCACTCATGAAACACTGGAAAAATATCTTTCCAAGAAATGTCAGTTGACCAAAAACTCAAATTAAGTAATCTAGGAGCTTTCTTCCGCTTTTTACAGTGGATGCCATTGGAAACAAGGCAAGTCTATCCCTCACAGCCTCACTTTCATACCTCTCATGGCGCTGCTCTGAATAAGGTCTATACATTTTTCTTAAGACGGATAACACTTTAGCCTCATATGAAAAATACCACCACTGTTATCTTTCAAGTTGCTTCAGGTACCAAGGTGCAAATTAAACATATTTAACAGCGAAACAATTTGTCTGAACTGAACCCTTGAAATATCTCAAAATTAAATATCATTTAACATTCAACATGTTTTAGTTCTACATCCAGACGTTCTTGGTGGCCCACATTCAAACATGAACATAATAAAAACCATATAAATAATAAAAACAAACTTAACAAAGACTTGTGAAATGAGAATGGAACCTTCCTCTTGTTAGTTGAGGAGAGTGTGGTGACCCAAAAAGGGCCAATCAAAGTCAAAGTGGCACCACATGACGGGTACAGACTAGGCAGTTTCACTCTCTGTAGAACTTATAGCCTTGTACTGATGTCTAGAAGCCAGAGCTTGAGCTGCCGAATAGTGATGTAGTACTCCAGTATGATCTCAAGAGCGATTTCTGCTTTCTCGGACCTGTTCCTTCAAAGACTCTGACTCTGCATAGGCGGTCTCGTCTCATTACTAAAAACTGCTCTAAACAATTCCCAATCTAGCTTAGTCTTAAGGCCTAACTATTGATTATTAACTGGGGTGATATTAAATCATGAATATCAAAACTGATATGTCGGGACAAAATCTCAACTCAGACTTGCTTCCTCAAAGACTTGGTCTTGACTCGGACTCGACTTTATTAGAAAACCAACGGACTCGGTCTCGACTCCAACTCGACCCTTCAAAGACTCGGACTTGGCATAGGCGGTCTCGTCCCCATCACTACTGTAGAAAGAAAAGGAAAGATTTTAAATGAGGGATAAGGTAAGATTATACTTCAGCTAGAAGATGGATACCTAGGATTCCCTAAACCCCATTTAACATTACAGTACTTTGAGGATTATCATTCATCAAAAACAGCTTTTCTCCCAAGCATATCCTGGCTCTAATAAAAAAGATACAGTTACAGTGCTTGCCTTAATTAAAATCCATCTTCACTGTCTTCATCTGCATCTGTCTCCCTTCTCTCTGATGCTGCACTGGCAGTTTACATGCCACTATTGAAGCACTTGAACATCTCTTGGTTTGGGGCAAAGTCCCCAAATTATGCCTTGTCCTCTCAGTCCATATTTTATGTGGAGTATAATGCTGCTGAGTTTCGTGTCCCATTCTGTTCCTCAGTTTGGACTTGGCCAGGCTCATCTGTGAGAATCACTCATCCGTCTGCCTTGACTCGTTCTCTTTGGAGACCGTGAACCCAATGTCTCATTGAGGAGAACGGTGCTGCCTTTTTTGTTATTTTTTTTTTTTATTAATTTTTTTTCTGTGCTAGCGTGCTGTACGAGGTCCGAATGGTGTACATGTATTTCACATTTACAAACTCTGCATAGTGCTTCTGAGTCGTCCCCCACGACAGGTTGAATCCATTCTTTTACTCTTTTCTCGTTCTCCCAGTCTTTGTTACATTTCTTCACATATTTTGCCCACTTTGTCCCGGCCATTTGTTCCTCCAAAAACTCTCCTACAGTCCAGTCACCATCGGGTGCGACTTGTGCGTCTTTTCATCTAAACGTCACTCATTGACTTTTCCTAATCAAAAAAAAAAAATTTGGCTTGTACTCATTAACATGTGAGTGGGGAAAAAAAATATAACAACTTTGTTTTAAATTCACTTAAATTTCACATCTCCACAAACTCATTGTAGTTTCACATTTACAGTACATCCCCTTCAATATTTCAGAGCTATTTTCCCCTCCGTCATGTATAACAGTAAAGCCAGGAGTTCATCCAATCACAAACGATAGAACAATAATGTGTTTAGTGAAGGGCGAAGAGTTGTGTCCCGTTGACAGTTGAGTGTCCCAAAAATCAGAAATGCTGCAGCACTAGGTGTAATGGACTTGACTGAATAGATCCAGTTACAAGTATTATATAATGTTACATTATTTTATATTATATTAGTTTTAAGGGGGAATGCAATAGAATTTTGTCCCTTCTTCCAGACCTGCTATTTTATTTATTTATTTTTACGTTTAATACATTTATGTTTATTAGTTAACGTTTTAATTTAAATACATTGTCGTTTAAATATTTCTTGTGTACACTAATTACAATTTACTCTAGAATTCACAGATTTATTTTACCGCAATATTAATATTTAACATGTTTGTGTATGTAAGAAAACAATCACAAAAAAGTAAAAAAATAAACTAAAGTCAAACGACCCAGTGAAAAACGCATTCAGTGATATGGCTTCTCTGTCATGTGTCTGTATAACAGTGAACCCAGGAGTGTGTCCAAGAAGAAAATATAAACTAGCAATGTGTGCCCGGGTAACTTTCATGCCGTGTGTCGATGACCGTGACTGTGCCAAAAATGAGAAATGCTGCAGCAATGGATGTGGACTTCAGTGTATGGCTGCAGTTACAGGTATATTTATGTTTTTAGTTTTATTAGGTTTATTAGTCTTTAAAACATATCATTTAAGTGAACTTAAAACAGTCTTCACAAAAATAAAAATTAGCCCAGGACGTACTCACCCTGAAGACATCCTAGGTGTCTATTCTTTCATATGAATACAATTGGAGTTATATTAAATGTTCTGGCTCTTCCAAGCTTTATTATAGCAGTGAATGGCTGTTTCTGTTCTGCATTCCATCAAAGTGCATCTATCCATCATAAAAGTAATCCACATGACTCCGGGCGGTTGATGAAGGCCTATCCCTTTAAGAATGAATATAACTGAAGGAAATGTATATATTTGATCAACAAATTAAGCCAACTTGTATGATTTATATTCTTAAGATACAGATATCGGACTCTTTCGAGAAAGTTGTATTGGTGCTAATACTAGCCCTGATGTATTGAAGGGCAGGTAAAAATGACTTGGATGCACCGATACCACTTTCTCCAGAACGAGTCAGATTTTCACTGGATTTGTAATTTTTAAATGTATTGGGTAGAGAAACCAAAATAACAAATCATACGAGTTGGCTTAATTTGTTGATCAAATATATATTTCCTTAAGTCATTTTCATGCTTCAAGGGATGGGTCTTTATCAATAACCCGGAGCCATGTGGATTACTTTTGATGGATGTGGATAGATGGGGATATTTTATTTATTTTTATTTATTTATTTTTTTTTTCAATGTGTTTCGTAGCAAAGCCAGGAGTGTGTCCAGCTAAAAAATATAAACCAGCAATGTGTGCCCGGATACGTTTTGTGCCGTGTGCCGATGACAGTGACTGTACCAAAAAACAGAAATGCTGCAACAATGGATGTGGACTTCAGTGTATGGATCCAGTTAAAGGTATAATATTATTATGCTAAGTAGAGTTTTAAGGGGGGCTATGCAAGAGAACTTTGAGCCCCTTACAGTTTTTTTTCTTCTCTGTCATGTGTCTGTATTACAGTGAAGCCAGGAGTGTGTCCAGTCAGAAAACCTAAACCGTGGATCTGTCCCCTGATGAATTTCATGTCGTGTGCCGATGACCGTGACTGTGTCAACAATGAGAAATGTTGCAGCAATGGATGTGGACTTGACTGTATGGCTCCAGTTACAGGTATTATATTATATTATATTAGCACAGCTGTGATTCGGCTAAAGGCCCGAGGCTGTTGTACGCTGTACGTTATAGTACATCCTCAGACCTCGGCCATCAGACTAAAAGTCTTCAGCTATTGAACAAAACTGCATCTTGCTTCAGGTCACAGGAAAAAAGTCAGGTTATTATATGATAACAGGTTATTATATAAAACATGTCCCACTAAGATTATTTTGTAAATATGTATTGTTCGCTAGCTTTAGTTGCAGGTTTAAAAACTATATAAAAATATTGCAACTATCTAGTTTGTATGTTGAAGTTAATATGTTGACATTAATATGAAGTTAAAGAATACTTTTGAGCTTTTTTGCAATTTTTTTTATGAACCCATTTTTTTATAAACAGATTTGTGTACAGAGGTGACCAGAGAAATTGCTAAATATGTATTTGTGCTGTCAATCGATTAAAAAAAAAAAATCAACTAATTCTACTTTATGAAGGCCAGGATCACTGATACTAGAACTGCTCCTGATGTCTAACTGGTAGGGAATATACAGAAATTGAATAGTTATCAAACACTTTACAGTCGTAACTACACAAAGCATGAATTAACTATAGATTAAGTCTTATTAAAGCTACAACTCTTTTAGCTTTTGTTCTTTGATTTAACACTTATTTACATCACAGCAACTGGTTTATTTTAAACTAACCATGTAGCAACGTTTTAAAAATAGATTGAGTACTCGCAATACTCACAATAAAACAATATTGTGCTTTACAGTTTTATTTTACTTATTCAAAACTCTTCACAACGTTCTTCTAGCAGTTCATTTCACATTCAAAAATGCACTAAAACTAGCAAAACATTGAATTCATTTATCAGATCAACTCATTCTTCCTGACCACTAGCAGTGGTTTCACACAAACGCACTCCTAAAACCCAAACATCAGGTAGCGTTATACAATGTTCTTTTTCTTTACAAATGAAAATGACACTCATACTGTAGTAAGCGTTATTGTTACATGGTCAGTGTTTGCATTACAGTACAACATGTTTCCTAAGTTTTTCCCTTTTTAATGGTAATGAAATTGAAAATGTAACCACTACTCTGTAGGTGTTCAGTGATCACCATCACTTTGGTAGGTGTTCAGTAACATCTAATTGCTTTGATTTTATAACAGTTTTGAAAAGAGAATGTGACTCTGCAAATTTATGGGGTTAGGATTGTTGCATTATTTTAAATCAATAGATTGAGATGGGAATTTCTCATTGCTTCTTATTTTATAATACTAGTAATAGATCATTTTGTGTTATTATAGTCTATTCTATCAACATGCCTGAATTTGCAGCCCGTTCTCATCCCAAGATGTCCTCTAACTGATGCTAAAACATCCGACGTTTTAGGATACCCTATAACGTCAGTTAGACGTTCTAATCCTAATCCCCAGACCTAAACCTACCCGCGTCATCTAACTGACTCTAAAGGTAAAGCGTCAGTTAGATGACGCCCCAGGATAGCATCATCTAACTGACGTTAAAGGGTACCCTAAAACGTCTGATGTTGACGTATAGTCAAAAGTGTCAGTTAGATGATGTCTTGGGATGAGAATGTGTTGGAATTTGGCCTATAGCATGGCTTCAGGCCCAGGTTGGCTTTACAAAATTGATAAAGATGATGAATACTTGAATAGCTCGTAACTTACAGAGTGAATTGCATTCCATGCCTTGGGTGTTTTGCGCTCACTAAATGGCCAGACTAAATCTGAATCTCTATCCATACAGGCTAGGTGCCCAACTGAAGGGAATCCAGTGAGTGCCGAATACTGTTCCTATGATGGTCAGTGCCCTGCTTGACAGAAATGCTGCTCAACCACCTGCAATAATGCATGCAGTGTTGATCATATTAGAGAAATTATGTTATGAGTCATGTTACCTTTGCCATGTACCTATCCCATATAAATTGTTCTTTTTGCCTTTGGGATTCTCTGTGATTTGACAGGAGGTCTTCTCAACCATGAATAAAACATGTTCAAAAGTCATAATTTGGAGTCTTTCTGATCACTACTGTGTGTCAGGCTAGACACTAGGGATCTCATTTTCATTCACATGTGATAGTGCTGAAGTGGACCTCTAGAGACGTCTAGAAGAGTATAAATTTGTAGGTGTCTACAAGCAGATGCCACATTAAATTGAAAGGGCATCAACAGACTGGTTTCTTGTAAACAAACAATACTGGATGTGTGCATTCAGGGGGCACAACTGCTAAAAAGTGTTATGCTGAGTTCTGCATGCACCTCATGGGAGGTAACAGTCATTTATGCCGAGAAAAGAGGTGGATGCTAATATCTGCAGATATTCTACAACATCTGTTCTGCTGAATTATCACCATTAATGAACCCCACAATGAGTATTATGTAATTTAAACCATACTTGGTGCATGCAATTCTAGGCATGTCTACATTTGCCATTTCAGAATGAAATCTATTTGTGTTTACAAAGCTAACAACATTTTACATAATGTGAAGTTACAACATTCATCAGGTTTCTAAGTTGCTAATCCTAAAAACCTGACATACCCTTTGAATTTATTACCTTAGCCTTCCTAGTTTTGTTGGTTGAGTCTTTCTATCCAAACTGTTTACAACAAGGCTGCATCACTTACAATTACTTTGGAAGCCTAGGAAAATTATATTAAGAAATTAACTCTCAATTACCATCCCTACCCTATTTCAGACCACAAATGGATCACAGATGTGTCAAAGTGGCCAGCAATCATGGCCTGATATATACACATATAAATTGTTTTATTTTAAAATGTAATCTATTCCTGGAATTTTTAGCATCATTACTTATTCTTCATTGTCGCATTATCCTTCAGAAATTGTTCTAATATGGTAATTTGAATTAGAATTTTATTCCAATTTATTTTTTCTTTTGGACTTTTTTTATGAATAGAAAGTTAAAAAAAAACAGAATTTATTTGAAATAATCTTAAATAAATCTTAAACATAAATAAACATGTTGCCCAGATGTGATTTTATATGCATATAGAAATACAGACCACAAGGGGTTAATACGTTTGGTTTTAAACTACTAATATTCGCATGCTTTTAGGCACCATAACTTGCTTGCACTGACATATCTGCATCTATATTTTATTGTGTTCTGATTGGGTAAATTCCGACGGTGATTATTCATGAGGGGCGGGGTTTTGGAGATGTGCGTTGTATTTGCATAGACAGTAAAACAAAGTGTATTTGCAGAAATGCATGGTGAAAGTGAAAGGAACTCGCAATGCTCTTAGTTCTTGTAAAATTATGAGAAAGTACACCCAGTTATAAAGGATGACCAATCACTGTGCCTAATTAATTGTTTGAAGGTAAATTTTCCGTTTTTGTGTTTAATACTCTCTGTATTCAATGAATTACTCCTATGGAATTACTGAGGAAAATGCTAATCGCGAGTAGCATGTTAGCATACATTTTGTGACTGTTGTGTATATTATATTCACCCTTATGTTTGTGATTTATTTGATAAGTTACATGGACTGATGATATATTTTGTTCATGAGCGAATTGCATCCCGTGTCTTGTTTCCCATTTCTGCGGTCGTTTCGGTTTTCGATCTCTAACCTACAATGTAAAACTCGGCGCTTAGCGCCTCCGTCATGGCTCTCAGCCCGCCCTATGTTCATTGATTGGCCGGCTGTTTTCAGCCCAGTGGAAAACTGAAAGATAGGCTGCTATCTCAGACTGAATACAGGAGCGAAGCAGACAGTTGTACATCTGACAGTTGTACATCTTCTAGTAGCGGTGCCAAGGGGAATCTGAATCATTCCCTTCTGAATCTTACAGAGCCGGAGAGCGGGAGTCGGAGCTGTCCATGCAACATGACATCATGACTTTTTAGTGACATACACGCCACTAGAGTCAAGTGGCGTGTTATCTCTACGCATTTTGAGCTATCCGCGTGTATCCGCGTTTATGTCTATGCCATTAATGTCTGAGTGATTCCGCATGTCTGTACATGCCGTCAAATGTCCGAGCTGGGGATAGGCATGTTTAATCGACGATCGATTATTGATCATTAAGAATTTCGTTGATCACATTCATTTGTTATCGATTATCATTAAACTAGTGCTGCTGCGTTTCGTAGTGTGAGTGGAAAGTGAACGTGTTCCCCGGGCTGGTGATGTTAGCGTAGTGGTACCTGTGCATCCCGCCGGCAATGTCAGTCCCCTAATCAGAGCGGGGTTTTCAGCGGCTGGACTGAAGCATTTGTTTACATTTGACACATACGCACGGCCGTGAAGGTGCGCGCGGCAAAAATGATGACATTGCGGTATTCGGTGTTTCACAGTCAGTTGAGCGTGTCGAGTATAAACACCTCGTCCGTTTGGGAGGTGCGCAAAAAGTTTGCAGAGACTCGTGCTGAAGAGCCAGGCGAAAGTGCAAACAAGGCTTGACGGTCACCATGCAGGTTGCGGTCGCGTCTGACCCCAGATCATGTCATCAACATGCTTATCTTTCTCAACAAAAGTCAGTAGACTGGAGCAGAAGTTGTATGTGAGTTATTTTTTATGAGGCTTTAAGTAGCCTAGCCTAATTGATTGGTAGGCTAATCTCTTTTGCGCATATCTTAACTTTAGCCTAACCGAACGCCCAGTTTAACTGCCACAAGTTGATCATCTTGTAATAAAGATCTAATCGAGGAAAAGCACGCTGTATTTTTGTATTTTCATTGCATTTTTAATTTATAAAAAGCTAAATAAATAATAAATTTAAATATAAAAATATTAATGATAGTATCGATAGTCGATCGTTAATTCTTCCGACGATCGACTAAGAAAATTTATTCGAATGCCCATCCCTAGTCAGAGCGAAATGAAGCAAAATGTACATCTACATATGGGGAGCAATCTTTTTTTCCTAGGATGGTAATGGAACAGTCATAAATGCCATTAACCCCAGTGACGGTTAGGTTTAGGGACGGGGTTAAGGTAAGTCATATATTTATATACATTATAGTTCACGTTAAGTCAACGGCGTTCATAAACACGCTGAAAAGCGATTATGCGTGTTGATAGCACGGCAAAAATGGAAATACAAATTGGCGTGTCATACACGCGCTACTTCATGAGATCAGTCTGGTCCAAGAGCTACGTAGCAGCAGGAGCAACTTTATGACTCTCTATGGGCTTCTCCCTTGACTTTATGCCTCCACGTTCCCCAATTGAATGTGAACTTCTTTGTCTATATGGTCCTTTCTCTACTGTTCGACAGAGAGTCGCAGGTTATGACACAATCGTTAGCTCTTTTTACAAAAACTACTTCTACAGGGCCATGATGTATGATACAAGGTAATGGAGCCTTTTATACATCGTCATGTTTCTTTAGAAATAAACAATGGACAAAAGTCTTTAAATGCCTCAGATGTAAAGTTATTTGCTTTCAAAGTGACGCCAAAATGAATGGGAGTCAGTGGAATGCTACCAGTTGGTGAAGGTTTGCTAGCCAATGGCGGCCCTGTGGAGACTTCAGTTTCCGGCTGGTGGATTAGTCCCTTGGCTTTACACTATTCGCCATCCCTCCTTGCTTGAGCAGCTGTAGTGAGAATGTGTTGTAAGGAATTCTGGTGTTCTTTTGTTGGATGAACGAGTTAGCATAGTCTTCACTGTCTCCCATCATCCGAGTCGCTGAGGACGCTGTGGATTAGTTTGATTTTTTATGGTAATGTGCAGCAAATATACTTAACATTAATTTTTGTCTGAGCAAATCATTTTACTCCAGACTGCTTTGTGAACCGAGGATCAGATAAGCACCCCCCGATTTTGTCGTGTTGGCCCCTTCAGACCCCTTTTATAAACATTATAAAAAATAATGTTTACAATTAATTCTAGGGTGGCTTGCACACTTCAGGTTGGTGGAGAGATCCACCATTCTATATGCCCTGACGGCCTGCTGTCATTTTTTAATTCTACCTGTTCTGAAATTTTAGATGTTATTGCCCCATATAAATACAGAGCTCCGAAGTTAAGAACAGATCCCTGGATAGATAATGCCACCCGCACCGCTAGGCAGCGCTGTAGGCAGGCTGAGCGAAAGTGGAAGAAAGACAAATTGCATGTGTCTTTGGAAATATTAAGGGGCTGTCTTATTGATTATCAAAAGGCCGCAAAGGAGGCAAAATCTAAATATTTGTCAAATATAATAACCAATAGTGGGCATTGTCCAAGGGTGATGTTTAATACAATTAATTCTATCGTTAACCCTCATTTTTGTTCTCCGACGGATACCTCAGTCTCCGCTTGTGAGAATTTTCTTACCTTTTTTGTTAATAAAGTGGAGTCCGTCAGACAATTAACGAACTATAGTTCTGCAACTGTCTCAATTGTTGCGGCTACACATTCCAATGTGTTTGAACAGTTTGAACCAATCTCACTATCATTTCTCGAAGAAATTGTGCAACATATGAAAAGTATAAATTGTTCTATGGATTTTATTCCAACTAAATTGTTAAAAGTGTTTTTTTCCACAGTTGGGCCTTTCCTGTTAGTGTTGATTAATAAATGTCTTAGCTCAGGATTTGTCCCTGCCGAGTTCGAACACGCTGTGATTAGACCTCTTCTTAAAAAAACCGAATCTGAATCCCTCAGTTCTGTCTAATTTCAGACCAGTTTCTCACTTGCCTTTTCTTTCAAAAGTGCTAGAAAAAGTTTTTTTTTCAATTACATTCTTTTCTAGAAAATAACTCTCTGTTTGAGAAATTTCAATCAGGATTTAGATCGCGCCATAGTACTGAGTCTGCACTACTAAAGGTACACAACGATATTGCCCGCTTTGTTGATGCTAAGAGTCCCGTTATTTTGGTGCTTCTCGATCTCACGGCGGCTTTTGATACAGTGGACCATGCAATTCTTCTGTCTCGCCTCAATCACTATGTTGGCATTAAGGGTACTGCGTTTCAGTGGTTTTCGTCATACTTGACTAACAGAACCTTATCAGTGGTGATTGGGAATTCGTCCTCTTCTTCTACTTCTTTCAGCTGCGGGGTGCCACAAGGCTCTATTCTTGGACCGGTTTTATTTTGGCTCTATCTGCTGCCCCTGGGGTCCATCATAGCCAGGCATAACATACCTGTAGCTTATCACTGCTATGATGATTTGCAGATTTATTTGCCGATAAGTCCAACAAATAGTGATGCATTCGGGTCACTAGTTGATTGCATTGACGACATTAAATCATGGTTAGGAAAAAAATTCCTTAATTTGAATGAAGATAAGACCGAATATATTTTATTTGGTGAGTCTGCAAACACTGAGCCTAATATGTTATTTTCAAGTTTTAGACGGACTGTCAGAAATCTCGGTGACTTTTGATAGTAGCCTGAAATTTGACAAACAAATTGATAGTGTGGTAAAAGCAAGTTTTTTTCAGCTACGTCTATTGGCAAAGGTCAAACCTTTTTTAAATCGTTCGGATCTTGAGAAAGCTATTCACGCTTTTATTAGCTCAAGATTAGACTACTGTAACGCACTTTACGTGGGAGTATAACAGTCATCACTCAGGCGCCTTCAGCTGGTACAGAACGCAGCAGCTCGTCTTTTAACTAATACACGCAAGCGTGAGCATATAACCCCAATTCTCTCCTCGCATCACTGGCTTCCGGTTTCTAAAATCTAGAGTTGATTTTAAGATTTTACTGTTTGTTTTTAAAGCTCTCAATGGGCTTGCTCCACCGTACGTGACTGAGATGCTAACCTTACGAGAATCAAACAGGACTCTCAGGTCAACAAATCAACTTTTCTTGGTTGTCCCAAGGACAAGGTACAGACGATGGGGTGACCGGGCCTTTTCTGTAGCTGGGCCAAGACTTTGGAACAAGCTACCTGCCGATTTACGAACTATCACGGAATTAGGCCCTTTTAAAGCTAAGCTTAAGACTTTATTTATTTAGACTGGCTTTTATATCATAACTTTGTTGACTCATTCTGTGCCATTTTGCATTGTATTGTTGTTGTACTTTTTTTAATTGTTATTTTGGAAGGCACTTTGGTTCACCTTGAAAAAGGGATGTAAAGGGCTATATAAATAAATGTTGATTGATTGATTGATCCTTGCTCAAGCAGAGGAGTTTAAGTATCTTGGGGATTTGTTCACGAGTGAGGGAAGGATGGAACGGATCGATGCAGCTTCTGCAGTAATGCGGTCGATGTACTGGTCTGTTGTGGTAAAGAAGGAGCTGAGCCATAATGCAAAGCTCTTGATTTACCGGTCAATCTACGTTCCTACTCTCACCTATGGTCATGACCGAAAGGACAAGATCCCAGATATAGGCGGCCGAAATGAGCTGTCTCTGCTGGGTGGCTGGGCGATCCTTTAGAGATAGGGTGAGAAGCTCGGTCATTCGGGAGGAGCTCAGTGTAGAGCCGCTGCTCCTCCACATCGAGAGGGGTCAGCTGAGGTGGCTCGGGCATCTGTTCCGGATGCCTCCTGGACGCCTTCCCGGGGAGGTGTTCCGGGCACGTCCCGCTGGGTGGATATGCTGGGACACGCTGGAGAGACTATGTCTCCCGGCTGGCCTGGGAACGCCTCGGTATCCCCCCAGTGTCTAGGGAGAGGGAAGTGTGGGCATCTCTGCTTAGACTGCTGCCCCCGCGACCAAGCCCCGGAGAAGCGGAAGAAGATGGATGGATGGATGTCCTCAAGGATAGATATCCAATTTGCAAACAATTGTGGAAGCAAACATGCTGCGAGAAAGCCTGCAATCGAGTGATTTCTGTGATCATTCCTCCTTTAATCACTTTTCTTAGTTCTTCCAGATTCTCTTCTACAGGAATTCCTGTTATCACTCCCTTAGTTCCTCTCTTCTCACCAATTATTTTTTTTCCCACTATTTCTTTCTTACATACTGATTGCAGTTTCATTCTTTTATTTTTCTGCTCAATATTTTTGCATTTCACCAATAGGCTCCCATCATGCAACACTTTCGCCATTTCTATTTCCCCAATCGCTTTCTTCAATCCATTTGTAAGAGTGATGGGGCTAACTGATGTAATTTCATTCCCCCCTTTAAATTTAAGAATGTTCTTAAACTCTTCCATCATCATCTTTTTCCTTACTTCTCGACTTTCTTCTTCTTCTTCTTCTTCTTCTTCTTCTTCTTCTTCTTCTTCTTCTTCTTCTTCTTCTTCTTCTTCTTCTTCTTCTAATGTTCTCTTCTTTGTAATCTGACTATTTCTATTTTCTTTTTTCCCTCCTCCTTTCCTACTCGTACTCTTTTCCCAACCCGTCTGCATATCTTCATCCTCTGAAAATCCACTATAGTTTTCCATTCTGATCCAGTCACAAATCAGATTATGCCATGAACCCGCAAACAAAATAAACGTAACCCTCATTTTATCCTCAGGGTCAATATGACCCCAATCGACTTTTCCGAAGTAAATAAACATGGTTCCCTTGATCTCAGATGCATACAATTTTGTGACTTTTTCTACATTATCTATACACACACAAAAAACTGGGCTTGATTCGGTTGTTCTAAAGGTATGTAAAAAAAAAAAAAAAAAGTCACACTCAAGACCTTTTGGGGTCAATATGATCCCACATTGAAATGAATGGGAAAATCGAAAAAAATGTGTTTTTTATTTTTTTATTTAAAAAAAATCACTTAATCCAGAATAAATCAGAAAATTTCTATACCACAATGAAGTCCTGGTACTAGAGCACAAATTGAATGTGGAACGAACATGATAACTTGCGCACACACACACACACACACACACACACACACACACACACACACACACACACACACAGGAACCGAAAGTAATAGTTACACAAGAACCAAAATCACAAAACAAAGCAGGGGAAAACAATCTTAATAACGAGTACTAACAAACACTTAAAGGAGTAGTTCACTTTAAAAAAAATGTTTTGCTGATAATTTACTCACCACCATGTCATCCAAGATGTCCATGTCTTTCTTTCTTCAGTCGAAAAGAAATTAAGATTTTTGATGAAAACATTACAGGATTTTTCTCTATATAATGGACTTCATTGGGCACCAAACGGTTCAAGGGCCAAATGAGTTCCAGTGCTTCAAACGGCTTTAAACGACACCAGACGATGAATAAGAGTCTTATTCAAATTCAAATTTATTTATAAAGCATGAATAAAACAACAGAGTTGACCATAGTGCTGTACAAGCAGTAAAACCATAAACAGAAGAATAAAAGAAAAATGTACATCCACATATAATTAGGTAGCCTAATATAGGCTTCATCATTCAACAATATGTATTTATAAAGATAATAAAAGACACTAGCACCCTTCACACTTATCTTGATCGAACGCTATCATAAAAAAAGTAAGTTTTCAAGTGACTTTTAAACTGACTGAGTGTAGGAGGGTCCCTAATATATAGAGGTAAACTGTTCCATAATTTAGGGGCTGCGACCGCAAATGCGCGATCCCCTCTAGATTTCATCTTTGACCGAGGAACGGCAAGGCGTTTCTGAGAATTTGATCGTAGTGATCTCATCGACTTTTGTTCATGGATTAGATCTGCAATATAAGATGGGGCTAACCCATGTAGAGATTTGAATACAAAAAGCAACATTTTGAACTGATTCCTAAAAGTGATAGGCAACCAATGTAGTGCTTTTAATACCGGAGCAATATGGTCGAATTTGCGAGTGCCTGCAACAGTCTTGCAGCCGCATTTTGTACCATCTTATCAAGAAAAATTAATTGAAAATGTTCTTTTCGAACTTGTTCATCAAAATGAACTAATCCTTTTTCGAGTCATTTCTGATTCATCTTTTGGTATCGTTTAAAGCCCTAGAAGCTGTACTGAAACTCTCATTTGGACCGTTTGGTGCTCAGGATGCAGTCCATTTGAGAAAAATCCTGGAATATTTTCATCAAAATCCGTAATTTCTTTTCGACTGAAGAAAGTAAGAGACATGGACATCTTGAATGACACGGGTAAAATTATCAGCAAAAGTTTTTTTTTTTTTTTTTTTTTTTTAAGTGAAGTACTCCTTTAATCCAGACAGGAATGGGCTATATACACGCATAAGTTCCGCATTTGACGCAAGGATGCTCGTCCATTTCCGGTTGTGGAGATTTAAGCGGAGGAGAACCGAGGAAAACGGGATTATGGCAGAGTCTTCAAAATGTACTGTCCTCCCGTCTTTGAAATGAAACGTACATACGTTTAGATGTAATTTTATATATAGTTATGTTTATTTAATATAATTTTAAAAAGAAGCATAAACACAACGAGGGGTGTCTGTTTTATCTGTTTTTGTGACTAAAGTTTCTTTATTATAACCATGGAGTATAAAATTCAACATAAATTCTCGGTATTGCATTGGACTCTCGGCGGAAGTTATCGAGCATCCTTAATCCTTCACCGGAAATACCGCTGTGCATAGAGCCAGAACCCGTCTAACGGAGAGCCTTGGCACTTCCTATTAGCCCCATTGTGTATCATCCGGGTTGCAGTTCCAGTAGAATTCCACTGGAGGTGATCGCGGGCGAGAGCAGAATGAATAGGAGTCTATGGGGCTAAACGGCTAAAAGTGTCTCTTTCACCTGCTTGTCGTTAAATAAACATAGATTTCATTGTTGATTACGCAAGTTCAATATAGATTATAGGCCAAAAGTCGAATGAACGAGTACTTAAGTCCTTTTTGATTTCTTACAGGTTGGGCTGTTGTTGGCCGGAACACGCTAGCATTCTGCTATTGTGTGACGTCATCACATTTTTGAACGGATTTTTAGAACAGATAAGTGAACTTAAAAATGCAATTTTCAGCTAAGTGTATTATCTTAGCCCTCCCTTTTGAATGCAACTTTTAAATTACTTGACAAAAAATTACATCCTGAGAAAAGTGGATTTATGGGGGTGAAACCGTTATTGACTCCCATTCATTCTCGACCGCGAGCGCCCCTGCATGGACAGAGACGTGTTACTGCAGCCAGTCCAGAACCCGGAAGTAACCAGCCAGTGCCATTTTTTTTATTAATTTTTTTTATTGCAAATGAAAACAACAGTATACAAAGTATACAAAGCATACAACATTAATATTACCCTTGCCAGGGGGTGCCAGTGCCAATTCTCTTCAATTAGACAGCCCACATTACATGTGTGGAAAACCAGTCGATGAACGTGCGTGCACGCGAGGTGGAGTCAGATTCTGGCAGGGAGACGAAATTGACAACACCCCAAACTCACGCCATTGGTTGAGCGCTAACTCAAATTCGTTTTCGTCCTTATATAAGCGTGATTTTCCAGCAGAGTTCATTCATTGTGATCGCAGGTGGAGAGGATGGCAGCGCGAGTGTACTGCACTGTGTTATTGTGTCTGGCTGGCTGCTGGAGCTCAACAGGACTAAACACAGGTGATTCATGTTGTTTAACTTAATTACACAGCACGAAGAAATGCAACAAGTGCCTTACAAAAAACGACATCTCTGCATATTACAATTCTCAAACATACAGAGTAGGCCTAGGCTACAGACGTCCAGTTAAAGATGAATTTTGTTGGCAACATCAGTTTAAATAAAAATTCCTATAAAATTCTATAAATATTTAGCCTATTTTTATTTTCTTACGTTGTATTTTATCTATTACTTTTTCTCTACATTTTCCGTTGTAACACATAGATATTTTTTTACACTAAAACAAGAATATTAATGTTAATAAAATGGTTTAAAAAAAACGTAAAAATACTTTGCCACCAATCAGACTTTGATCAATCCTGATTTGATTACATAAATAACTAAAGCTTAGTTTTAGTTTAAAATTTGTTTTTGTAGATTAAAATGCTTAAA
The DNA here is from genome assembly GCF_988280905.1 of Pimephales promelas. Lineage (NCBI taxonomy): Eukaryota > Metazoa > Chordata > Actinopteri > Cypriniformes > Leuciscidae > Pimephales > Pimephales promelas. Next base: position 12,681,001 of record NC_142788.1, read on the forward strand.
ATGAATTTGAGAGATACAATTGTTTACAGCTCTTGTTTCATACTTTTTTTTTATCTGACATTGATTGACACAGTTTAGGAATAAGTAGATTTCCAAACTACTTTGATTTGAAGCAGATAAATATAAATATGTGAATAAGCTTGAGACACAAATTGTAAAACCACTCACTGTCCAGCCACCCTCCCTCATGTTCACACCATGGACAAGAACATGGTCAATCACAGATTTCATCAGATATTACTTTTCTTTGTCTTCGCTGAACACCTTGACATCTGTACTTTCGGGATTCTTCCCACCAAAGCCTCACTTTCGATTTCAAAATGGCGACTGCGTGAAATTGCAGTATTTCTTTATTTCTGGCGTATAAAAGTCTTTATTGCCTAAAACATTTAAAGAACCAAAATCCTTGATGAATAAAACATTTGGCTTATCTGTCATGTGTCTGTATAACAGTAAACCCAGGAGTGTGTCCAAACAGAACAAATGAACCAGGAGACTGTGCCCTGTTGCGTTACGAGCCGTGTACCGATGACAGTGACTGTGTCAGCTATCAGAAATGCTGCAGCAATGGATGTGGACTTCAGTGTATGGCTTCAGTTACAGGTATTATATTTCATTATATTACATTATTTAGTGCTTAGTATCCTATTATTTAGTATCCTAACGCAATATATTTACTCCAATAGCTTCCCACACATATATGAACTGTGATCATGCACAACAAAAAAAACGTGCAATAATTAAATCAATAGATTAATAGGGTAGGCTAATTTATATCAGCCTCTCCTGAACCATGGATTGATTGCAAAGTTTAACCATAATAGACACAGTTTTACTGCTAAAGTGATCATGTTAACGTTACATCGCGATGCTGAGCTACAGTGAAATGATTGAAAAGACGGATGCATTATCCATGTTAGTTCATTCCAAGGGGGTAATCCATCGACCGGAAGTTGAAGCCTCACGGGAGCTGCCATCTTGTCGCAGAACTTCACTTGCGTTAGCATTGCCATTGACTCCCATTCATTTTGGCGTCACTTTGACGGCGAATAACTTTACATCTCAGGTGTTTGAAGACCCCATTTGTCCTTTATTTATTTCTAAAGAAACACAACAATGTATAAAATGCTCCATTACCTTGTAGCTTATGTTATGGCCCCGTAGAAGCAGTTTTAGTGAAAGTAGCAGGATTTCTGCATAACATCTCTTGTGGTCTTTGGTTGGCTGAAAGAGAAGCTTCAGTTCATCCCACTGATTTGAGTACACGCAAACAGAAATCATGGATGGAAAGCCACCATGTACCTGACATCTGTACAAGCATCAAAGGGATGTCACCAGAATTGATGAGACTGTAGATCTGTGCACACTCATGGTGGCGAGAGCACTGTTGGGAAAACCAGTTGTGAGAATGAGATGCCAAGTATTCAAGGTTGCGTGGGGTGAGAGGGTCTCCACTGCCTTGCTGTATGGAATGGCACACGCAATTGAGCAGCTGGAGACTTGGGTTTTTCTGGAGAAGGTAAGTGTACACTGAATTCCTCTTCCCTACCATGACACTGCAGCCTTCTGTACCTTATCCAATGCGCTTTTTTTTCGATGTCCAGTCCAATACTCTGTAGAAAATGGGTCAGAGTGGTGGCAATGGCCTCTGCTTTTTTACCCTCCAAGTTTATCAAACCCAAAAAGGTGGGCAACTTTGTTCAGTGTTATACTAAAGTAGCGGAGAACCACAACAGTTGTTTGACAGATGATACGTCTGTGCTTTCATCAATAACAAGGGAGTATTCAGCACCTCCAATATCCCTCTGAAGTTCTTTGAACATACACAGAGCAATATGGTTAATTAATTAATGCAGTGCATTTTGTCCGGTGCATTTTTATGTCTTTGTCACAAGTTGAGCAAATTAACTCCCCAAGGTGATCGACCGATTTAATGGATGTGTGACACGCTACATACGTGGTTGCCTTCAGCTCATCCCTCCGCCTTGACTCGTTCTGTTTGGAGACTGTGAACCCAATGGCCATAAGCCTTATTGAGGAGAACGGTGCTGCTTTTTTTTTTTTTTTTTTTTCTTTTCTTTTCTTTTCTTTCTGTGCTAGCGTGCTGTACGAGGTCCACATGGTGTGTATGTATATTACACTTACAAACTCTGCATCGTGCTTTTGAGTCGTCCCCCACGACAGGTTGAATCCATTCTTTTACTCTTTTCTCGTTCTCCCAGTCTTTGTTGCATTTCTTCCCATATTTTGCCCACTTTGTCCCGGGCATTTGTTCCTCGAAAAATTCTCCTACAGTCCAGTCACCATCGGGTGCGACTTGTGCGTATTTTCATTTCATAAACATCACTCAGTGACTTTTTTTTTTTTTCTAACCAAAAAAAAACCCACAATTGCTCTGCCTCTGCTCTGATTGGCTTGTACTCATTAACATGTGAGTGGGGAAAAATATAACAACTTTGTTTTAAATTCACTTAAATTTCACAACTCCACAAACTCATTGTAATGTCACATTTACCTGCCCTTCAATATTTCAGAGCTATTTTCCCCTCTGCCATGTATAACAGTAAAGCCAGGAGTTCGTCCAATCACAAACGATGGAACAATAATGTGTTTAGTGAAGGGTGACGAGTTGTGTCCCGTTGACAGTTGAGTGTCCCAAAAATCAGAAATGCTGCAGCACTAGGTGTAATGGACTTGACTGAATAGATCCAGTTACAAGTATTATATTATGTTGCATTATTTTATAGTAGTTTTAAGGGGGGAATGCAATAGAATATTGGCTGTTCCAGACCTGCTATTTTATGTATTTATTTTTACATTTATTAGTAAATGTTTTAATTTAATACATAGTCATTTAAATAATCACTCTATAATTCCCAGATTTACTTTACCGCAATATTATTATTTAACAAACAATTATTATTCTGCAAACGACCCAGTGAAAAACACATTCAGCATTCAGTGATATGGCTTCTCTGTCATGTGTCTGTATAACAGTGAAGCCAGGAGTGTGTCCAAGAAGAAAATATAAACCAGCAATGTGTGCCCGGGTAACTTTCATGCCGTGTGTCGATGACAGTGACTGTGCCAGCAATGAGAAATGCTGCAGCAATGGATGTGGACTTCAGTGTATGGCTGCAGTTACAGGTATATTTGTTTTTAGTTGTCATATTAGGCTTTAAACATTTCATTTAAGTAAGGGTTAATGCCCGAAGAGGTGTCCATTGTCAGGTTTTAATGGACGACGGCGAGGTGTGAACCGGCGCTTATACCATGGTCACTTGCCAAATAAAACATTTTTAAAACATTAGTTTATATTTTACTTAGGCTAAATCTAGTTTTTACAAATAATAACTTGCCTGGTTTGTTTAGCAACCGGAGATATTTATAGTCCGCTCAGCTTGTAACCTTCAGGTTCAAAAATACTCCATTTTATTTACTTTTTTTTCTTTCTTCAGCAGCATCCCAGTTGTCATATTCTCCATAAGTGTTAAAAGAAATAACAAAGTCGCTCATTGTTGTATTAGTAGGCTATGTAATATCCAACTAATGTTAGATGTTTGTTTTGATAGAGCAAATTGTTAACGGATACTTTGACGTTTTACTGCCTGTTGCTATGGTTACTCGCAGCTGTTTTAGGCAGCGCATTTATTTATTAATTTCGAATGGTAAACGGGCAGTTTCACCAGAACTACTTTACTAGGTGTCCTCTATCACTTTTTAACGGACACCCTGCAGCCAATCAGAATCGAGTGTTCACACATAAGTGAACTTAAAACAGTCTTTACAAAAATCCATTTTAACAGGCTTACAGGATTGTTCACCCAAAAATGAAAATTAGCCCATGACGTACTCGCCCTGAAGACATCCTAGGTGTCTATTCTTTCATATGAATACAATTATTAAATGTTATAAGAGTTGTATTAAATGTCCTGGCTCTTCCAAGCTTTATTATAGCAGTGAATGGCTGTTTCTGTTCTGCATTCCATCAAAGTGCATCTATCCATCATAAAAGTAATACACATGACTCCGGGGGGTTGATGAAGGCCTATCCCTTTAAAGGGTTAGTTCACCCAAAAATGAAAATTAAGTCATTAATTACTCACCCCCATGCTGTACCAACCCCGTAAGACCTTCGTTCATCTTCGGAACACAAATGAAGATATTTTTGATTAAATTTGAGAGCTGGATCACTCCTCCATATAGGCTTCCTAAGGGACTGGCACTTTACGGCCCATAAAGTCATTAAAGAAAATGTTTAAATATTCCATGTGCCTACAGCGGCTCAATTATAAGTTTATCAAGCGACGAGAATACTTTTTGTGAGAAAAAATAAATAAATAACGACTTTATTCGACTATTCCATTACTTCCTTATGGGCCTTGAGACGAGAATTGAAGAGATTTCCAGAACGCATGCGCGAGAACTGAGACGAGGACGTTCTTCTTCCACTACTTCTTGTTACCGGCTGCTCACCGCTTAGGAGTATTACCGCCCCCTACCTTATAAGATTACGTGCTGATATAGCTGGAAACGCAAAACTTTCTGTTTACAAGCAGAGGAAGACTCGCGCGCTGTACATGTGCGTTTCAATTACCGTATTTTCCGCACTACAAGGCGCACCTAAAAGCCTTTAATCTTCTCAAATACGACAGTGCTGTGTGCCTTACAATCCGGAGCGCCTTACATATGGATATCATCTTATACGGTAGGTGGCGGTAATACTCCTAAGCGGTGAGCAGCCGGTAACAAGAAGTAGTGGAAGAAGAACGTCCTCGTCTCAGTTCTCGCGCATGCGTTCTGGAAATCTCTTCAATTCTCGTCTCAAGGCCCATAAGGAAGTAATGGAATAGTCGAATAAAGTCGTTATTTATTGGGGTTTTTTTTTTTCACAAAAAGTATTCTCGTCACTTGATAAACTTATAATGGAGCCGCTGTAGGCACATGGAATATTTAAACATTTTCTTTAATGACTTTATGGGCCGTCAAGTGCCAGTCCCTTAGGAAGCCTATATGGAGGAGTGATCCAGCTCTCAAATTTAATCAAAAATATCTTCATTTGTGTTCCGAAGATGAACGAAGGTCTTACGGGGTTGGTACAGCATGGGGGTGAGTAATTAATGACTTAAATTTCATTTTTGGGTGAACTAACCCTTTAAGAATAAATATAACTGAAGGAAATGTATATATTTGATCGACAAATTAAGCCAACTTGTATGATTTATATTATTTTGTATTCTTAAGATACAGATATCAGACTCTTTGGAGAAAGTTGTATTGGTGCATCCAAGTCATTTTTACTAATATGTATTAGCCCTGATATATTGAAGGGCAGGTAAATACGAGTCAGACTTGTATTTTCACTGGATTTGTAATTTTTAAATGTATTTGGTAGAGAAACCAAAATAATATAAATCTTATGAGTTGGCTTTATTTGTTTTCAAATATACATTTCCTTCAGTCATTTTCATGTTTCAAGGGATAGGCCTTTATCAATAACCCGGAGCCATGTGGATTACTTTTGATGGATTTGGATAGATGGGGATATTTTATTTATTTTATTTTTTTCAATGTTTGTTTTGTAGCAATGCCAGGATTGTGTCCAACTAAAAAATATAAACCAGCAATGTGTGCCCGGATACGTTTCGTGCCGTGTGCCGATGACCGTGACTGTAACAGCAATCAGAAATGCTGCAGCAATGGATGTGGACTTCAGTGTATGGCTGCAGTTAAAGGTATTATATTATTATGCTAGGTAGAGTTTTAAGGGGGGCTATGCAAGAGAACTTTGGGCCCCTCACAGTTTTTTTTTTTTTTTTTTCTCTCTTCTCTGTCATGTGTCTGTATTACAGTGAAGCCAGGAGTGTGTCCAGTTAGAAAATCTAAACCGTGCACGTGTCCCCTGATGAATTTCATGTCGTGTGTCGATGACCGTGACTGTGTCAACAATGAGAAATGTTGCAGCAATGGATGTGGACTTGACTGTATGGCTCCAGTTACAGGTATAATATTATATTATATTAGCACAGCTGTGATTCGGCCAAAGGCCCGAGGCTGTTGTACGCTGTACGTTATAGTACATCCTCAGACCTCGGCCATCAGACTAAAAGTCTTCAGCTATTGAACAAAACTGCTTCTTGCTTCAGGTCACAGGAAAAAAAGTCAGGTTATTATATGATAACAGGTTATAATTTAAAACATGTCCCACTAAGATTATTTTGTAAATGTGTATTGTTCGCTAGCTTTAGTTGCAGGTTCAAAAACTATATAAAAACATTGCAACTATCTAGTTTGTATGTTGACAAAATATGAAGTTAAAGAATACTTTTGAGCTAACTGGTAGGGAATATACGGAAATTGAATAGTTATCAAACACTTTACAGTCTTAACTACAAAGTATAAATTAACTATAGATTAAGTCTTATTAAAGCTACAACTCTGTTACCTTTTGTTCTTTGATTTAACAATTATTGACATCACCGCAACTGGTTTATTTTATGTCTTCCACCTTTTAATGGTAATGAAATTGAAAATGTAACCACTACTCTTTAGGTGTTCAGTGATCACCATCACTTTGGTAGGTGTTCAGTGACATCTAATTGCTAAAACAGTTTTGAAAAGAGAATGTGACTCTGCAAATTTATGGGGTTAGGATTGTTGCATTATTTTAAATCAATAGATTGAGATGGGAATTTCTCATTGCTTCTTATTTTATAATACTAGTAATAGATCATTTTGTGTTATTATAGTCTATTCTATCAACATGCCTGAATTTGCAGCCCGTTCTCATCCCAAGATGTCCTCTAACTGATGCTAAAACATCCGACGTTTTAGGGTACCCTATAACGTCAGTTAGACGACACTGTCTAATCCTAACCCTACCCCAGACCTAAACCTACCCGCGTCATCTAACTGACTCTAAAGGTAAAGCGTCAGTTAGATGACGCCCCAGGATAGCATCATCTAACTGACGTTAAAGGGTACCCTAAAACGTCTGATGTTGACGTATAGTCAAAAGTGTCAGTTAGATGATGTCTTGGGATGAGAATGTGTTGGAATTTGGCCTATAGCATGGCTTCAGGCCCAGGTTGGCTTTACAAAATTGATAAAGATGATGAATACTTGAATAGCTCGTAACTTACAGAGTGAATTGCATTCCATGCCTTGGGTGTTTTGCGCTCACTAAATGGCCAGACTAAATCTGAATCTCTATCCATACAGGCTAGGTGCCCAACTGAAGGGAATCCAGTGAGTGCCGAATACTGTTCCTATGATGGTCAGTGCCCTGCTGGACAGAAATGCTGCTCAACCACCTGCAATCATTCATGCAGTGTTGATCATATTAGAGAAATTATGTTATGATTCATGTTACCTTTGCCATGTACCTATCCCATATAAATTGTTCTTTTTGCCTTTGGGATTCTCTGTGATTTGACAGGAGGTCTTCTCAACCATGAATAAAACATGTTCAAAAGTCATAATTTGGAGTCTTTCTGATCACTACTGTGTGTCAGGCTAGACACTAGGGATCTCATTTTCATTCACATGTGATAGTGCTGAAGTGGACCTCTAGAGACGTCTAGAAGAGTATAACTTTGTAGGTGTCTACAAGCAGACTAACCAGATTAAATTGAAAGGGCATCAACAGACTGGTTTCTTGTAAACAAACAATACTGGATGTGTGCATTCAGGGGGCACAACTGCTAAAAAGTGTTATGCTGAGTTCTGCATGCACCTCATGGGAGGTAACAGTCATTTATGCTGAGAAAAGAGGTGGATGCTAATATCTGCAGATATTCTACAACATCTGTTCTGCTGAATTATCACCATTAATGAACCCCACAATGAGTATTATGTAATTTTAAACCATACTTGGTGCATGCAATTCTAGGCATGTAATGCATCTACATTTGCCATTTCAGAATGGAATCTATTTGTGTTTACAAAGCTAACAACAGTTGGCTTGTAGGCTAACATTTTACATAATGTGAAGTTACAACATTAATCAGGTTTCTAAGTTGCTAATCCTAAAAACCTGACATACCCTTTGAATTTATTACCTTAGCCTTCCTAGTTTTGTTGGTTGAGTCTTTCTATCCAAACTGTTTACAACAAGGCTGCATCACAACACAACCCACCATTGAAAGAAATTATATACTGCAGACATAATTTGCATGAGATGTTTGATAGCTAGCTATAGGAGTGTGACAGTGAGAAAATGATTAGCATCAATTACTTTGGAAGCCTAGGAAAATTATATTAAGAAATTAACTCTCAATGGTCCGACATTACCAGATCCCTACCCTATTTCAGACCACAAATGGATCACAGATGTGTCCAAGTGGCCAGCAATCATGGCCTGATATATACACATATAAATTATTTTATTTTAAAATGTAATCTATTCCTGGAATTTTCAGCATCATTACTTATTCTTCATTGTCGCATTATCCTTCAGAAATTGTTCTAATATGGTAATTTGAATTAGAATTTTATTCCAATTTATTTTTTCTTTTGGACTTTTTTTATGAATAGAAAGTTAAAAAAAACAGAATTTATTTGAAATAATCTTAAATAAATCTTAAACATAAATAAACATGTTGCCCAGATGTGATTTTATATGCATATAGAAATACAGACCACAAGGGGTTAATACGTTTGGTTTTAAACTACTAATATTCACATATGCTTTTAGGCACCATAACTTGCTTGCACTGACATATCTGCATCTATATTTTATTGTGTTCTGATTGGGTAAATTCCGACGGTGATTATTCATGAGGGGCGGGGTTTTGGAGATGTGCATTGTATTTGCATAGACAGTAAAACAAAGTGTATTTGCAGAAATGCATGGTGAAAGTGAAAGGAACTCGCAATGCTCTTAGTTCTTGTAAAATTATGAGAAAGTACACCCAGTTATAAAGGATGACCAATCACTGTGCCTAATTAATTGTTTGAAGGTAAATTTTCCGTTTTTGTGTTTAATACTCTCTGTATTCAATGAATTACTCCTATGGAATTACTGAGGAAAATGCTAATCGCGAGTAGCATGTTAGCATACATTTTGTGACTGTTGTGTATATTATATTCACCCTTATGTTTGTGATTTATTTGATAAGTTACATGGACTGATGATAACATATTTTGTTCGTGAGCGAATTGCATCTCGTGTCTTGTTTCCCATTTCTGCGGTCGTTTCGGTTTTCGATCTCTAACCTACAATGTAAAACTCGGCGCTTAGCGCCTCCGTCATGGCTCTCAGCCCGCCCTATGTTCATTGATTGGCCGGCTGTTTTCAGCCCAGGCTCTCAGCCCGCCCTATGTTCATTGATTGGCCGGCTGTTTTCAGCCCAGTGGAAAACTGAAAGATAGGCTGCTATCTCAGACTGACTACAGGAGCGAAGCGGAAGTAGGAAGTCTGACGTAGTCATGCTAAAAGAAATGGACATCACGACCCCAAAGTCTTCAACAGAGAAAAGTGAGGCTAATTAGAAGCACTCACTTCCTGATTGCCAAGCGCACTGCGCAGACTCAAAACTGAGCTTGATGACGTAGATGTGACGTGAGCAACTTGTCTGACAGTTGTACGTCTTCTAGTAGCGGTGCCAAGGGGAATCTGAATCATTCCCTTCTGAATCTTACAGAGCCGGAGAGCGGGAGTCGGAGCTGTCCATGCAACATGACATCATGACTTTTTAGTGACATACACGCCACTAGAGTCAAGTGGCGTGTTATCTCTACGCATTTTGAGCTATCCGCGTGTATCCGCGTTTATGTCTATGCCATTAATGTCTGAGTGATTCCGCATGTCTGTACACGCCGTCAAATGTCCGAGCTGGGGATGGGCATGGTTAATCGACGATCGATTATTGATCATTAAGAATTTCGTTGATCACGTTAATTTGTTATCGATTATCATTAAACTAGTGCTGCTGCGTTTCGTAGTGTGAGTGGAAAGTGAACGTGTTCCCCGGGCTGGTGATGTTAGCGTGGTGGTACCTGTGCATCCCGCCGGCAATGTCAGTCCCCTAATCAGAGCGGGGTTTTCAGCGGCTGGACTGAAGCATTTGTTTACATTTGACACATACGCACGGGCGTGAAGGTGCGCGCAGCAAAAATGACGACATTGTGGTATTCTGTGTTTCACAGTCAGTTGAGCGTGTCGAGTATAAACACCTCGTCCGTTTGGGAGGTGCGCAAGAAGTTTGCAGAGACTCGTGCTGAAGAGCCAGGCGAAAGTGCAAACAAGGCTGGACGGTCACCATGCAGGTTGCGGTCGCGTCTGACCCCAGATCATGTCATCAACATGCTTACCTTTCTCAACAAAAGTCAGTAGACTGGAGCAGAAGTTGTATGTGAGTTATTTTTTATTAGGGTTAAAGTAGCCTAGCCTAATTGATTGGTAGGCTAATCTCTCTCACCCTTTCTCGACTTTGTGCCTTGGATAGTTGAGTTACATTTTGACAACCTGTCAGATCTAAATATTATTATGTTTTTGGTTAAGTTATTTTTTTATTATTTATTATTTTGGAACAAACAAGGGTCTCACGAGGGCCAACTCGCAGCTGCAGGTTCAGTTGCGTTAGAGCACCTTTGCGCATATCTTAACTTTAGCCTAACCGAACGCCCAGTTTAACTGCCACAAGTTGATCATCTTATAATAAAGATCTAATCGAGGAAAAGCACACTGTATTTTTGTATTTTCATTGCATTTTTAATTTATAAAAAGTTAAATAAGTAATAAATTTGAATATAAAAATATTAATGATTAATCGATAGTCGATCGTTAATTCTTCCGACGATCGACTAAGAAAATGTATTCGAATGCCCATCCCTAGTCAGAGCGAAATGAAGCAAAATGTACATCTACATATGGGGAGCGATCTTTATTTTCCAAGGATGGTAAGGGAACAGTCATAAATGCCATCAACCCCAGTGACGGGTAGGTTTAGGGACGGGGTTGAGGTAAGTCATATATTTATATATACAGTAATAACGTTTAAGTCAACGGCGTTCATAAACACGCTGAAAAGCGATTATGCGTGTTGATAGCACGGCAAAAATGGAAATACAAATTGGCGTGTCATACATACGCTACTTCATGAGATCAGTCTGGTCCATGAGCTAGCAGCAGGAGCAACTTTATGACTCTCTATGGGCTTCTCCCTTGACTTTATGCCTCCACGTTCCCCGATTGAATGTGAGCTTCTATGTCTATATGGTCCTTTCTCTACTGTGCGACAGAGAGTCACGGGTTTTGACACAATCGTTAGCTCTTTTTACAAAAACTACTTCTACAGGGCCATGATGTATGATACAAGGTAATTGAGCCTTTTATACATCGTCATGTTTCTTTAGAAAAAAACAATGGACAAATGGAGTCTTTAAATGCCTCAGATGTAAAGTTATTCACTTTCAAAGTGACGCCAAAATGAATGGGAGTCAGTGGAATGCTACCAGTTGGTGAAGGTTTGCTAGCCAATTGCTAGCAATTTGCCCTGTGGAGACTTCATTTTCTGGCTGGTGGATTATTCCCTTGGTTTTACACTTTTCGCCATCCCTCCTTGCTTGAGCAGCTGTAGTGAGAATGTGTTGTTAGGAATCCTGGTGTTCTTTTGTTGGATGAAAGAGTTAGCATAGTCTTCACTGTAAAGAAGGAGCTGAGCCATAAGGCAAAGCTCTCGATTTACTGGTCAATCTACATTCCTACTCTCACCTATGGTCATGACCGAAAGGACAAGATCCCAGATATAGGCGGCCGAAATGAGCTTTCTCTGCAGGGTGGCTGGGCGATCCTTTAGAGATAGGGTGAGAAGCTCGGTCATTCGGGAGGAGCTCAGTGTAGAGCCGCTGCTCCTCAACATCGAGAGGGGTCAGCTGAGGTGGCTCGGGCATCTGTTCCGGATGCCTCCTGGACGCTTTCCCAGGGAGGTGTTCCGGGCACGTCCCGCTGGGTGGATATGCTGGGACACGCTGGAGAGACTATGTCTCCCGGCTGGCCTGGGAACACCTCGGTATCCCCCCAGTGTCTAGGGAGAGGGAAGTGAGGGCATCTCTGCTTAGACTGCTGCCCCCGCGACCAAGCCCCGGAGAAGCGGAAGAAGATGGATGGATGGATGTCCTCGAGGATAGATATCCAATTTGCAAACAATTGTGGAAACAAAGATGCTGCGAGAAAGCCTGCAATCGAGTGATTTCTGTGATCATTCCTCCTTTAATCACTTTTCTTAGTTCTTCCAGATTCTCTTCTACAGCAATTCCTGTTATCACTCCCTTAGTTCCTCTCTTCTCACCAATTATTTTTTCTCCTCTATTTCTTTCTTACATACTGATTGCAGTTTCATACTTTTATTTTTCTGCTCAATATTTTTGCATTTCACCAATAGGCTCCCATCACGCAACACTTTCGCCATTTCTATTTCCCCAATCGCTTTCTTCAATGCATTTGTAAGAGTGATCGGGCTAACTGATGTAATTTCATTCCCCCTTTAAATTTAAGAATGATCTTAAACCATCATCATCTTTTTCCTTACTTCTCGACTTTCTTCTTCTTCTTCTTCTTCTAATGTTCTCTTCTTTGTCATCTGACTATTTCTATTTTCTTTTTTTCACTCCTCCTTTCCTACTCGTACTCTTTTCCCAACCCGTCTGCATATCTTCATCCTCTAAAAATCCACTATAGTTTTCCATTCTGATCCAGTCACAAATCAGATTATGCCATGAACCCGCAAACAAAACAAACAAAATAAACGTAACCCTCATTTTATCCTTGGGGTCATTATGACCCCAATCGACTTTTCCGAAGTAAATAAACATGGTTCCCTTGATCTCAGATGCATTAAATTGTGTGACTTTTTCTACATTATCTATGTATACACACACAAAAAACTGGGCTTGATTCGGTTGTTCTAAAGGTATGTAAAAAAAAAAAAAAGAGTCACACTCAAGACCTTTTGGGGTCAATATGACCCCACTTTGAAAAGAATGGGAAAATCAAAAAAAATTTGTTTTTTATTTTTTATTTGCACAAAAAAAAATCACTTAATCCAGAATAAATCAGAAAATTTCTATACCGCAATGAAGTCCTGGTACTAGAGCACAAATTCAATGTGGAATGAACATGATTACTTGCACACACACGTGTACACGCACATAAACACACACACCGGTGCTACTACAATAGAAAGCAGTTTTATAGAAATTGGCAAATAAAATCAATAATTCCAGCATAAATCTGAAAATTCTCACACATAAATGAAGGTCTGGTACTAGATCCCTAATACAATGTGGAATGAACATTATCACACACTCATGTGCACAGACACAGACACAAATACACACAGAGATAGAGGTTTGACTGCAATAGGGAGCATTTTTATAGAAATTGGGAAATAAAATCAATAATTTCTGCATAAATCTAAAAAAATAATTTCTGCATAAATCCCGAACCCGGGTCTCCGGCATGAGAGTCAGGCGCGCTAACAAGGAGGCTAAAGACTGCAACCACTAGCGTCTGTCGCTAGAGCGCCTATTGAGATCGGGGAGTGAGGTTTACTCACACAGCAACTACTAGCTGGCCTCCGTTACACTCACCCCCCTAAACCTCACTCTCATCCGGGTCACGGCACCAATGTAACCTCTCAGCATTTCTCTATGAAGTCATTATTCCCAGTCTTGAGCTGGTTGCAGATGTAGCATTTGTGCTTATGAATATACTTCATAGAGAAATGCTGAGAGGTTACATTGGTGCCGTGACCCGGATGAGAGACTCTCACGCTGGAGACCCGGGTTCGAGGCCCGCTCGGAGCGGGGCGAGTAGGACCCGGGTGTGAGGGGTTACACTCACTGAATATAAACCTGTCCCTCAGTTCATCAGGATCACATTTCTCGAATGAATCTCTGTCTTCTCCATCAGAACTGTGTTTGTCTAATCTTTCTTTTCAAATTCAAATAGATTCTCGAAAGAATGGAATTGATAACATCTTAGCCCAAGAACGAGATAATTGTGTCCACAAAACTCTTTAAATTGAGCAATGGTTTGACCTCTGCTCTCGGTTAATTGAATGTTCACAGCATCAAAGTCTGGTTTCCAGTTTGGCTTGTTGCTGTGCACATAATACACATGCCAGTCCAGCTGGAGCTGCAGGGTCAAATGCCTTCTAAAAGATCAGTGAGATAAGTCATTCTGGACAGCAAATACAATATTTTTTAATTTGAACTATTTTAATGTAATCAAGTTTATATTATGATCACAATATAATATAATATATATTTTACAGATGTATGAGAAAATAAAAGAGAATAAAAATGATTCAATAAAACATATAAAAAGAATTAAAAGAATAAAAAAGAGGATACATATATCAGATAAAGTGCAACCAGTCAGACGTCCACATTGTGCTCATTCAGTAAATGCACAGCTAAACAGTTGTGTTTTGAGTCTGGATTTGATTTTGACTACTGAAGCTAAGAGTGCTTTTCTGCAGCGATCCTCCATAGAGAAATGTGCCATCAGAGTTAGTTTTACGTGTTTGACTTTGCAAAGCTGACATCCGGAGTGGGAGTATGATTTCGACAGGTGCTGGGGTAAAACATTATAGTGATTTTATGTGTGTCTCAGGACATGGTTATTGTTTATGTTGTTATGGTTTTCACACTTTGCTTCGTTTTTTTCTTTCTTTTTGAACACTCAATAGGCTACCATTTGCAGTTGTGCTTAAGAGAAAGATATGCAGTGGAGAGAAGAGACCTGATGCACCTGCTCATAGAAGTTATCCACACAATTTACACACACACACACACACACACACACACACACACACACACACACACACACACACACACACACACACATACATACACAAGAACCGAAAGTAATAGTTACACAAGAACCAAAATCACAAAACAAAGCAGGGGAAAACAATACAATCACATATATTAACGAGTACTAACTCACCCCCATGTCAAGATGTCCATGTCTTTCTTTCTTCAGTTGAAAAGAAATTAAGGTTTTTGATGAAAACATTACAGGATTTTTCTCCATATAATGGACTTCATTGGGCACCAAACGGTTCAAGGGCCAAATGAGTTTCAGTGCTTCAAATGGCTTTAAACGACACCAGACGATGAATAAGGGTCTTATCAAGAAAAATGAATTAAAAAAAAACTGTTCTTTTCGAACTTGTTCATCAAAATGAACTAATCCTTTTTTGAGTCATATTTCTGATTCATCTCCTGGTATCGTTTAAAGCCCTAGAAGCTGTACTGAAACTCTCATTTGGACCGCTTGGTGCTCAGTCCATTTTATGGAGAAAAATCCTGGAAAGTTTTCATCAAAATCCGTAATTTCTTTTCGACTGAAGAAAGTAAGATACAATCTTGAATGACACGGTGGTGAGTAAATTATCAGCAAAAGTTTTTTTTATTTTTTTTTTTATTTTTTTTATTTTTTTAAGTGAAGTACTCCTTTAATCCAGACAGGAATTACAGGTGTGGAAAACCAGTCGATGAACGTCACGCTGGTGCACGCGAGGGGGAGTCAGATTCTGGCAGGGAGACCAAATTGACAACACCTCAAACTCACGCCATTGGTTGAGCGCTAACTCAAATTCGTTTTCGTCCTTATATAAGCGTGATTTTCCAGCAGAGTTCATTCATTGTGATCGCAGATGGAGAGGATGGCAGCTCGAGTTTACTGCGCTGTGTTATTGTGTCTGGCTGGATGCTGGAGCTCAACAGAAGCTGCTCCAGGACTAAACAACACAGGTGAGATTCATGTTCTCTTAATTACACAGCACGGAAAAATGCAACAAGTGCCTTACAAAAAAAAAGCCTACAGACGTCCAGTTAAAGATGAATTTTGTTGGCAACATCAGTTTAAGTAAAAATTCCTATAAAAATATGTAAATATTTGAAGAGCTCTTTTCCAAAACGCGTTAAACGACATTTTAAAAAAAAATGAGTTTGTCGTGTCATTCTGCTGCGGACAGAACCCTTTCACTGCTCTATCAACGTTTCATGCCGAATCGCTATATTTCCTTGTTTAAAATGTACTGCAAGATACAGTTTCTTTCCAAACCACGATAAGCACCAGCCCTGTTTTTAGCCTAAACACGATAAATCCTCAAATTCAATGAGCGCTCTACACAATCCAGCACGGCGGCACTCTGAACAGAGGTTTATTATGTTCATTCATTCCTCAAAATGAGTCCTAGTTTTCTAGTCGACTAGTAGTAGATCATTTAAGCCATTTGTATTATCAGTAATCACATATATTGATTTAATTAAATGCGGGAGAGAAACCATATGAGCGTTTTTAATTGCATATTCCGCATCTCAACGTATGCATAAAGCTTGCCACAAAGAACCGGCAAAAGTAATGATTATGCATGAAACATTTGAATTGTTTATTAATAAACTAGTGTTTTCTGTCAGTGTCAGCAACAAAGATAAAGTTGATGATGCTTACTCGCCATCTTCGCAGTGAACGCGCATAGAGAAACGCATACTTCGAATTAGCCTACATACGCAGAGAGTTGCCAATTTATTTTAGTTTTTAATTGTTTTGTTTAAAAGTAGATATTTAAAGCTTTCTGTAGCTTAGTTCTCAGGCCTGTGTGAGGCAAGCATCGCGGTGTTTCGGTTCATATTATGAGACGCGCTCCGGTTCACCTGCGCGCCTCTGTGTCCTGATTATATTGTCTGATATTTACTTCTAATGTATTAATCCAGTCAATTTGTCGATGAAACATTTATTAAAATGAAGATACAATTTATATGAAACGAAATTTACAAGCTTTCTACAAAACAAAACTTAATAAGTGGTCAAAATCATGTCTGACGCACTCCAAATATTTTCCGATATTGGGCAGCTTTTGAATTTTGATCCTATCTTACTCATCTCATGCGGTTCCCTTTTCATAGCCTACTCAACATAGATGAAATAATAAAAATAAGTAATGTAATATTATTAAAAACAAATGTGAAATGTTTATTTTGTTTTTTTGTTAACTTATATTTAAGCGTCATGCTGCTCCGCTTTGCTCACATGTTATGTAGCCTGTGTGTGTGTGTGCATGTGCTGGAGGGGTGCCCATCCCTTTTTTGAATATCGTTATCATATATTGATCATTTTTAATAATTCGTTTTTTTCATGCATATGTTGAAATTGGTATTAATAATTTGTTTTTTTCATGCATATGTTGAAATTGGTACTATTTGTTTGAGGTTTATTTCGATTTATAGCGTTTTGGAAAAAAATAAAATTAACTTTTAAATTATCATTAACAATATTGTTGTTTGATTTAATAATTATTGTTCAAAATGTTCAGACTGAACCAATAAAACATTTAAACAGGATAATTTGAATATTCACAAAATGTGTGGGTCTAGGTAAAAAATGTAGTTTTCCTGAAAACTATTGAAATGGATTTATAGCGTTTTGGAAAAGAGCTCTTCATTTAGCCTAATTTTATATTCTTAAGTTGTGTTTTATCTATTACTTTTTATCTACATTTTCCATTGTAACACAGGTTTTTTTACACTACAAGAATATTAATGTTAATAAAAAAAATTGTTTTAAAAAAAAAAAACGTTACTAGATACTTTGCCACCAGTCAGACTTTGATCAATCTTGATTTGATTAAATAAATAAATTTAATTTATTTAATTTAAAAAAAAAGTTTTGCATTTAGTTTAGAGTTTGTTTTTGTAGATTAAAATGAATTTGAGAGATACAATTGTTTACAGCTCTTGTCTTGTTTCATACTCTTGTTTTTTTTTTTTTTTTTTATCTGACATTGATTGACGCAGTTTAGGAAGAAGTAGATTTCCAAACTACTTTGATTTGAAGCAGATAAATATGAATAAGTGAATAAGCTTGAGACACAAATTGCAAAACCACTGACTGTCCAGCCACCCTCCCTCATGCTCATACCATGGACAAGAACATGGTCAATCACAGATTTCATCAGATATTACTGTTCTTTGTCTTCGCTGAACACCTTGACCTTTGTACTTTCGGGATTCTTCCCACCGGGGCCTCGCTTTCGATTTCAATGGCGGCTGCGTGAAATTGGCATATTTCAAAAGTCTTTATAGCCTAAAACATTTAAAGAACCAAAATCCATGATGAATAAAACATTTGGCTTCTGTCATGTGTCTGTATAACAGCAAACCCAGGAGTGTGTCCAAGCAGAACGACTGAACCAGGAGACTGTGCCCTGATGCGTTTTGAGTCGTGTGTCGATGACCGTGACTGTGCCAGCAATCAGAAATGCTGCAGCAATGGATGTGGACTTCAGTGTATGGCTCCAGTTACAGGTATTATATTTTATTATATTATGTTATTTAGTGCTGGCAATCGATAAAACAAATGAACTAATCAATTCCACATTTATGTAATTAAACATTCTTTAAAAAGTCCTTTGTATATTTTTATTTGTTTGATATTTGTTTGAAGATTGTAAGGTGTGCAGTTATTTTGAGGGAAACGCACAGCTAAAGTGGTTTCAAGCAGGACTGACCACATTACATGTTTACATCTCTTCACCAAATGATTTCAGTTTTTTCAAAGGTCCTTACAGCCAAGAACAGCAAAAGCACCAAAACCCACGACAAATAAAACCTGAAATTTTAAAGTAGAAAGACTGAAATAGTTATTTCAAGTAAAATATATTCCATTAACATAACGATACAACTTTCAAAATATTTTTTAATATTTTTTTCTACAGTGAAAAACACATTCAGCATTCAGTGATATATTCTCTGTCATCTGTCTGTATAACAGTAAAGCCAGGAGTGTGTCTTAAGACCGAAGATTTATTTCCCGGGTGTGCCGGGAATGCTGCGAAGTGGTGTGCCGATGACGGCGAGTGTCCCAACAATGAGAAATGCTGCGGAACTGAATGCGGTGGAACTCAGTGTATGGCTCCAATTACAGGTATTATATTATATTATATTATACTCTATTGGTTTGGATTGTATTATAATGTATAGTGCTGTCAATAGATTAAAAAAACCTAATTGATCACACTTTTTTCTGCAATTAAATTGCAATTAATCATTCTTTAAAAAGTTATTTTATATATTTTCATATTGTAATAATTTCGTATTTAATGCCCAAATGAATTTAGACGCAACAAAGACAGAAGCAAATATTTTAAACCTTTGTATAATGCGATACTTTTATTAAAAGCCATTAAAGGCACATGGAGTGTAATTGAAATCTATCAAATTTAACATTTCTTAGGCTTTATATTTGGCCTTGATGCTTATGTGTGTATTTGTGACTGGTGTTTTTGTGTGTGCGATACAAAGATGGATTATGGCCCAGCTGAGAGGCCCATAGTGACTAGCGCACAATTTATCTTGATGTAGTTGTAATATACAGTGTTAATTTTCTCCATCTAGATATCTGTAAACTGCCTTTGGACTTTGGTGTTTGTTCTGCATACAATCCCGTGTGGGGCTTTGATTCTGCTGCGGGAGAGTGTGTGCCCTTCATATTTGGAGGCTGCGGGGGAAATAACAACCGGTTCAACAGCCCGGAAGAGTGTGAGGAGTCATGCGTCGTGAGAAACGGTAAGACACACACATTACACTTGGGATAATACACAGGGGCGGATTATGACTTGCAAAGGCTCTGGGGCCAATTATCTTCAAATTCAGGAGATTTTAGTTTTATACATTTACTATACACGGGGTGTGATTTGTGAAAAAAAACAGAGGGGGCAGGGGTGTTTTGAAAAATTATTTCCTAAAAATAAATCATGAGAACATGAACTTCATCACTGCATTTGCAGGAAAAAAAATTATTATTAACTCATGAAGTATCCTAACGCAATATATTTACTCCAATAGCTTCCCACACATATATGAACTGTGATCATGCTCAACAAAAAAACGTGCAATAATTAAATCAATAGATTAATAGGGTAGGCTAATTTATATCAGCCTCTCCTGAACCATGGATTGATTGCAAAGTTAAACCATAATAGAAACGGTTTTACTGCTAAAGTGATAATGTTAACGTTACATCGCGATGCTGAGCTACAGTGAAATTATTGAAAAGACGGATGCGTTATCCATGTTAGTTAATTCGCCTCATTCGTGCCGCAGAACATCTAGACGCGCGTAAACGCGTCTTTACATTGAATTAACATTGAAATCACTTGCGGCAGACGTTCAAGAGTGAGTGACTAATCAAAAAACTTTTGCTTTAGTCTAGATGTAGACCGATTAATCGGTCAGCCGATTTTTGGCATTTTTAACATAATCGGCATCGGCCAATATCAAAGTATATCAAGCCGATTATTAGGCAGGCGCATCTGTGGGCAGCCTAGTGTTGTCGTGGAACACGTGTTTAACGCACGCTGCTGCTAGAGTCATTTTCCAGCCGAGTGAGCAGCAGAAATACGGTATTGTTAGAAGTTAAATTAAATATAATAAAACTTATGTATAAAAAATTAAATAATTAATTTTTTTTCTCCTTTTTTGTTATCATTAGGTTATGTCCCTTTGTCTTTGTCAGTCAACAAACAGAACAAACCAAAAATACATGTTTCGGGACTTTTTTTTGAGGGGATTAAATGTTTTTATTGAGAAAGTTTGTCTATGTTAAGTAATTATCATTTCTTTTACATTTTATCTTTCAAATAGAGGTTAAAACCAAGCAAATATTGGCCAAAATAAATCAACAGCATTAATTGGCCATCGGCCGACCCGGAGAAAAGATCGGTATCTGCATCGGCGTGAACCATATCGGTCGACCTCTACTTTAGTCTTAGTTGAGTGAAACACCGTGTGTGTAATTTCGGCTATTCTCAGTGACTGGGACACTAGCTCTGCTTGTCATCATAGAAACAGAAAACCAGATTGTGATGTTTATTCTGAATAGCTGCTGCCTTCCTTTCTACAAACAGCTCCACAGCCCAGCGCGGACCTGCAACCGTCTCGCAAGTGTTGATAGGCTTTTGTCCGTGAGGTGTAACCAATCAGATAGCGCCGTGGGCGGGACCTTGAGCAAGTCTGCAGACTCGTGCAGAGCGGCAGCTATATGAGAGTCAGCCAAAGTAGCGCATTTAAATTGATTTTAATCAAACCGCGGATCCATGATAAGTTTTCTGGTCTGTCTCACCACTAGTGTAGTAGCACTGATCACTTTGAGGGGGGGATAAATATATCCCCACTGGGGATAGAAATAATTAAGAGGCAGGGATAGATTGACCAGAAGGGGGGAAATCCCACGCATCCCCCGGGCAAATCGCACCCCGCATATACATACACTCAAGGATAATTAGGAACACCTGTTCAATTTCTCATTAATGCAATTATCTAATCAACCAATCACATAGCAATTGCTTCAATGCATTTAGGGGTGTGGTCCTGGTCAAGACAATCTCCTGAACTCAAAACTGAATGTTAGAATGGGAAAGAAAGGTGATTTAAGCAATTTTGAGCGTGGCATGATTGCTGGTGCCAGACGGGCCGGTTTGAGTATTTCACAATCTGCTCAGTTAATGGGATTTTCACACACAACCATTTCTAGTGTTTACAAAGAATGGTGTGAAAAGGGAAAAACATCCAGTATGCGGCAGTCCTGTGGGCGAAAATGCCTTGTTGATGCTAGAGGTCAGAGGTGAATGGGCCGACTGATTCAAGCTGATAGAAGAGCAACTTTGACTGAAATAACCACTCGTTACAACCGAGGTATGCAGCAAAGCATTTGTGAAGCCACAACACGCACAACCTTGAGGCGGATGGGGCTACAACAGCAGAAGACCCCACCGGGTACTACTCATCTCCACTACAAATAGGAAAAAGAGGCCACAATTTGCAAGAGCTCACCAAAATTGGACAGTTGAAGACTGGAAAAATGTTGCCTGGCCTGATGAGTCTCGATTTCTGTTGAGACATTCAGATGGTAGAGTCAGAATTTGGTGTAACCAGAATGAGAACATGGATCCATCATGCCTTGTTACCACTGTGCAGGCTGGTGGTGGGGGTGTAATGTGATGTTTTCTTGGCACACTTTAGGCCCCTTAGTGCCAATTGGGCATCATTTAAATGTCACGGCCTACCTGAGCATTGTTTCTGACCATGTCCATCTCTTTATGGCCAGATGTGAGGAGTCATGCGGAGTGTGAGTCACCGTGGTATAAGCCCAAAGGTCAATGCCCTTCGAGGTGTCCATTGTCGAGGTATTAATGGACTTCGGTGGAGGCAACGGTCGTTCATTAAGACCTCCGCTGTGCATCAGATGGTTCACACCTCGCCGTCATCCATTTTATCGTCAGGCATTAATCCTTACTCGAACAACCGCACCAATGTGTGTTTGTGACTGGTGTTTTTGTGTGTGTGATTCAAAGATGGATTGCGGCCCAGCTAAAAGGCCCATAGTGACCAGCGCACAATTTATCTTGATGTAGTTGTAATATACAGTGTATTTTCTCCATCTAGCTGCCTGTAGCCTGCCTATGGAAGTTGGTCCTTGTAAAGTGTACAAGCCCATGTGGGGCTTCGATCCTGCTGCGGGAAAGTGTGTGTCCTTCGTATATGGAGGTTGTGAGGGAAATGACAACAGGTTCAACAGCAAGAAAGAGTGTGAGAAGTCATGCAGAGTGAGAAAGGGTAAGACGCACACATTACACTTGGGATAATACACAGGGATGGATTATGACGTGCATTTTTATGTCTTTGTCACAAGTTGAGCAAATTAACTCCCCAAGGTGATCGACTGATTTAATGGATGTGTGACGCGCTACATACGTGGTTGCCTTCAGCTCATCCCTCTGCCTTGACTCGTTCTGTTTGGAGACCGTGAACCCAATGTCCGTAAGAGGAGAATGGTGCTGCTTTTCTTTTTTTTTTTTTTTCTCCCTTCTTCTTCTTCTCCCCCCCCCCCCTTTCTGTGCTAGCGTGCTGTACGAGGTCCACATGGTGTGCATGTATTTCACACTTACATACTCTGCATCGTGCTTTTGAGTCGTCCCCCACGACAGGTTGAATCCATTAATTTACTCTTTTCTCGTTCTCCCAGTCTTTGTTACATTTCTTCCCAAATTTTGCCCTCTTTGTCCCGGGCATTTGTTCCTCCAAAAATTCTCCTACAGTCCAGTCACCATCGGGTGCGCCTTGTGCGTAATTTCATTTAAACGTCACTGACTGACTTTTCCTAACCAGAAAAAAACACAACTGCCCTGCTCTGCCTCTGCTCTGATTGGCTTGTACTCATTAACATGTGGGTGGAGAAAAAAATATAACAACTTTGTTTTAAATTCACTTAAATTTCACATCTCCACAAACTCATTGTAATGTCACATTTACCTGCCCTTCAATATTTCAGAGCTATTTTCCCCTCCGTCATGTTTAACAGTAAAGCCAGGAGTTCGTCCAATCACAAACGATGGAACAATAATGTGTTGAGGGTGAAGGGCGAAGAGTTGTGTCCCGTTGACAGTTGAGTGTCTCAAAAATCAGAAATGCTGCAGTACTATGTGTAATGGACTTGACTGAATAGATCCAGTTGCAAGTATTATATTATGTTACATTATTTTATATTATATTAGTTTTAAGGGGGAATGCAATAGAATTTTGGCCCTTCTTCCAGACCTGCTATTTATTTATTTATTTTTACGTTTAATACATTTATGTTTATTAGTTACTGTTTACATTGTCATTTAAATATTTCTTGTGTACACTAATTACAATTCACTCTATAATTCACAGATTTATTTTACCGCAATATTAATATTGTGTATGTAAGAAAACAATCACAAAAAAGTAAAAAAATAAACTGAAGTCGTGATTTGGGCCACTAGTGTCCTGGGCCCATTTGCCTGACGTGCTCTGCAAACGACCCAGTGAAAAACACATTCAGCATTCAGTGATATGGCTTCTCTGTCATGTGTCTGTATAACAGTGAACCCAGGAGTGTGTCCAAGAAGAAAATATAAACCAGCAATGTGTGCCCGGGTAACTTTCATGCCGTGTGTCCATGACCGTGACTGTGCAAACAATGAGAAATGCTGCAGCAATGGATGTGGACGTCAGTGTATGACTGCAGTTACAGGTATATTTAGGTTTTAGTTTTATTATGTTATATTAGGTTTATTAGGCTTTGAAACGTGTCATTTAAGTGAACTTAAAACAGTCTTCACAAAAATGCATTTTAACAGGCTTAAAGGATAGTTCACCCAAAAATGAAAATTAGCCCAGGACGTTCTCACCCTGAAGACATCCTAGGTGTCTGTTCTTTCATATGAATACAATTGGAGTTATATTAAATGTCCTGGCTCTTCCAAGCTTTATTATAGCAGTGAATGGCTGTTTCTGTTCTGCATTCCATCAAAGTGCATCTATCCATCATAAAAGTAATCCACATGACTCCGGGGGGTTTTTGATCAACTAATTAAGCTAACTTGTATGATTTATATTCTTAAGATACAGATATCGGACTCTTTGGAGAAAGTTGTATTGGTGCATCCAAGTCCTTTTTACCTGCCCTTCAATATATCAGGGCTAATATGTAGCCCTGATATATTGAAGGGCAGGTAAATATGACTTGGATGCACCGATACCACTTTCTCCAGAACGAGTCAGACTTGTATTTTCACTGGATTTGTAATTTTTAAATGTATTGGGTAGAGAAACCAAAATAATATAAATCTTACGAGTTGGCTTAATTTGTTTATCAAATATATATTTCCTTCAGTAATTTTCATGCTTCAAGGGATAGGCCTTTATCAATAACGTGGAGCCATGTGAATTACTTTGGATGGATGTGGATAGATGGGGATATTTTATTTATTTTTTTCAATGTTTGTTTAATAGCAAAGCCAGAAATGTGTCCAGCTAAAAAATATAAACCAGCAATGTGTGCCCGGATACGTCTTGTGCCGTGTGCCGTTGACCGTGACTGTAACGACAATACGAAATGCTGCGACATTGGATGTGGACTTCTGGGACAATTTTGTACGACTCCTGTAACAGGTATAATATTATTATGCTAGGTAGAGTTTTAAAGGGGGCTATGCAAGAGAATTTTGGGCCCCTTACAGTTGTTTTTTTTTTTTTTTTTTCTTTTCTGTCATGTGTCTGTATTACAGTGAACCCAGGAGTGTGTCCAGTCAGAAAACCTAAACCGTGGATGTGTCCCCTGATGAATTTCATGTCGTGTGTCGATGACGGTGACTGTGTCAACAATGAGAAATGTTGCAGCAATGGATGTGGACTTGACTGTATGGCTCCAGTTACAGGTATTATATTATATTATATTATATTATATTATATTATATTATATTATATTATATTATATTATATTATATTATATTATATTATATTATATTATATTATATTATATTATATTATATTATATTATATTATATTAGCACAGCTGTGATTCGGCCAAAGGCCCGAGGCCATCAGACTAAAAGTCTTCAGCTATTGACTCAAACTGCTTCTTGCTTCAGGTCACAGGAAAAAGTCAGGTTATTATATGATAACAGGTTATTATATAAAACATGTCCCACTAAGATTATTTTGTAAATTTGTATTGTTCGCTAGCTTTAGTTGCAGGTTTAAAAACTATATAAAAACATTGCAACTATCTAGTTTGTATGTTGACAAAATATGAAGTTGAATATGGATATTTTTGAGCTCTTTTACACTTTATTTATTTATTTATTATTTTTTATCATTAACAGTATCATTTGTGTATAGAGGTGACCAGAGAAGTCGCTAAATATCTATTTGTGCTGTCAATCGATTTACCAAAAAAAAACATCAACTAATTACACTTTATGAAGGCCAGGATCACTGATACTAGAACTGCTCCTGATGTCTAACTGGTAGGGAAAATACGGAATTTGGATAGTTATCAAACACTTTACAGTCTTAACTACACAAAGAATAATTAACTATAGATTAAGTCTTATTAAAGCTACAACCCTGTTAGCTTTTGTTCTTTGATTTAACAATTATTGACATCACAGCAACTGGTTTATTTTAAACTAACCATGTAGCAACGTTTTAAAAATAGATTGAGTACTCGCAATACTCACAATAAAACAATATTGTGCTTTATAGTTTTATTTTACTTATTCACAACTTTCTTCTAGCAGTTCATTTCACATTCAAAATTACACTAAAACTAGCAAAACATTTAATTCATTTATCAGATCAACTCATTCTTCCTGACCACTAGCAGTGGTTTCACACAAACGCACTCCTAAAACCCAAACATCAGGTAGCGTTATACAATGTTCTTTTTCTTTACAAACAAGAATGACACTCGTACTGTAGTAAGTAAGCATTATTGTAACATTGTCTATGTTTGCATTACTAAACAATCCTTAAAAATGATCCCATTCACATTAAAACCATATATTGGCGTTTATTCACCATTGGCGACTATTTCAATATTAACATGAGCGGGGTGGAATAAAGAAAGTGTTTAGCAGGATTGATATTCAAAACGGTAAACACGCGCTGCTTTGTTTACAGTGTGTGTATCTGCAACATCCGGCAGCGTCAGTTTTCCTTTCTGAATGACGAATATAGACTAATATATCTGCAGATATAGACAGTTGGCTCATTAAACACACATTCTAGCTGACCGTCAGCTGCAGTTCTCTCGGTGTGTTCAAGTGCAGCTTTTTACCTCGACGAGAGGCGACAACACAGTCTGCTTCCTCAGCGCTAATTCGTTGGCATCGGCTTGGTGTGTTCTGGGCTTTACTGACTGAGAGAGAGCGAGAGAAAATGTAGATAAGATCCCCTCAGAGGATGGAGGTATTTGACATTGTCTTTAGAGGCCACTGGTCAGATATTTTCTCTTTAACCAGTTTACAGTCTTACAAGAGTCTTTCCTTGCCATTAATGCTTGGATAACATGCTTAGGCCTACGTCTCTTTTCATTAATAATAATGTCTAGTGTGGTGGCTGTGATGTATTTAAACCTACCAACATCCGTTGCCATGATTTTTGGAATGACTGATCGCAAGAGGAATAAAATTACGTTTTAGTCGCATAACATATTTTAATGGAAACGCTGTCATTTCGCAATAGTTTTTATCGATATTTAGGAAAAAAAATTGCGCAAATCTGTAATGGAAACGCGACAGCTTTTACCATAGACTAACTTTTTAAAGTTATACGCCTTATTCACGGCAGCGCCATCTTTGATTTTAAATGAGAATGAAAGCGAGGCTGTGAGGGATAGACTTGCATCTCTTCAATGGGCTGTACTGTTATTTAATGTGTTTTCGGATTGTTCTGCTCATTAAACACTGGAAGAATATCTTTCCAAGAAATGTCAGTTGACAAAAAACTCCCGACAATGTAAGCTGTGTAAAATTGTAAGTATCTAGCCGCTTTATTCAGCTTTTTACAGCGGATGCCGTTGGAAACACGGTAAGTCTATCCCTCACAGCCTCACTTTCATACCTGTCATGGCGCTGCTCTGAATAAGGCCTATAGTGTTCATTATACTAACCATTCAACTCTCTGGAGGAATTCTGGATTCTGGAGGAATAAACACCGGGAACAATCCGTCCTCTAACGGAATGAACGCATGATCATGTTTTGATTCAGTTCGTGCTTGAGGAGGGGTTATTCACATCTCCGTTGTCAGTTTGTGAGAGTGGGAGGGAGACCAGCCCTAGTTTTAACTTAAGCAGGTCATAATAGAGTGCCGAAGTTACGACGTCACTCTGTAGGCCAAAACGCGGAAGTGAGTTTGCGTTTTAGCACTCCGGGTTCCCTCGCTCTAAAGTCTATGGGATTTTTGAATGGGTTTTGGCTAAATCGCCTGAAATAAGGTCTGTGGTGAACAAAGCCTCTAAATATTTTCACGTTTTGGTCTATGATATAAAACACCGTTATAACCTGCTTGTGTTTTAAAAAAAACTTTATATAGGCTTCAAAATGTATACATTTTGGATTAACTTGTAAAGATTATCTTGATAAACAAAACGTGTAAGGGTCACAACTCTTTGTTAAACACAGATCTTATTATTTTTTTTTTTTCAAAAGTCTATGGGGAAAATGCATAGCTTTTCCATCGAGGAAACCCATGCGCCGCTAGCTTCCGAGTTGTCCTACAAAGTGACGTCATCACTTCGGCACTCTATAGGAAAATGGCCTTCTACTAAGTACTAAGTATGCTTGCCATGAAGGGGTTGAATAGTTTTGAGACTGCAGAAGTCATTAAAGTTACACTGTGTGATTTTTACCCCCATCTAGCAGTGAAAAGGTATATGACCATCCAGTGAATTTTAGTTTCTGTTCCTCTCAATTCCGATTTCGTTTTAACTCCTACAGTGGCCAATGTAGTCCAAGATTAACATGGCTTCGAGTTTGACCTCGTCGATGAGTGTTAACTGAAACGTAAAGGCGAAACTTGAATTAATGGGTATGTCCCTCTTTGGCTAATGTACTTTCAAGATGGAGGGGCAACATGGCGACCGACATTAGAACCCTTACCCGTATGTATATTCAATGGCATATTATACACTCAAGAGAATACTTTATTACTTGAACAAAGTAAATATACATTAGCGCATATGTTTTTTGAAAGAACTAAGTGTTTTTAGCTAAGAATAAACTAAAAGAGTTACACAGTGTAGCTTTGAAAGTTGCATTTCCAGTTGAATTTGAGGAAACCACTTGAAAAAACATTTGTTGTTGAGCTATTTAAAATAATATATATATATATATATATATATATAAAATTTTCTACGGTGACCTATTCTTTCAGTGATATGACTTCTTTGTCATCTGTCTGTGTAACAGTAAAACCAGGAGTGTGTCCACTCAGAAAATATGATGCAGCAATGTGTGCCCTGATACGTCTCAGTCCGTGTACCGATGACCGTGAGTGTCCAAACAATGAGAAATGCTGCAGCACTGGATGTGGTGTAAGTCAGTGCATGGTTCCAGGTACGGGTTATATTATATTATATACATCTTTTTCCTACATCCCATGACTCTTTGTATGGAACGCCACACCTGTAATTATAATAAATAAATACATAAATAAATAAATATACAAACAAATGTAAAAAAAAACCTTATTAATGTATAATTGTGTTTTTTTTCCATTTATTTATGCATTCACTTATTTTCACATTTATTTATTTCTACATGTATTCCTCTGTATGGTAATGAGAGAGCGTGTTTTACCTCCGATAGCAATCGAGCTCAGTGCTGAAGCTTTAAGGCCACAGTGACAACTTGTGGTGCGATCAAACAATAAGCAAGAATTTTGTGGACGTTCTTGTTTAGGTCATGCAGGGAATTAATGACTTTGAGAAGGGGAATGTGGCCAAAATCTTATATCATGGTTTAGGACCTTTAATATCACCACGGCTGCATTTATTTGATCAAAAACTGGTTCAAATTACCTGGTTTCTGTTGTCATATTTTAAACTGCAATTTAATCATTTGTTGGCACAGCTGAATTTTCCACAGAAATCTGAAGCAGCACAACGGTGCGTAATATGTTTTCTAAACATAATGATACACGCAATAGCTAATTGACTCCACTCTGTTGAATTAGAGGAAAATAATGCACATTCATGACCGCATTACCATCTCGGGTGTGCATTATTTTTCTAATAATTTAACGGCTCATCATCAATTATTCCTTACTTAATAAATGCTTTAGAGGTATTTTTCATTGTCCGTTCATGTTAACAAATAGATTGTAAAGTGTTTCCATATTGTGTTCTTTATATTATATTAAATTCATTTTTGAATCAATAATTATTATTATTATTTTATGCTATATTCTCTGTCAAAGTACCTGAATTCTGCCTATAGCACTGTTTCAGGCACAGGGTGGCTTTACAAAGTTAATAAAGATGAATAATACTTAATGTAATACACTCTGGAAGTAAAACTAGCTTTTCATGCCTTGAGTGTTTTGTGCTGAACATCTGATGCTTAATGTCACTAAATTGCCAGACTAAATCTGAATCTCTGTCCACACAGGCTTGCCGTAAGGGAATCCAGTGTGTGCTGAATATTGTTCCCATGATGGTCAGTTCCCTGCCGGACAGAAATGCTGCTCAACCACCTGTGATCATGCATGCAGTGAAACTCTGCCAGTTTAACCACCGGAAACAGTTGTGGGAATGATTTAGCATAATACATATTTTCTTTTACTTGAATCAATTCAGTGCTTTATTTCTTATTCTCATCTCTTGTGTGCTTAATATTAGTGTGCATTTGAGAACATTTTAACCCAAATTAGTGTGTTGAAATGACGGATACATATGGACATGGCTAGACGGCTAACTAAATATAACAACCCCATGATGAGTAACCAGTCATATTAGAGAAAGATAATGTAATGAGTCATGTTACCTTTGCCATGTACCTATCCTATATAAATTGTTCTTTTTGCCGGTGGGATTCTCTGTGATTGATATGAGGGCCTCCTGGCCGTGAATAAAGCATATTCAAAGTCATAATTTGGACTCTTTCTGATCACTGCTGTGTCTAAGGCTAGACACTAGAGATGTACTTCTATTATGAGTGATAGTGTTTAGTGGAAAACAACAGATCTTATTTTCATTCCCAAGTGATGGTGCTGAAGTGGAGCACTAGAGACCCGTGGAACAAGTGGGGAGACGTCTAGTCAAGTCACCTTTATTTACAGTATAGCGCTTTTTACAATACTAATTGTATCAAAGCAGCTTCACAGTGAGAACATGAAAAGAATACAACACGGATCAATAATATTGTTGAATATTAAATGTCCCCAACTGAGCAAGCCAAAAGCCAGGGCAACAGTGGCAAAGAACCAAAACTGTCAAATCAGGTGACAGAATGGAGAAAAAAACCTTGGGAGAATCCAGCCTCAGCCGGGGGCCAATTCTCCTCTGGCCAACGAAGGAACTGTGATTACAAAACAAATTGGATCGAAACATTAAGAGTATTTGTCCTTTTCCATCTGTTTGTAAGTCGAAGTAATCACGCCGGTTTGGAGACGAGATGTTGAGGATCAGTGCCGATGGCTGTCGTGTCGATGAGGCTGGCACTTCAGGATGGGTCCAGGCGCAGGTCCACCATAGAAGGTCCTTTGGGATAAACAGAGAAACTAATATTAGCGTAGACGTCATCCTTCTAATGATGTAAGTACATCAGGATTTATGGGACATGTTCCTGGTTCCAGCAGATCTAAACTATGCAGCCTAATTTTGAATTTAGGAAGTCTAACATAGTGTCTGCTTCCCGGACAATGTTTGGAAGATTGTTCCAGAGTTTTGGTGCTAAATAGGAAAAGGATCTCCCACTGCAGTCGATTTATATATTCTAGGTATTATCAACTGGCCGGAGTTTTGAGATCGCAATAGACCTGAAGGACTATAAAGCGTAAGAGCTCGCTCAAGTACTGCGGAGCTAAACCATTTAGTGCTTTGTAAGTAATCAGCAATATTTTAAAATGTATACGATGTTTGATAGGCAGCCAATGCAGGATTGACAGAACCGGGCTAATATGGTCATACTTCCTGGTTCTGGTAAGAACTCGAGCTGCTGCGTTTTGAACTTGCTGAAGTTTGTTTATTAAGCGTGCAGGGCAACCACCCAGAAGAGCATTACAATAATCTAGCCTCGATGTCATGAACGCATGAACTAATTGTTCTGTATTTGTCAATTAGAGCATATGGCGTAATTTAGATATATTTTTAAGATGGAAAAATGCGGTTCTACAGATACTACACATGACTTTCAAATGAGAAATTGGTATCAAAGAGCACACCCTGGTGCCTAACTGACGACAAAGACTTAACAAAGCAGCCATCAGTGTTAGACAGTATTCTAGGCTGTTACGTGTGGACGTTTTTTGTCTAATAATCAGAATCTCTGTTTTTTCAGAATTTAGTAGTAGGAAACTACAATTTTTTATTTTTTTGTGCATTGATAAGTTTTGATAAGCTGAGTAGCTATCATCAGCATATCAGTGAAAGCTATTCCATGTTTCCTAATGATATTACCTAATGGTAGCATGTGAACAGCAGCGGTCCTAGTACTGAGCCTTGTGGTATGCCACACTGAACTTGTGATCGATAAGACATCTCTTCATTGACTGCTACAAACTGATAACGGTCAGATAAGTATGATTTAAACCATGCTAATGCAGTTCCACAAATGCCAACTTAGTTTTCTAGTCTATTTAAAAGAATGTTGTGGTCAATTGTGTCAAATGCAGCATTAAA
This sequence comes from Pimephales promelas, assembly GCF_988280905.1. Classification (NCBI taxonomy): domain Eukaryota; kingdom Metazoa; phylum Chordata; class Actinopteri; order Cypriniformes; family Leuciscidae; genus Pimephales; species Pimephales promelas. The sequence goes on from NC_142788.1 coordinate 12,713,223, forward strand.
ATCGAGTAACACTAATAGAGAGATACAGTACAACCACATTCAGATGATAAGAGCAGATCATTTGTGACTCAATGAGAGCTGTTTTGGTACTATGATGTGGTCTAAATCCTAACTGAAAATCCTTGCAGATGTAATTTCTTTCAAGAAAAGAACACAGTTGTGAGGATACTGTTTTTTCCAGTATCTTTGACAGAAAAGGCCGATTCGAGATTGGCCTGTAATTCTGTAGGATCAAGTTGTGTTTTTTTAACAAGCAGTTTTATCATATCTAGCTTAAAGGTTTTTGCTACGTATCCTAGCAACAAAGACGAATTAATGATATTAAGACGAGGATCTATGACCTCTGGAAGCATCTCTTTCAGTAGTTTAGTCGGTATAGTATCTAGCATTCAAGGGGTTGATTTAGATGAATTAAAGAGTTTGCAAAATTCTTCCTCTCCTATAGCAGCAAATGAACCAAATCTTTCCTCAGGGAGACAACAATGCACCCCCTAATGCGATACTGTAGTAGACGGTTGGTATAGTAATAATTTTGTCCCTCATATTATTAATCTTATAAGTGAAGAAATTCATAAAGTCATTACTGCTGTGTTGCTTGGACACTTCTGGGCTTGAAGCTTTCATTTTCGTTAGTTTGGCCACTGTTTTAAATAGATACCTATACCTAGGATTATGTTTATTTTCTTCTAATAGGTTTGAAAAATAAGCAGACCTAGCGGTTTTTAAGGCCTCTCTGTATGCAATCAAGCTCTCCTTCCATGAAATACTGAATACCTCTAGTTTAGTTTTCTTCCAGCTACGCTCCATTTTTCTGGCTGCTCTCTTAAGGGCCCGAGTGTGCTCGTTGTACCACGGCGTTGGATTATATTTTTCTAATCTTCTTTAATGGACCCACCGTTCCAGCAGCAACAGCTAAATCAGCCTAAAAGTCCTGCTATTTTTTTACACTATGTTTACCTGTGGCCGAGCCATCTTGGTGTAGTGATTTGGAAACTTTAAGCAACAGCTGCTGAACGGCATCGGCCGGAAGTAAACGGTTAACTGCTGTAGATAAAGAGCGCAAAAATCACTAAGCAACAGTAAAGAGGACGGCATAGGGGATAATTTAATCATCAGACAAAATTCAAAAAGAAAGTGATTTTAAAAAGTAAGAGAAGAGTTAATTTTGGCACTTAATGATATACAGAAACAATTACAATGCCACACAACCTAAACCATAATCTGTCACGTATAGTAATGACTGCGACAAATCAACTGTTCTCCCGTAGTAGACGGTTACCGTAGATGGTTGCCGAACTGCTTGTATAATAATAATAATAATGGGGCGAAACTACTGAGCCTCTTGCATTCCTTTATTTATTATTTACTTGAATGTATTTTTATTTAATTTATTTATTTCGATGGGAATTATTGATTATTACGGTTGTTCAAAAACGGACCCCTGTAATGTTCCACTCCGACATTCATCTGTAGGTTATTGTTGGCCATGTTGTAGCCATCAAAGAAATGTATTTAGTTTAATATTTATATTTAAATATATGTTATTTTTTTATTCAATCTATGTTGATTATTAAAAGTGAACTGCATGCATGAGTATAAAAAGATGCGCAATCGCCTATATCGGGAGACCTAATTTTGACCACATTAAGTTTTGTTTTGTATGAAGCCTTTCTTTAAAGTGAATTTAGTTTTGTATAAATTGTCTCTTCATTTTAATCAATCTTTCATCAACCAGTTACCTGGAATTAATAAATAAGAAGCAAATAGGCTATAACAGACAATATAATCAGGACATGGACACACCGAAGTGATATAACTTGCATTGCTCGTGAACTGGAGCTCGTCTCATAAATGAACCGAAACTCAGAAATATATCAAAAGCTTGAAATGTCTCTGTTTAAACAACATCGAACAACAATTCAATCAAGACGAAAAGAAACAGAAAACTCTCTCTTATAGCCTATAGCCTAATCAGTATTAAGTGCATTAGCCTATAGGCGCGTTCACAATACTGAGAGGTGGCGAGTCAGCATCGTCAACTTCCTCTTTTGAGTCAAAAATGACACAGAAAACACTAGTTTATTAAAGGGGTGGTTTACTACTTTTTTTTTCTTTGCATGATTGTGTTCATGGGGTGCATTATAACATGTATTTGTGTTTTTTCTTTTTTAAAAAGCCTTATTTTTCATAAACTTCACCTTTATTGTAAGCCACGCTCTCCTCTGTTCTCTGAACGAGCGGTTGACTTCCTGTTTCTATGAAACCACTCCCTCAGAAACAGGCAACGGGCTCAGATTGGTTAGTTTGGCCCGGTGTGTTGTGGTTGGCGCTCAAGTTGTCCGGAAGGTTAACGCCCATTACCTTTACGGGCGAAACGTGCATGCACTGTAGTCCAATCATCTAAATAATGGTGTCGAACTGCAGTATAAGTTTGAGGCAGAATCAGACCGAGAAAGCGGCGAGGCAAACAGAACCTCACCACACTCGGCTCTTACTAAATGTTTCTGAATGACAATTTGCTACATGTTTAACTTTATACACGTTTGTTTTACACAATAGCATCTGACTGGCAACAATAGCAACTGACTGGCTACTAATGTTATACTCAAACAGCGTTGGCATTAGTTTACGTTCTTGATCAAATCGAAAATAACGTCATAAAGCATATATACAAAAATACATTTACAACATTAGTACTTATACAAAATTCAGGTCCATAATGTTTGTACGCGTTTGTCGTACACAAAAAATAGCATAAAGCCTAGTGGCTATAAAGCCAGCGTTAACATTTAAAAAATATAAAACACAAGGCTACGTCTGAAATTATACATGCAAATACATTTAAAATGATTAAGTCTCAGCCTACTTACAGGTTGTGGCCCAACAACTGCTGCCTCTGGTTTTAAAGTTGGATCTGCTTCATGTTTTAGTAACAGTTTCTTGTTGAATCCGGTGTTGAATTCGTGGATATTCTGGAAGCTGTCTTCCGTAAAATGCGCAGCACAGAGAGCTAAATTACTATCGTAATTTTCAGGAACATAATCAAACATAAATTATATCCATTGTTGATGAACTACAACGTCCGTGGGAAGCCGGAGAACAGAAGACCTGACAGATGGATGAACACAACACACTCGACGAGCCGCAGAAATGTGGCCATGGCCTTTTTTACATTTTCCGGAGGGAGGGTTGATGTAAATGTGTGGGTTAGTAGTGACGTCTAAAACCCGGCTGTAGTCCCAATCTAATCGTTTGTGTAGACAGTAAACTTCCTGATTTTTAAAAGACGATATCTCTGCTTACACTGAACTTTCAGCGATGCAACTTTGCAGATACTGTTCATGCACCAACAGCAACATTACACACTATTTAAAATGAAAAAAAGTGATATCGCAATCAACCCTCCCTTTAATAAACAATTAAAATGTCTATATTTGACACATTTGTTACTTTTGCCGGTTCTTTGTGGCAAACTTTCTATAACTAATCGAATAGTGTGAGTCCCTATTTTGTACCAGACAATTTATGGTTGTTCAATAAAGTTCTTGGTAAAAAATAAAAAAAGCAACTGCGCCTAATATTATTGTATAGCTATACTGTATAGTAGCTGTTACGTTCGTAGATATTCTGTGGGCGTTTGTGTTTGTTTTCTGCTTGCGCTCTCTCTCTCTCTCTCTCTCTCTCTCTCTATCAATTTCTTAGGTTGGCCTTCTCCGCTTACTTACTTACTTACTTATTTTTTTGTTTCTCTTTATATAATTGTTTAAATTGTTGGAGGCTGTTAGCTTCCTTACTGTTCCTGATTTACTTTATCATTCATTTGGTATTCCTTATATTTTTGTATAATAAATATCATTATTTTCATTGGCAGTTTGGTTTTGCTTATTGTTTCTTGACACACACTACCATTTCCACAGTGTTACAAGGTTTTCTTTAATGTTACTCCTCTAGCCCCTAGATTAGTTTAGAGGGGTCGTAACAGTGACGCCAAAATGAATGGGAGTCAATGGAATGCTACCAGTTGGTGAAGGTTTGTTAGCCAATGGCGGCCCTGTGGAGACTTCATTTTCCGGCTGGTGGATTATTCCCTTGGTTTTACACTATTCGCCATCCCTCCTTGCTTGAGCAGCTGTAGTGTAAGATGCATTTGTAAGAGTGATCGGGCTAACTGATGTAATTTCATCCCCCCTTTAAATTTAAGAATGATCTTAAACTCTTCCATCATCATCTTTTTCCTTACTTCTCGACTTTCTTCTTCTTCTTCTTCTTCTTCTAATGTTCTCTTCTTTGTCATCTGACTATTTCTATTTTCTTTTTTTCCCTCCTCCTTTCCTACTCGTACTCTTTTCCCAACCCGTCTGCATATCTTCATCCTCTGAAAATCCACTATAGTTTTCCATTCTGATCCAGTCACAAATCAGATTATGCCATGAACCCGCAATCAAAACAAACAAAATAAACTTAAAGCAACTAAGTAAAAAAAAAAAAACCTTTACTTTCCAGCAATGTCTCTGCTCGTGTTCCTACTTCCGCCTTCGTCGATCTGTCCAACTCTTCTCTTTCGATCCTGTCCCAGAACTCTAAACTGCATGTCAGATTGTCAAAGCAAGGTGTTTTAAGCAATTTTGAGCGTGGCATGATGGGTCCTCCATTGTTTTCTTTACTGTGATCTTGCCAGTGGTTGGACCCTGTCTCGCATCTTTCATTGCTTTCTCTGCTGTGGCCCATTAAGTGAATGCCACCTTTGATGAGCCATCAAATCTGGAGAGTTAAACAATCTTGCCTTTGCAATCCTCGCATTTATCATACACGCACCTTTTCCAGGAGATGTCACAGGTCATCATTTTAGTCAAACTCTCGAGATCTGAAGTATCTATGAGCCTCAAATCATGCAAATTCTTAATGACAAATCTGAGATTTTCATGGATCTACACAGACACGTGTTTTGTTCAGAGAGAGTGGGGTGTACAACCCGGCGAAGCTTACAGAAGATGGAGTATGATATGTTGTTTGTGTTTTTAGTAAGACATTTTTTGTGAAGTTTTTTCATTGTGTCAGAAACCTTTTCTTCTGCTTCACCTTGTTCTTGGTAATTGTTTGTTTTCGTCCAGTGCAAACCTGCATGATCGAACTGTTTTTGTAATATGGTTTGTGAAGGTCAGCTGGTCATCAAATGTTACTTCAAGGTTTCTGACCGACCTTGATGTGGTGATTAAGGTTCCAACCGCATCAAAGCACAGAGACAGCGCTCATAAAGATAATAAATTATATTCGCCTCAATACAAATACAGGCAAAATATCAGTGTTGGTACTAGTCGACTTCAGGGCTGCATCTGACACTGTCAATCACAACATACATCTTGATAAGCTGGAAAACTGTGTCAGGCTTTCTGGGATGTTTCTAAAATGGTTACGGTCATGATTAGAAGGGAGAGGTTATTATGTGAATATAGGAGACTAAGTCTGAGTGGACATCCATGATATGTGGAGTCCCTCAAGGCTCAATTCTTGCAACACTCCTGTTCAACCTGTATATGCTCTCACTGAGCCAAATAATGAGAAAGAACCAAATTGCTTTTAGCTATGCAGACGACACCCAGATCTACTTAGTCCTATCGCCTAAAGACTACAGCCCCATTGACTCCCTGTGCAAATGCACTGATATTAACAGTTGGATATGACAAAACTTTCTTCAGTTAAAAAAAGACAAAACTGAAGTCCTTGTGTCTGAAAAACAAAGATGAAGTTCTCAAGGTGAACGTATAAATTTACTCTTGGGGTCAAACATTAAAAAATCAAGTCAGGAATCTTTTGAAGTCAGGCCTTATTTTCAGTATTAAGCAATAACTAAATCAGCGAACTATATATCATCTCAATTAGATTCTTTGTTTCCTGTCAAGACTTAGAGAAAATTGTTCATTCTTTTATCATTAGCAGGGTGGATTATTGTAATGGACTCCACACTGACCTTCCCAGAAAGACCAAAATAAAGTTGCAGCTCATTCAGTTTGTTGCTGCTACACTGTAAAATGTAACTGATGATCTTACTAATAACATTAAGTGAATAAAACTTATTTTGAATAAGTTTGTTGACCTTACTAAGTTTGATAAAGTAAGGACAACGTTTTAGCACGGTAAGTTATTAAACTCAAAAGATTTTATTAACCTCTACTTAAAATAATAAGTATGTTGAACATTTTCGAGTGGTCATGCGCAGTTCTACCAGTAGGTGGAGCCGATTTGAAAACGTAATACCATTATTTCGGATGAGGAAAGCACATGGAAAGGTGAGTCAGTGCTTTTTATGTCTTATTTTAATGTCTGAATTGCTTAATATACACAATTGACCGTGTAATAAATGAAACAGATTAAACAAACTAGCGTTACACATGAACATTGGATGTGTTATTTTAATCAAATTCTTGGATTGTGTTGGATTGTGCTAATCGAAATGAGCAGTCTAGCATTTGCAAATCGGTAGCCTAATCGTTTGGTCCATGCTTTCAATCAAGGAACATTTTTATGTTTTAATGGTTTTTATTGTGAGTATAATGTAGACTTACAAAAAACTTTACTGATTTATATTTTAATGTTGCAATAATTATGTAGAAATATAGCAATGCTAAAATTAATATATTTTAACTTTTGGATTACTTCAAATTAAGGGTGTGGGATTAATTTATCCACAATCTGTTTTGAAAAAATATAGTAGTGTTGTGCTATAGCAAAAATTATTTTCAGTTCTGGCGCCACAGTCTCAACAGTGGCTATAGGCATATACTGTAACGTTACAACTCGACGTGCATTTACATCAGATGTTAACACACGGGAGTTACACTCACGGGACACTGCAATTCACAAGCTTTAATTATTTGCTTGTGCTTTAAAGCCTTGCCGCTTAAACGGTTAATTTGCGTGCTGTTCTGAAATGGGCGCATGTCATTTTCTGAGTGCATCAACCACAGTGCCTGATTACTAAACTTTATATTTCGCGTCTAATACTGTGGAATATACACAATGTTTTCATGAACACAGTTGGTTATGTCTAAAGTAAAAGTGAACTTAATTTAATCGGATGCGTTTATGTATTTCAGAAGCGTGCAGGTCTTAATCGACAGCAGTCTAATAATGAACGGCATAATGCGCCCTTTTCTTAAAGGGATAGTTCACCCCAAAATTAAAATGTGTCATCATTAACTAAATTTCATTTTGTTCCTTTATTAATTTCTTTCTTGTGCTGAACACAAAATAAGATATTTTGAAGAATGCGTGTAACCAAACAGTTGATGACCCCATAGACTTCCATAGGATGATATGGAAGTCAATGGGGACCATCAACTGTTTGGTTACCCACATTCTTCAAAATAACTTTTAATTTGCAACAGAAGATTACATGATGATACAACTGTTTTTTGGGATAACTATTCTTTTAATGTTAATAAAACAAAAGTCACTGAAAATCACTCACTTAAATACAGTGGCTTTAATAAGAATAAATTATTAATGTATAATGTCAAGCCAATGTATAGGGTTTATCTTATTTATATATTATGTTGTGTATATGTAACGTGTATCTTTATTCCTATTTCTTTATTAACAAAGATTAAACAATTACTAAGCTTTTTATTATCATTAATTTTGGCCTAAAATGTCTGCTATTCTATTTTGTTTTTAGCTTTGTTTTTTGAAAATATGGAAATTTGTTTGGCTGTAATACAAAACAGTAAAACCAACATGAAAAGAATTGTAATATCATATTTTGCCATATATCGCCCACCCCACACTTTACATGTTTGAACACTATTGATTTATAAATTAAAATACAAAGCTGTATATTAAAAAAGTGTGTATTTTAATATTATTTTCTTCATTTGCAGAGCTTGCTTTGTGAGATGAGACATGCAAAGGAAATGTAAGTACTGTTTTTTTCCCCCTATGAAAATAGAGCTCTCCTATTGAAGCATTATCGTATAAAACATGGAAGTTACACCAGAACTACACCATTTCCATGTCTTCACACAGACTGTTTGTGTTCATTTAAGTCATAAATATATACCTTTACGTTTATCTGAAGAATAGAGGTACATTTGGGATACTAGATTGAGTAAATAAGGCAATTTTCAAGTATCCCTATAACGCAGTAAGCAAAAGCCTAATAATAGATATAACACTGTTCTTTTTCCTTTTACAGATCAATGCAGAGTTTATTCGCATCACAAGCAAAAACCTCAAGCAAGAATTTTTTACAGCACTTGATCAACAGACAGCTCCATTTCTGGCAGTTGGAAAAAAAACTTTCTGAATTTGTGGTAAGCTTGTCTATGCTTATTTCTTAAACTAAATTTTGTAACTGTTATTTCATACAATTTAATTCTATGTTATAAAACTTTTTTTTAGAGCAGCCATCACATTTTAAAGTAGTTTATTCGGACTAATTTTAAATTTTAATTTGGTTTTCCAGGGCACTGACATCACTGCAAATCGCACAGCAGTTCTTTGTGGACTTCCCCTCATTTTTGGAGAAGACACCTCAGACTTTTTCAAAACAATATTGGCAAGTACCATTCTCTGTATATTTCTCTCTAAACTAATCCCCCACACATACATCACATATAGCCATTCAATTATTCTTCATTCAACTATCCCAGAAACAGACCAGACACAAACTCTTCAAATGTAATTGTACATTTTCTTGTGTGTTTGTTCTGCCATCATTGCACTGTACATTGTTTTCTGATGTCTAATTTTCATACAATACTTTAATGTTTACCTGTTAGTTGAGTTGTATATAGAACAGAAGGTAATGGTCCTGATTCTTTAAGTTACATGTACATTTGTGAGATTTCCTATTTGTAATGTAACTAGAATTTTAATATTTCTGTATTTTTTTTATTAGGACTGTGATTGCAACACACCCAAGATTTCCATTGGGATTATAACTGTGATGACTGAAGAAACTCAGGATTCATCACAAGCACTGCATTTAGAGGCTTCACACACAGCAATTGTCCTAGAAGGAGCCATTGTTATGGATGAACTTCAAAAACTTCCGGATGCCATGTGCCTACTTTTTGGGCTAATATACTGTATGCGTTTAATTCGAAGTACACTCCACAGCTCAAGAACACCTTTGATTTTATTCAGAGACTGTTTCTTTCTCTGGGACACAAATTCCTGAAGCCTAAACTACAGTCACCTGAAAACATGCTGCTCATGTAAGTAAATGTTGTTCTGTAAGTAAATGTGAAAATTCTGTCATAATTTACACTCCCTCATCTTGTTTCAAACCCGTAAGAGAAAGGGTCTAGTCTTAAAATAAATCATAACATTTTAATAATCTCTTTATATCTTTTAAGTTAGGATCATCTGGACTTTCAATAGAAGGACATAAAATGCTTAACTGGTTAATTTTAAATGTTTGTATTTGTGTTTCAAAGAATATCCAAACTTACAGGTTTGTTATGAGATGTGGGAAAGTAAATTATGACAGAGTTTTCAGTTTAGTGGCTATCCCTTTACTATCCCTTTAAAGGGTTAGTTCACCCAAAAATGAAAATTAAGTCATTAATTACTCACCCCCATGCTGTACCAACCCCGTAAGACCTTCGTTCATCTTCGGAGCACAAATGAAGATATTTTTGATTAAATTTGAGAGGTAGATCACTGCTACATTGGCACTCTAAGGGATCGAAACTTGAGGGCCCAGTAAGTCAATGAAGAAAATGTTTAAATATTCCATGACTACAGTGGCTCAAGTATAAGTTTATCAAGCGACGAAAATACTTTTTGTGCGAAAAAACAAACAAATATAATGACTTTATTCAACTATTCCTTTTCTTCCTTGTAGGCCTGAAACAAGAGATAAAGAGATTTCCATGACGCATGTGTGCGAGAAATCTTTTTAAGTCTTGTTTCAGGCCCAGAAGGAAGAAAAGGAATAGTCGAATAAAGTCGATATTTTTGTTTTATTTCCCCACAAAAAGTATTCTCGTCGTTTGATAAACTTATAGTTGAGCCACTGTTGTCACATGGAATATTTAAACATTTTCTTCAATGACTTTCTGGGCCGTCAAGTGTCTATCCCTTAGGCAGCCAATGTGGTAGTGATCCAGCTCTCAAATTTAATCAAAAATATCTTCATTTGTGTTCCGAAGATAAACGAAGGTCTTACGGGGTTGGTACAGCATGGGGGTGAGTAATTAATGACTTAATTTTCATTTTTGGGTGAACTAACCCTTTGAGTTTGTGGTTGTACAAAATTTCTAAAATACACAAAACATTTATAAATTGTCACTTGTCAACCTTGGTTAAAAATGCTTTTCTTGTTTTATAACAGTTGTATTGTTAAATGGTTTTGTTTAACATATTTTTACATTGCAACTTAAGTGTCAATTTTCCTGCATAGTTGCATTTGCACTGCACATTTGAATTACTTTAGGGTTAACAAGAATAACAATGTGTTTTTGTGATTTAAATTGTTTGTTACATTAACAAAAAACTGTTTGGGGTGTCTGAATGACATTGTTTAGTACACTGTTGTGCATAAGGACAATTGATGAGTAATAAATAATGTTTTACCCAAGTTCAGTTTTGTCTTTTTGTCTTAACTTAATTTGTTTAGTTCAGCTTACTTCAAAATTTTAAGGCAATCGGTTTCCTAATTTTTTCCTAGTAATGTGAACTCTAATAAGAAGTTAACACAACTAATAATTTTGAGTCAACTTTACTTGAGTATACTTGATTTACAAGTTGTCTATACAAATGCTATTAAGTTGCGCCAACTAAAAATTAATACAATACTTTACTTGGAAAATTTAAGGCAATCGGTTTCCTCACTTTTTCTAAGTAAAGTCAACTTGTTACATTTTACAGTGTATATGAGCAGAACCAGAAAATATGAACATATCACCAGTCCTCAGGTCTTTACACTGGCTTCTGGTTACGTTTGGGATTCATTTTTAAGTTTTACTTGTTTATAAAAAACCTCAATAGCCTCGGACCTCAATACATTGTAGATATGCTCACTGAATATAAACCTGTCCCTCAGTTCATCAGGATCACATTTCTCGATGTCTCAGAAGAGACTGACAAAAATGAATCTCTGTCTTCTCCATCAGAACTGTGTTTGTCTAATCTTTCTTTTCAAATTCAAATTGATTCTCGAAAGAATGGAATTGATAACATCTTAGCCCATAAACGAAATAATTGTGTCCACAAAACTCTTTAAATTGAGCAATGGTTTGACCTCTGCTCTCGGTTAATTGAATGTTCACAGCATCAAAGTCTGGTTTCCAGTTTGGCTTGTTGCTGTGCACATAATACACATGCCAGTCCAGCTGGATCTGCAGGGTCAAATGCCTTCTAAAAGATCAGTGAGATAAGTCATTCTGGACAGCAAATACAATACTTTTTAATTTGTACTATTTTAATGTAATCAAGTTGATATATGATCACATTATAATATAATATACATTTTGTTTACAGATGCATGAGAAAATAAAAGCAGAGAATAAAAATGATTCAATAAAAGATAAAAAGAATTAAAAGAATAAAAAAGAGGATACATATCAGATAAAGTACAACCAGTCAGACGTCCACATTGTGCTCATTCAGTAAATGCAGCTAAACAGTTGTGTTTTGAGTCTGGATTTGATTTTGACTACTGAAGCTAAGAGTGCTTTTCTGCAGCGATCCTCCATAGAGAAATGTGCCATCAGAATTAGTTTTACGTGTTTGACTTTGCAAAAGCTGACATCCGGAGTGGGAGTATGATTTCGACAGGTGCTGGGGTAAAACATTATAGTGATTTTATGTGTGTCTCAGTACATGGTTATTGTTTATGTTGTTATGGTTTTCACACTTTGCTTCGTTTTTTCTTTCTTTTTGAATACTCAAAAGGCTACCATTTGCAGTTGTGCTTTAGAGAAAGATATGCAGTGGAGAGAAGAGACCTAATGCACCTGCTCTTAAAAGTTATCTTCTACACACACACACACACACACACACACACACACACACACACACACCGAAAGTAATAGTTACACAAGAACCAAAATCACAAAACAAAGCAGGGGAACACAATCATATATTTATAACGAGTACTTAAACACTTAAAGGAGTAGTTCATTAGTTTAAAAAAAAAAACTAAAAAAAAACTTTTGCTGATAATTTTCTCACCCCCATGTCATCCAAGATGTCCACGTCTTTCTTTCTTCAGTTGAAAAGAAATGAAGGTTTTTGATGAAAACATTCCAATTTTTCTCCATATAATGGACTTCATTGGGCACCAAACGGTTCAAGGTCCAAATGAGTTTCAGTGCTTCAAATGGCTTTAAACGACACCAGACGATAAATAAGGGTCTTATCAAGAAAAATGAATAAAAAAAAAACTGTTCTTTTAACTTGTTCATCAAAATGAACTAATCCTTTTTCGAGTCATTTCTGATTCATCTTCTGGTATCGTTTAAAGCCCTAGAAGCTGTACTGAAACTCTCATTTGGACCGTTTGGTGCTCAGTCCATTTTATGGAGAAAAATCCTGGAATGTTTTCATCAAAATCCGTAATTTCTTTTCGACTGAAGAAAGACATGGACATCTTGAATGACACGGGGGTGAGTAAATTATCAGCAAAAGTTATTTTATTTATTTTTTTATTTTTTTAAGTGAAGTACTCCTTTAATCCATACAGGAATTACAGGTGTGGAAAACCAGTCGATGAACGTCATGCGCGTGCACGCGAGGGGGAGTCAGATTCTGGCAGGGAGACGAAATTGACAACACCTCAAACTCACGCCATTGGTTGAGCCCTAACTCAAATTCGTTTTCGTCCTTATATAAGCGTGATTTTCCAGCAGAGTTCATTGTGTGACTGTGGTCGCAGATGGAGAGGATGGCAGCTCGAGTGTACTGCGCTGTGTTATTGTGTCTGGCTGGATGCTGGAGCTCAACAGAAGCTGCTCCAGGACTAAACTTCACAGGTGAGATTCATGTTCTTTAACTTAAAGCCACAATATGTAATTTTTCTGCTTTAAAAATAGCGAAAATAACTGTATCTATGTTATATATTTCTATTAGATGAGTACTTGCATTATAACGACAGTTTCCACCAACTTTCAAATACGGAGAAACTTATAGCTAGTTTAATTCGAAGACACCGGACGTTTCTTTATTTCCGTTTCGTCGCCCGTCTATGGCGTCATATAAACTTTGACTCCTCTATTTTCTTTTTCTTTTCTTTTTTTTTTTTAATTTATTTATTGCAATTTCAAGATTTACAAACAAACATGGCTGCATAACTTTCTTTTCTTATATAGAGTACAAAGAAAATATAGCCAGAGGGAGCAGCACTTAATACAACAAGAAAATAAATTAAGTCTAAGTACAAAAATGATATTTGTAAGGAAAATAAACATAAAAAAACCCCATAAATAATTAAGTAAATGTGAAGAATGATGATAAAACATACATGACAATAAGGGGTGAATGCAGTCTTTGTTCATCCATTAATCTCAGTTGGGAAGAGTTTTAGGGTATCATATATTTTTTGTGCCTTAGGACCTTTCAAAGTTTTTAAAGATTTTATATACAGTTCAAATTCCTTCAAGAAAACTACAAATTTGGGAGATGATTTCACAGTTCTACACTTATGAATGAAGAATTTGGCTAGACATACAATTGTATTAATACATAGCTCATCACCCTTGCTTTGCAATAACAACCCAAATGTAACATCGTCTCTGGATATAGAGGTTGGGAATGAAGATATCTGCTGCTCAACCCATTTATGTACATCACACCAAAATATCTGAATCACATTACATGAGAAAAACACATGGTCCGTAGTTTCAACATCATTTTCACAGAATGTACATGTGTTATCCTCTATACCAAAGCGAAGTCTCAGTAATTCTTTAGAGGGATAAATGTCGTTCATTACTTTAAAGTGAGTTTCTTTCACTTTAGGAGGTAAACTCTATTTTCTCTAACTTCCTTGCGGAACCCGGCGAAACCGCCAGACATAAAGGGGAACACTGGACTACCACAAATAAAGCAAAGAAAATGACGAAGAAAAAAAAGTAGTAAACCCAGTCAAACGTTTGACTGCAGTATCTTATGTGCTTTATAATCTGGTGCGCTCTATATATGAAAAATGTTCTAAAATAGGTCATTCATTGAAGGAGCGTAATATAAATATTTATATTCGTCTGTATTGTTGTTATGGACCACGATTACGCTTTGCCTGCACGTTCTGCTGCTACAGCCAGCTCAGTAGTGCTCAAACGTACGGGTGAAAAATATGACCCGAGAAGGGTTTGGGACAGGAGAAAAAGCATGACACAGGTAAAGATTGGCGTTGCATTTAAAGCTTCTTGACAAGCTAAATCTACAGAGAGATGCCGTATATCCGTATATTTTTTGAAACGATGATGATGAGCTGAGCTGGTTGTCATTGACCGCGACAACAACTTTTTTTTTTTAATGCTTTATTTAAACATTCAGTTTACAAAGTAAAACAACATAATAATAACAACAACAACAACATAAAGCACAAAAAAAGAAGTTTGACAACGATAAACAAGAAAAAAAAATAAACAAAAAGAGGGCAATACATAGATGAAAATAAATCTAAACATTTAATGAAGTAAAAAGGTTGTAGGACTTACAAATTTTACATGTTTTGAGCGCTTTTGGGTTGAGAGAGGAAGAAATTGTAGTGAAGTAATGTTTTATCTCATGCAAGTACACCAGAAAAATTGGTTTACAATTTGAAAACTTACACTTGTGAATATAAAATCTACACAAGAAAATAAGTAGATTTATAATAAAGCAGGCATTTGAATCAGCTTAAAAAAAACAAAACAAATATAATTGTTTTGGGATTCATGGAGAAATTCTTCAAGATATTGCTTGAGATAAACCCACTAACATCTTTCCAAAGTTGCCGAATAAAATTGCACGACCAAAATAAGTGAAGAACAGTTTCAGTGTCATTCTGACAGAAAGTGAAATTTGTGTCAATCAGAAATTTTTAACTGGATAAATATTATGAGTTAATTTAAAGGATATTTCTTTGATTTTGTTTGTGAGGAGAAACCTATGTTGCATGGACCATATTTTTTGCCAATTTAAATTATCAAAAAATCCATTCCAATATGACATTGCAGGAGGGACAGAAATAATGTTCTCAAGGAATAGAACTCTTACTTTATAATTTCTTCCTTTTTTTTCAGTGAAACATATCTCACCAATATAGGAGTATTGACAGGTTCAGGCAAAGATAATGAACTCAAAGAGACAGTATTATTTTTGAAAAGCATGAGTATGCCAGATGGAATAGCATCCATAACTGTCCTATCCATAACATCCAAACTCTTTGGGAGTTACAGGTATATTATATTCTGAAAGAAACTCTGCATGCTTAAAAAGCAGACCTTCATTATTAAAGAGTTGTCTAACATGAAATATTCCATTACAGAACCAGTGATTATAGAACAAAGACTTATTCTTAAATAAAACATTCCTATTGTTCCATATGTAACACCGATGAGGAGAAAAAATATGTTTGTAAATGAGGGTCCATGCTAAAAGAACTTGTTGGTGAAAGTTAGATAGCTTGACAGGGAGTTTATACACCTCAAAAGACAGCGACAACAACTCCCGTGAGCCCACGCTCTTTCCCGACGTCATCAAAGTACGTCTTTTGTTATTATTTTAAACGAGTGACCCCTGGTGGCCAAAAATCGCATACTGTACGTTTAATTACACAGCACGAAGAAAAGCAACAAGTGCCTTACAAAAAATAACATCTCTGCATATTACAATTCTCAAACATACAGAGTAGGCCTACCGAGGTCCAGTTAAAGCTGATTTTTGTTGGCAACATCCGTTTAAATAAAAATTCCTATAAAATGATATTTAGCCTATTTTTATATTCTTAAGTTGTTTTATCTGTTAGGGGTAAACAGTTAAGGACCCAGAACCAGATATGAAGAATGAAGACCCGGAGTCAGAATTATAAAAAAAATTAAAGAAAGTTTTACTGAACATAGTTTGCCATTTCATCAGCAGAAGTCAGCTTCAAGACTCACTCAGGAGTTCGTAGGCCGCCCCCTTACAGTTACAACAATCACAGCAGTTTTCAAGGTCTAAGCTACGTCATTGCTTACACGTTGAATGATTCTCATTGGCTAAGAAATAGATGAACACAGTAATTTTCCACACATATACAGATAGACGAAGCATATCTCCATCGATGATGTATCTGACATTCAGAGGCACGTCATGACCTTCCAGGTCACAGATTTGGGTTTCTGGCGCCAGTATTTCCAGAACAACAACTCATTCAACCTCCAATAATGGCAGTGGTTCCTTAACCTGCAACCAAGAAGACTAACACTAAACTTTAGTCTAACTGGAGTAAGACTTTAACAAAGAAATGGTGCCTTAAATTGTTGGCTTCAATGACCCCTTTATGTTTTAACACTCAAACATAAACCAAAAGCCCTATTTCCCTATTATTTTCACTGTTACCGCATTCACATAGGACACTAGCAAATAAGAGCTCCTATCAAGGCTGAAGAGAGTCTGAGCGGCTTATTATCAGTTAAGTGTACCAAAACATAATGGTAAAACATTCACTCGTTCGGGAGAAAAACCGATAACATTTGCTCCTCAGAAAGCAAATATAATAGAAAGAATACATTTTAATAACAATTAAAGTTCAATATAGCAATGCTCAATATAGATTGACCATCGGTACAGAGAAGTATCGTATGTGTTGGACATATGTGTTCATGATGCCTTTAGGATCCATAAACCTTTCTCCTGAGACCAGAGAAAGAGACAAATGGCCTTGTGCACCTAAAAGAAGCTGGTGACTTACATCAGCATGCATTTAAGAATATTATTTCACGAGCAAAAGCTCAAAGAATAAATTTATATGTCGATACACGATTAAGTAATAATGAATATACTTAATTATTGATTTTTATAAAAGAAAAACATAAGCATTCAAAAGGATATAATGTATATGCTGAAGAGGCAAGGGATTTGACCACCCCTTCATATCTATTACCTTTTCTCTACATATTCCATTCTAACACATAGATATTTTTTTACACTAAAACAAGAATATTAATGTTAATAAAATGGTTTAAAAAAAAAAAAAACATTACAAGATACTTTGCCACCAATCAGACTTTGATCAATCCTGATTTGATTAAATAAATAAATAAAGTTTTGCATTTAGTTTTAGTTTAGGGTTTGTTTTTGTAGATTAAAATGCTTAAAATGAATTTGAGAGATACAATTGGTTACAGCTCTTGTTTCATACTTTTTTTTTTTTTTTTTTTTTAATCTGACATTGATTGACACAGTTTAGGAATAAGTAGATTTCCAAACTACTTTGATTTGAAGCAGATAAATATAAATATGTGAATAAGCTTGAGACACAAATTGCAAAACCACTGACTGTCCAGCCACCCTCCCTCATGCTCATACCATGGACAAGAACATGATCAATCACAGATTTCATCAGATATTACTGTTCTTTGTCTTCGCTGAACACCTTGACCTTTGTACTTTCGGGATTCTTCCCACCGGGGCCTCGCTTTCGATTTCAAAATGGTGGCTGTGTGAAATTGTCTCAAAAAAGGTTCAAAATTGGTTAAAGTCTTTAGCCTAAACATTTAAAGAACCAAAATCCATGATGAATAAAACATTTGGCTTCTCTGTCATGTGTCTGTATAACAGCAAACCCAGGAGTGTGTCCAGGCACTAGATATGGAGCAGAAGAGTGTACCTGGATAAAATTCGCGTCATGTGTCGATGACAGTGAGTGTGCCAACAATCAGAAATGCTGCAATAATGGATGTGGACTTCAGTGTATGGATCCAGTTACAGGTATTATATTTTTTTTATATTACATTATTTAGTGCTGTCAATGGATAAAACAAATGAACTAATTAATTGCTCATTTCTGTAATTAATCATTCTTTAAAAAGTCCTTTGTATATTTTTATTTGTTTGAAGATTGTAAGGTGTGCAGTTATTTTGAGGGAAACACACAGCTAAAGTGGTTTCAAGCAGGACTGACCACATTACATGTTTACATCTCTTCACCAAATGATTTCAGTTTTTTCAAAGGTCCTTACAGCCAAGAACAGCAAAAGCACCAAAACCCACGACGAATAAAACCTGAAATTTTAAAGTAGAAAGACTGAAATAGTTCTTTCAAGTAAAATATATTCCAATAACATAACGATACAACTTCCAAAATATTTTTCTACAGTGAAAAAATCATTCAGCATTCAGTGATATATTCTCTGTCATGTGTCTGTATAACAGAAAAGCCAGGAGTGTGTCCAAGGACAAACAGTGACATAAGGTGTATCATGAAGGATGACGAGTTGTGTGCCGGTGACAGTGAGTGTCCCAAAAATCAGAAATGCTGCAGAACTGCATGCGGTGGAACTCGGTGTACGGCTCCAGTTACAGGTATTATATTTTATTATGCTCTATTGGATTGTATTGTATTATAATATATAGTGCTGTCAATCGATTAAAAAACCTAATTGATTACACATTTTTCTGTAATTAATTGCAATTAATCGTTCTTTTATATATTTTCATTTTGTAATAATTTCATATTTAATGCCCAAATGAATTTAGACACAACATAAAGACAGAAGCAAATATTTTAAACCTTTGTATAATGGGATATTGTTATAAAAAGCCATTAAAAGGCACATGGAGTATAATTGAAATCGATCAAATTTAACATTTTTTTAGGCTTTATAAATATAAAAACCTTTAAAGGATTAAATTATCAGCAAAAGTTTACAAAAGTGAAATACTCACCCCCATGTCATCCAAGATGTCCATGTGTTTCTTTCTTCAGTCGAAAAGAAATTAAGGTTTTTGATGGAAACATTCCGGTATTTTCTCCATATAATGGACTTCAGTGGGAACCGATTTTAAAGTAGAAAGACTGAAATAGTTCCCTTTCAGTCGAGAACGTCAAAAGTAGTCGACATGGACTGAATGGAGCTCTCTGGTGGGATTTCCTCCATTCAGTCGACATCGAATACGTCCACCGTTTCCTCCTTTAGGGAAAAGTAGTGGGTTGTATACGCAACCAGGACGTTGTTTCTAGTAAAACGTATTCCAATAACATGGGTGCAACTTCCAAAATAATTTTTTTTTCTACAGTGAAAAATTCATTCAGTGTTATGTCTTCTCTGTCATGTGTCTCTATAACAGCAAAGCCAGGAGTGTGTCCAAAGACAAATGCTGAATTAGTAAGGTGTAGCGAGAAGGATCTTGAGTTGTGTTTCGGTGACAGCGAGTGTCCCAAAAATCAGAAATGCTGCGGCACTGCATGTGGAGGAACTCGGTGTACGGCTCCAGTTACAGGTATTATATTATACTATAATATATTAATTATATTGTATTCTATTATAATATACTGTATAGTGCTGTCAATCGATTAAAAAAAAAAAAAAAAAAAACAATTAATAAAAATTTTTCTGTTATTAATTGCACCTAACATTCAAGTACTTTTATATTGTAATAATTTCGCTGATTAATTTTACTTGCAGTAATCACCATTTTAAAGTAGAAACAACATGGACAATAGCCAATTTTGGAAAAGTTTTAATGGCATCTTTATTAAAAAAGGTCACTAATTTTAGTCATAATTATAAGCGTTACAGTATCATTGAAATCTATCAAATTTAAAGGGCAGGTCTTGACCACATTATGTTCATGTCCATCATTTCACCAAATGGTTTCAGTTATTTCAAAGGACCTTACAGACTACAACATCAAAAGCACCAAAACCCACGACGAATAAAACATGAAATTTTAAAGTAGAAAGACTGAAATAGTTTCCTTTCAGTCAGAAGTAGTCGACGTGGACTGAATGGGGTTCCCTGGTGTGATCTCGTCATTCAGTCGACGTCGACTACATCCTCCGTTTCCTCCTGGGAACAGTAGTGGTTTGCATACGCAACCAGGACGTTGTTTCTAGTAAAACATATTCCAATAACATATTTTTTTCTACAGTGAAATTGTCATGTGTCTGTATAATAACAGAAAAACTGTCATGTGTCTGTTTAACAGCAAAGCCAGGAGTGTGTCCAAAGACAAATGCTGAATTAGTATTGTGTAAAAGGAAGGATGACGAGTTGTGTGCCGATGACAGCGAGTGTCCCAAAAATCAGAAATGCTGCGGCACTGCATGCGGTGGAACTCGGTGTACGGCTCCAGTTACAGGTATAATGATATGTTTAGGGCTGTCAAACGATTAATCGCATCTAAAATAAAAGTTTGTGTTTACATAATGTGTGTGTGTACTGTGTATAATTATTTTCTATACAAATACACACATGCATATATATTTAAGAAATATTTACATGTATAGACTGCGTCTGTGTGTGTGTGTGTGTGTAATATATATATATAGTAAGTTCAGATGCAAAAGCCTCTAAATGCCATTTGAAATTTTCTTCTTTAATGATGATTTTTATCAAACTTGTATATTTAAGTTCAGTAATTTCACTTAAATAGCAATTAATAGGTAATTATCATTGCCATTTAAGTGAAATCACTGAACTTAAATATACAAGCTTGATAAAAATGATCATTCTAGAAGAAAATTTCAAATGGCACTTAGAGGCTTTTGCATCTGAACTCTTCATATATATATATATATATATATGGGGGTGTGTTTTTTTATATTGTACTAATTGCACATTTAATGTCCAAAAGAATCTAGTCACAACATAAAGACAGAAGCAAATACTGTAAACATTTGTATAATGGCATGTTTTTATAAAAAGCCATTAAATGCACATGGAGTGTAATTTAAATCTATCAAATTTAACATTTTATTAGGCTTCATTTAGGCCTTGATGCTTATGGGAGGTCTGGGACCCCCAGATATTGCCAGGCAGGTCTTGACTGCATTACGTACATGTCATATCACTTCGTCAAATGATTTCAGTTATTTGAAAGGTCCTTACAGTAACAGCAGCAAAAGAACCAAAAACTCTTAATAAAAAGACATTCAGCATTCAGTGATTTAGCTTCTCTGTCTTGTGTCTGTATAACAGTAAACCCAGGAGTGTGTCCAGGCACTAGATATGGACCAGAAGAGTGTACCTGGATAAAATTTGTGTTGTGTGTCGATGACAGTGACTGTGCCAACAATCAGAAATGCTGCAACAATGGATGTGGACTTCAGTGTATGGATCCAGTTACAGGTACTGTATTTGTATTATATTTTATATACATATATTATGTTATGTTCTATAATGATATGTGTTATATCGAGCAACTGCACCAATGTGTGTGTTTGTGACTGGTGTTTTTGTGTGTGTGTGATCCAAAGATGGATTATGGCTCAGCTGAGAGGCCCATAGTGACTTGTGAACAATTTATCTTGATGTAGTTGTAATGTACAGTGTTAATTTTCTCCATCTAGATGTTTGTAGACTGCCTATGGAATCTGGTATGTGTTTAGCATACATGCCCATGTGGGGCTTCAATTCTTCTGCGAGAAAGTGTGTGTCCTTCATATATGGAGGCTGCGGGGGAAATGGCAACAGGTTCAACAGCCAGGAAGAGTGTGAGGAGTCATGCATGAGAAGCGGTAAGACACACACATTACACTTGGGATAATACACAGGGACGGATTATGACTTGCAAAGGCTCTGGGGCCAATTATCTTCAAATTCAGGAGATTTTAGTTTTATACATTTACTATACACGGGGTGCGATTTGTGAAAAAAAAAAAAAAGTGGGGGGGATGTTTTGAAATTATTTCATAAAAATAAATCATGAGAACATGAACTTCATCAATTCATTTGCAGGAAAAAAATTATTTTTAACTCATGAAGTATCTTAATGCAATATATTTCCCTCTAATAGCTTCCCACACATATTTGAACTGTGATCATGCACAACAAAAAAAACGTGCAATAATTAAATTAATAGGGTAGGCTAAGTTATATCAGCCTCTCCTAAACCACAGATTGATTGCAAAGTTAAACCATAATAGAAACAGTTTTACTGCTAAAGTGATAATGTTAACGTTACATCGCGATGCTGAGCTACAGTGAAATTATTGAAAAGACGGATGCGTTCGCCTCATTCGTGCCGCAGAACATCTAGACGCGCGTAAACGCGTCTTTACATTGAATTAACATTGAAATCACTTGCGGCAGACGTTCCAGAGTGAGAATCAAAACTTTTGCTTTAGTCTAGATGTAGACCGATTAATTGGTCGGCCGATTTTTGGCATTTTTAACATAATCGGCATCGGCCAATATCAAAGTATATCAAGCCGATTATTAGGCAGGCGCATCTGTGGGCAGCCTAGTGTTGTCGTGGAACACGTGTTTAACGCACGCTGCTGCTTGTCATTTTCCAGCCGAAATACGTTATTGTTTTAAATTAATTCTAATAAAAGTTATATATAAAAAATAAAATTTAAAGTTTTTTTTTTTTTTTTTTCTCCTTTTTTGTGATAAGGTTATGTCCCTTTGTCTTTGTCCGTCAACAAACAAAACATACCAAAAATACATGTTTTGGGACTTTTTTTTTTTTTTTTTTTTTTTTTTTTTGAGAGGATTAAATGTTTTTATTGAGAAAGTTTGTCTTAAGTAATTATCATTTCTTTTACATTTTATCTTTGAAATAGAGGTTAAAACCAACCAAATATCGGCCAAAATAAATCAACAGCATTAATCGGCCATTGGCCGACCCGGATTTCAAAAGATCGGTATCTGCATCTGCGTGAACCATATCGGTCGACCTCTACTTTAGTCTCAGTTGAGTGAAACACCGTGTGTATAACTTCGGCCATTCTCAGTGACTGGGACATAAAAGGCCCGTAGTTACTAGCGCACAATTTATCTTGATGGAGAAAATACACTGTATATTACAACTACATCTAGCTGCCTGTAGCCTGCCTATGGAAGTTGGTCCTTGTAAAGTATACAAGCCCATGTGGGGCTTCGATCCTGCTGCGGGAAAGTGTGTGTCCTTCGTATATGGAGGTTGTGAGGGAAATGACAACAGGTTCAACAGCCAGAAAGAGTATGAGTCATGTAGAGTGAGAAACGGTAAGACCCACAAATTACACTTTGGATAATACACAGGGATGGATTATGACGTGCATTTTTATGTCTTTGTCACAAGTTGAGCAAATTAACTCCCCAAGGTGATCGACTGATTTAATGTATGTGTGACACGCTACATACGTGGTTGCCTTCAGCTCATCCCTCTGCCTTGACTCGTTCTGTTTGGAGACCGTGAACCCAATGTCCGTAAGCATCATTGCGGTGCTGCTTTTTTCTTTTTTTTTTCTTTTTTTTTCCTGTGCTAGCGTGCTGTTGAGCAGTACAGATGGAACAATAATGTGTTTAGTGAAGAGTTGTGTCCCGTTGAGTGTCCCAAAAATCAGAAATGCTGCAGCACTATGTGTAATGGACTTGACTGAATAGTAGATCCAGTTTCATTATATACTATGTTGCGTTATTTTATATTATATTAGTTTTAAGGGGGAATGCAATAGAATTTTGGCCCTTCTTCCAGACCTGCTATTTTATTTATTTTCACATTTAATAAATTTATTAGTTAACGTTTTAATTTAATTTTACACATTGTCATTTAAATATTTCTTGTGTACACTAATTACAATTCACTCTATAATTCACATATTTATTTTACCGCAATATTATTGTTTAACATGTTTGTGTATGTAAGAAAACAATCACAAAGAAGTAATAAAATAACTAAAGTCGTGATTTGGGCCACTAGTGTCCTGGGCCCATTTGCCTGACGTACTCTGCAAACGACCCAGTGAAAAAGACATTCAGCATTCAGTGATATGGCTTCTCTGTCATGTGTCTGTATAACAGTGAACCCAGGAGTGTGTCCAAGAAGAAAATATGAACTAGCAATGTGTCCCCGGGTAACTTTCAGGCCGTGTGTCGATGATGGTGACTGTGCTTACAGGATAGTTCACCCAAAAATGAAAATTAGTCCATGACGTTCTCACCCTGAAGACATTCTAGGTGTCGATTCTTTCATATGAATACAATTGGAGTTATATTAAATGTCCTGGCTCTTCCAAGCTTTATTATAGCACAGTGAATGGCTGTTTCTGTTCTGTATTCCATCAAAGTGCATCTATCCATCATAAAAGTAATCCACATGACTCCGGGCGGTTGATGAAGGCCTATCCCTTTAAGAATGAATATAACTGAAGGAAATGTATATATTTGTATGATTTATATTCTTAAGATCCAGATATCAGACTCTTTGGAGAAAGTTGTATTGGTGCATCCAAGTCATTTTTTAATATACATTACCCCTGATATATTGAAGGGCAGGTAAATATGACTTGGATGCACCGATACCACTTTCTCCAGAACGAGTCAGACTTGTATTTTCACTGGATTTGTAATTTTTAAATGTATTGGGTAGAGAAACCAAAATAACAAATCATACGAGTTGGCTTAATTTGTTTATCAAATATATATTTCCTTCAGTCATTTTCATGCTTCAAGGGATAGGCCTTTATCAACACCCTGGAGCCATGTGGATTACTTTTGATGGATCTGGATTGATGGGGATATTTTATTTATTTAATTTTTTTTTCAATGTTTGTTTCGTAGCAAAGCCAGGATTGTGTCCAACTAAAAAATATAAACCAGCAATGTGTGCCCGGATACGTTTCGTGCCGTGTGCCGATGACAGTGACTGTGCCAACAAACAGAAATGCTGCAACAATGGATGTGGACTTCAGTGTATGGATCCAGTTAAAGGTATTTTATTATTATTATTTTTTTAAATGACCACACAGCCAAGCTGGTGGAATTTGTTTTCAGTACAGCTCATTTCTTGGGTGCAGGTTCCAGAAAATTAAACGTATATAATACAATACCATACATGCACACAAAACATACATAGGCATAAGGGGTAATGGGTCATGCTTAATCCAGTCCTCAGCGTTCAGAGTTCAAAATGTTGATTGCTTTCGGAAAGAAGCTGTTTTTAAAACGAGTTGTCCTAGCGGCGATTGTCCTGTAACGCCTCCCAGAGGGCAGTAGCTGGAAGGTGTTGTGTGCAGGGTGAGAGGTATCCGCAATTATCTTGTGAGCTCTGCGTAATGTCCATTTGTGGTAGAGTGATTTGATGGATTGTAGTGGTGAACCGATGACTTTAGATGCTCTATTGACGATACGCTGTAGTTTCTTCCGGGAAAGTGAGTCAAGACTGCCAAACCAGACTGTGACGGATGTGGTGAGGATGCTTTCGACGATGGCCATGTAGAACCGAAGCAGAAGATGAGATCTTACTCTGAACTTCTTGAGCTGTCGGAGATGAAAAAGTCTTTGCTTGGCTTTATTGTAGATATGATCTGTGTTGATTTTCCATTTAAGGTTATTGCTAATATGTATTCCTTGAAGTTTGAATTGATCAGTGATGGAGATGGGTTCACCTTCAATGAGCACAGGAGTTTTGGGGGATAGTCGACGATGAGTTCTTTTGTTTTTGATGTGTTGAGTAGAAGATCATGGTCTGTACACCAGGTCACTGCTTGGTTGATCTGTGCACGATATACGGTTTCTTGGTTGTTGGTAATGAGTCCTATAATGTTTGAATCATCCGCATATTTGTATAGGCTGACAGAACTGTGGTGTGATGTGAGCTGATTTGTGTAGAGTGAAAAAAGCCAGGGTGAAAACAGCCTTGGGGTGCACCTGTACTGAGGAACAGCGGGGAGGATGTATTATTATTCATCCTTGCCCTCTGTTTCCTGTTCCAGAGAAAACTGTGAATCCAGTGGCAAATGCATGGATCGATGTTCATGTCCAGTAGTATATTGACTTGTTTGACGGGGCTTATTGTATTGAATGCAGAACTGAAATCCATGAACAGGATGAGGGCATGTGTGTTTGCGGACTCAAGGTGGTTCAGTATTTGGTGCATTGCCAAGTTGACTGTGTCCTCAACTGACCTGTTGGCTCTATAAGCAAATTGTAATGGGTCCATGAGTGGAGTGGTGACAGTTTTTAGGTGATTGAGTAAGATGCGCTGGAATGATTTCATGACTGCTGATGTCAGGGCAATAGGCCTGTAATCATTGAGGCAGGAGATGGTCTTGGTTGTGGGGACTGGAATGATAATAGATTCTTTGAAGCACTCGGGTACTAAGTTTTGACTGAGGGAGGTATTGAAAATATCGGTGAAGACCCCAGCCAGTTCTGCAGTGCAGTGGTGGAGAACGGTGGGGCTGATGTTGTCTGGGCCGGGGGCTTTATTCATCTTAAGTCCCCTAAAGATGCTTCTAACCTCTTCCTCGTAAATGGTATGACTTGGTATTATGCTAGGTAGAGTTTTAAGGGGGGTTATGCAAGAAAACTTTGGGCTCCTTACAGTGTTTTTCTTCTCTGTCATGTGTCTGTATTACAGTGAAGCCAGGAGTGTGTCCAGTCAGAAAACCTAAACCGGGAATCTGTCCCCTGATTTTCATGCCGTGTGTCGATGACCGTGACTGTTTCAACAATGAGAAATGCTGCAGCAATGGATGTGGACTTGACTGTATGGCTCCAGTTACAGGTGTTGTATTATATTATATTATATTATATTAGCACAGCTGTGATTTGCCCATATAAGACCTGAGGCTGTTGTACGGTGTACATTATAGTACATCCTCAGACCTCGGCCATCAGACTAAAAGTCTTCAGCTATTGAACAAAACTGCATCTTGCTTTAGGTCACAGGAAAAAAGTCAGGTTATTATATGATAACAGGTTATTATATTAAACATGTCCCACTAAGATTATTTTGTAAATTTCTATTGTTCGCTAGCTTTAGTTGCAGGTTTAAAAACTATATAAAAACATTGCAACTCTCTAGTTTGTATGTTGACAATATGAAGTTAAAGAATACTTTTGAGCTTTTTTTTTATTATTATTTTTTTAAACAGATTTGTGTACAGAGGTGACCAGATAAATTGCTAAGTATTTATTTGTGCTGTCAATTAATAAAAAATATCAACTAATTATACTTTATGAAGGCCAGGATCACTGATACTAGAACTGCTCCTGATGTCTAACTAGTTGGGAATATACGGAAATTGAATAGTTATCAAACACTTTACGGTCTTCACTACAAAGTACAAATTAACTATAGATTAAGTCTTATTAAAGCTACAACTCCGTTCCCTTTTGATCTTTGATTTAACATTTATTGACATCACAGCAACTGGTTTATTTTAAACTAACCATGTAGCAACGTTTTAAAAATAGATTGAGTACTCGCAATAAAACAATATTTTGCTTTACAGTTTTAGTATTTTACTTATTCAAAACTCTTCAACTTTCTTCTAGCAGTTCATTTCACATTCAAAAATACACTAAAACTAGCAAAACATTTAATTCATTTATCATGATTTGTCATTTATCATTAACTCATTCTTCCTGACCACTAGCAGTGGTTTCACACAAACGCACTCATAAAACCCAAAACATCAGGTAGCGTTATACAATGTTGTTTTTCTTTACAAACAAAAATGACACTCATACTGTAGTAAGCATTATTGTTACATGGTCAGTGTTTGCATTACAGTACAACATGTTTCCTAAGTCTTCCCCCTTTTTAATGGTTATGAAATTGAAAATGTAACCACTACTCTGTAGGTGTTCAGTGATCACAATCACTTTGGTAGGTGTTCAGTGATCACCATCACTTTGGTAGGTGTTCAGTAACATCTAATTGCTTTGATTTTTATAACAGTTTTAAAAAGAGAATGTGGCTCTGCAAATTTATGGGGTTAGGATTGTTGCGTTATTTTAAATCAATAGATTGAGATGGGGATTTCTCATTGCATCTTATTTTATAATACTAGTAATAGATCATTTTGTGTTATTATAGTCTATTCTATCAACGTGCCTGAATTTGCAACCCGTTCTCATCCCAAGATGTCCTCTAACTGATGCTAAAACATCCGACGTTTTAGGGTACCCTTTAACGTCAGTTAGATGACACTATCTAATCCGAACCCTACCACAGACCTAAACCTATCTAACTGAGGGTAAAGGTAAAGCGTCAGTTAGATGACGACCCAGGATAGCGTCATCTAACTGACGTTAAAGGGTACCCTAAAACGTCTGATGTTGACGTATGGTCAAAATGTATGGCAGTTAGATGATTTCTTGGGATGAGAATGTGTTGGAATTTGGCCTATAGCATGGCTTCAGGTCCAGGTTGGCTTTACAAAATTGATAAAGATGATGAATGAATAGCTAGTAACTTACAGAGTGAATTGCTTTCCATGCCTTGGATGTTTAGCGCTGTACATCACTAAATGGCCAGACTAAATCTGAATCTCTATCCATACAGGCTAGGTGCCCAACTGAAGGGAATCCAGTGAGTGCCGAATACTGTTCCTATGATGGTCAGTGCCCTGCTTGACAGAAATGCTGCTCAACCACCTGCAATCATTCATGCAGTGTTAATCATATTAGAGAAATTATGTAATGAGTCATGTTACCTTTGCCATGTACCTATCCCATATAAATTGTTCTTTTTGCCTTTGGGATTCTCTGTGATTTGACAGGAGGTCTTCTCAACCATGAATAAAACATGTTCAAAAGTCATAATTTGGAGTCTTTCTGATCTCTACTGTGTGTCAGGCTAGACACTAGGGATCTCATTTTCATTCACATGTGATAGTGCTGAAGTGGACCTCTAGAGATGTCTAGAAAGTATAAATTTGTAGGTGTCTACAAGCAGACTAACCAGATTAAATTAAAAGGGCATCAACAGACTGGTTTCTTGTAAACAAACAATATTGGATGTGTGCATTCAGGGGGCACAACTGCTAAAAAGTGTTATGCTGAGTTCTGCATGCACCTCATGGGAGGTAACAGTCATTTATGCTGAAAAAAGACGTGGATGCTAATATCTGCAGATATTCTACAACATCTGTTCTGCTGAATTATCACCATTAATGAACCCCACAATGAATATTATATCATTTTTAAACCCTTCTTGATGCATGTAATGCATACGTTTGCCATTACAGAATGGGATCTATTTGTGTTTCCATAGCTAACAGCTGGCTTGTAGGCTAACATTTTACATAATGTTAAGTTACAACATTCATCAGGTTTCTGAATGAAATTGTCCAACTAAGTTGCTAATCCTAAAAACCTGACATACCTTTTGAATTTATTACCTTAGCCTTCCTAGTTTTGTTGGTTGAGTCTTTCTATCCAAACTGTTTACAACAAGGCTACGTCACACAACACAACCCACCATTTGAAAGAAATTATATACTGAAGACATAATTTGCATGAGATGTTTGATAGCTAGCTATAGGAGTGTGACAGTGAGGAAATGACTATCAATTGGAAGCCTAGGAAAATTATATTAAGAAATTAACTCTCAATTAACTCTTACCATAT
The DNA here is from genome assembly GCF_988280905.1 of Pimephales promelas. Lineage (NCBI taxonomy): Eukaryota > Metazoa > Chordata > Actinopteri > Cypriniformes > Leuciscidae > Pimephales > Pimephales promelas. The sequence goes on from NC_142788.1 coordinate 12,742,706, forward strand.
CCCTACCCTATTTCAGACCACAAATGGATCACAGATGTGTCCAAGTGGCCAGCAATCATGGCCTGATATATACACATATAAATTGTTTTCTATTTTAAAATGGAAAAATTGTAATTTTCAGCATCATTACTTATTCTTCATTGTCACATTATCCTTCAGAAATTGTTGTAATATGGTAATTAGAATTTTATTCCAATTTATTTTTTCTTTTGGACTTTTTTTATGAAGAGAAAGTTTAAAAAAAAAACTATTTATTTGAAATAATCTTAAATAAATCTTAAACATAAATAAACATGTTGCCCAGATGTGATTTTATATGCATATAGAAATACAGACCACTAAGGTGTTAATAAGTTTGGTTTTAAACTACTAATGTTCACATGCTTTTAGGCACCATAACTTGCTTTCACTGAAATATCTGCATCTTTATTTTACTAAACCTGTGATATATACGACCGATGATGGTAACATCGTTGTGGAAGATGAATTATTGAATTTACTTGTTGTTAAAATGAGGACAATTGCGCAAGACGAGCTTGTGCTATTAACTACAAGTCATTTTCCGTCGGAATGGATTGCGAGTTCAAAGAAAGTTCTGTTTGATCTCTGCCCTGGGTCTACACAGCGTAATATTCAGCACAGAGGAGAACAAAAAGATGCAAACAATGTTAAAAGTTGTTTGGCGCTACTAAATGAGCTTGGTGACAAAATTCCCTGTTTTGTGTCGCATCGCCTGGATGCACTGCCGCCTGTGACTTTTAACAGCATTGATGTCTCATGTCTACTTGCTAAAATTGAGAAATTGAGTACAGAACTGACTGCTTTGAATATACAGGCAAGTGCTTCTGCTGATCTGTGTGCTGCGTCAGAGGACCTACACCGGCGGCTGACCGCGGTGGAGCAGTGCGGCCTGGGTAAGGCTGCCAATTCACGGGCACCGCAGGTCTACAATGATACGGTGACAGAGGAGGAGGGCGCGGGGAGTGCGCCTAATGCACCGGCTCAGCCTATGCATAGTGCGCACACAGCGGAAAGTACGGCGGAAGGGGATGCTAACACATCGACTGCAGTTGCTTTGTGGAGTACCGTAGCCAAACGTCACAGACCTCACTCGGCTGCTACCTTGGGGAGACCTAAGCCCCGACTGAATAGGCCACAGCAACGGGAAAAGAGAAGTGGCATTGTTGGAACCGGCCCGGGGAGTAGCATTCGAACAGTGAGGACGAAAATGGTGAGTGACTCTTTGCTACGAGGTTTGCGCCTGAACTAGAGGCAGACACGCTCTCACTTTACCTACGAAAAAAACTTGGTTGCGAAGTTACCTGCACAAAGATAGACTCATCACAGAGTAGATACAGCTCGTTTAAAGTTGTTGCAGAGTGTGATGATTCAAGATTCAAGTATGCCATTTAGTAAAAGAAGTTTTAAAAAACAAAATGCCCGACCTGGATGGAATGAGTATGTAAGAAAACATCACCAGCAGGCTAAAGTGGCTTTTTTAAATTGGGTTTCTGTGGGTAAACCAAGGACCGGACCTGTATTTGAGCATAAAAAATTGATGGATAAGCAATTTAAACGTGCTGTACGGTACATAAAAAGAACGGAGTATAAACTGAGGGCTGACTCTTTAGTGCGAAAATTGTTGCAAAATGATGTGCAGGACTTTTGGAAAGAAATTCAGGTTATGAATGCTGCTAAAGTTCCTCTGTCCTTTAGTGTTGAGGGAGTTACAGGGCCTGATAATATTGTGGAGCTGTGGAGAAAGCATTATAGTGATCTATTCAACTGCGCAGAAACTAAAAACTTCAGTATTGGGGATGTTCCTATATGATGTGAGTGTTACTGCTGAGGAGGTATCTAAAGCCATTTGGGAAACTATCAGTGGGTAAATCTTGTGGCTTGGATAGAATCTCTGCAGAGCACTTAAAATTTGCCAGTCATAGAGTTGTGGTATTACTTGCTTTATGTTTTTCTGCAATGTTAATGCATGGTATATTGCCCAGCTCTATGTTATCTGTTGTTCTTGCACCTGTAATGAAGGATAAAACAGGGAAGATCTCCTCTATGGATAATTACAGGCCAATTGCATTGGCTAGTGTCATATCAAAGGTTTTTGAAATTGTGCTCCTGGATAGATTTCAGAAATATGTTGTTACCACTGACGAGCAGTTTGGTTTTAAAAGTCAAGTTGGAACTGATATGTGCATCTATGCCATGAAAGAGGCTGTGAGGAAGTACAGAGGGCAGAACTCCACTGTGTTTCTGTGCTTCTTGGATGCCTCAAAAGCGTTTGACCGTATCAATCATGGCAAACTGTTTGAAAAATTACAACAGCGAGGGGTTCCTCCCTACCTAATCCGGATATTAGGTTTTTGGTACACACATCAAACAATGGAGGTTAGATGGGGTAGTACGATATCAAGACCTTTTTCTGTGAGTAATGGGGTGAGGCAGGGTGGCATCCTGTCACCCATGCTTTTTAATCTTTACATGGATGATCTCTCCCGAACTTTGAAAAACTGTAAGACCGGCTGCATGATAGGGGATAGACTATTAAACCATTTACTTTATGCTGATGACCTGGTCATTATGTCACCATGTTCTGCAGGCCTCCAGCAATTGCTTGATGTGTGTACTGAATATGGTGAACGATATGACATCAAGTTTAATCCAATAAAGTCCGTTGTGATGATTGTGAGGACCGGAGAGCAGCGTAATGCTGTATTTCCCATGTTCCACTTGTCAGGAAGGGGTCTGGCAGTTGTGGAGAAAGTGAAGTACCTTGGTCACATTATAAGGAGTGACCTCTCTGATAATGATGACATCCAGAGGCAGTACTGTAAATTGTATGCACAGGCAAATATGCTGGTACGGAAATTTGGAATGTGTACAGAAATTGTTAAAATAGCACTGTTTAAAGCTTACTGCACACCACTATATACTCCTCATCTGTGGTGTTGCTATACTAAAGCTGTTTTTCACAAGCTACAAGTAGCATATAATGATGCTCTAAGGATTCTTTTGAAGTTACCTCGCTGGACCAGTGCAAGCCAGTTGTGTGTGCAAAATGATGTGACCACACTAAATGCTGTAATAAGAAATGCTGTTTATAAATTTATGATGAGACTCATGGACTCGCAAAATAGAATTATAATTGTTCTTATATGGCCTGACCAGAGCAGTACTAGGTATAGTTCACTGCTCTGGAGGCATTGGAGAAATTGTTTATATGGATTATAGTAATCCTTTGTTTTTGTTTATTTGTCTGTCTGTCGTATTTGTATGTTTTTATGGACTTTGAATTAAAGAATTTAAAAAAAATTGTGTTCTGATTGGGTAAATTCCGATGATGATTATTCATGAGGGGAGGGGTTTTGGAGATGAGCGTTGTATTTGCATAGACAGTAAAACAAAGTGTATTTGCAGAAATGCATGGTGAAAGTGAAAGGAACTCGCAATCCTCTTAGTTCTTAGTTCTTAGTTCTTGTAAAAATATGAGAAAGTACTGTAAAAAGGGCCACGAAATCGACCCAAATTGAGGAATTCGATTCGTGGTGAAGGTTTCAAGCGCGTTCCGTCTTTTCCAAGCAAAGTGTTTTTTAATTAAATGCAACACATTTAATCTTATGTATTAACTCGTTTCATCTGACTCCATAAAATGAAAAGGGTTTATCAATGATATCTGTGCATCATTAAATATGTTAATGCTTGACTATTACTTTTAACTTAATGAAAATAAAGTCAAAGTCTGTTAGAATAGCCAAATATAACAATTTATTATGTCAGGTAAATGTATCATTAGAATTCCACAAGATAATCAGAGCAAACCATCAAATGTTTTAGAACAAAGAACTTTACCCGACATATTACATGAGCTGAGTCTTGAAGACACAACATCACGGGCTGATCTGAATACAGAAAGCAGCCTCGAACTCTTGTTGCATCTCCCTTTATAATCAGACCTCACCTGATATGTAAATCACCAAGTTATAATGGAAAGTTACTGAATCTCCCCCAACATGTTTATCGGGGGCAGACCATTTGCATTCAGACAACAAGGCAGAAGGTGTTAACTCAAAGACCACACTCCTTTGTGTGACTGTGATTCCTAAACTTCTTAAAAACCTTTATTACCCTTTCTTTTATTACTTTGGGAATGAGACATTATTACCAGTCACCCTGAGACCATCAAAATGATTCTAAACAATCCTTAAAGATTATCAGATTCACATTCAAACCATATTCTTGTGTGAGCTTTCAGTATCATTGACTGAGAGAGTGAAAGAGAGAAGATGCAGATAAGATGTTCAGAGAATAGGGGGTAGGGTGTCAAATGTTAATTTGCAAGCAATGCCTTTTGTCTTTAGAGGCCACTGGTCAGATATTTTCTCTTTAACCAGTTTTTCCAGTCTTACAGTACACCCAGTTATAAAGGATGACCAATCGCTGTGCCTAATTGTCTAATTGTTTGAAGGTAAATTTTCCGTTTTTGTGTTTAATACTCTCTGTATTCAATGAATTACTCCTATGGAATTACTGAGGAAAATGCTAATCGCGAGCATACATTTTGTGACTGTTGTGTATATTATATTCACCCTTATGTTTGTGATTTATTTGATAAGTTACATGGACTGATGATAACATATTTTGTTCACGAGCGAATTGCATCCCGTGTCTTGTTTCCCATTTCTGCGGTCGTTTCGGTTTTCGATTTCTCAAATCTACAATGTAAAACTCGGCGCTTAGCGCCTCCGTCATGGCTCTCAGCCCGCCCTATGTCCGTTGATTGGCCGGCTGTTTTCAGCGCGGTTGAAAACTGAAAGATAGGCTGCTATCTCAGACTGACTACAGGAGCGAAGCGGAAGTAGGAAGTCTGACATAGTCATGCTAAAAGAAATTGACATCACGACCCCAAAGACTTCAACAGAGAAAAGTGAGGCTAATTAGAAGCACTCACTTCCTGATTGCCAAGCGCATTGCGCAGACTCAAAACTGAGCTTGATGACGTAGATGTGACGTGAGCAACTTTTCTGACAGTTGTACATCTTCTAGTAGCGGTGCCAAGGGGAATCTGAATCATTCCCTTCTGAATCTTGCAGAGCCGGAGAGCAGGAGTCGGAGCAGTCCATGCTACAGGGCAATGATGTATGATACAAGGTAATGGAGCCTTTTATACATCGTCTTGTTTCTTTAGAAATAAACAATGGACAAAAGTCTTTAAATGCCTCAGATGTAAAGTTATTCGCTTTCAAAGTGACGCCAAAATGAATGGGAGTCAGTGGAATGCTACCAGTTGGTGAAGGTTTGCTAGCCAATGGCGGCCCTGTGGAGACTTCAGTTTCCGGCTGGTGGATTAGTCCCTTGGCTTTACACTATTCGCCATCCCTCCTTGCTTGAGCAGCTGTAGTGAGAATGTGTTGTAAGGAATCCTGGTGTTCTTTTGTTGGATGAACGAGTTAGCATAGTCTTCACGGTCTCCCATCATCCGAGTCGCTGAGGATGCTGTGGATTAGTTTTATTTTTTTATGGTAATGTGCTGAAAATATTCTTAACATTAATTTTTGTCTGAGCAAATCATTTTACTCCAGACTGCTTTGTGAACCGAGGATCAGATAAGCACCCCCCGATTTTTTCGTGTTGGCCCCTTCAGACCAGGACCTTCAGCATGCTCTGGGATGGTTTGCACTTGCAGCCACAGTCGGAAAAGGGTGGCTTAGTTGCACACTTCAGGTTGGTGGAGAGATCCTTGCTCAAGCAGAGGAGTTTAACCCTCATTTTATCCTTGGGGTCAATATGACCCCAATCGACTTTTCCGAAGTAAGTAAACATGGTTCCCTTGATCTCAGATGCATAAAATTTTGTGACTTTTTCTACATTATCTATCTATACACACAAAAAAACTGGGCTTGATTTGGTTGTTCTAAAGGTACCAAAAGTTCCAAGAGGTCTGATCTCTAAGATATTTTTTTCCAGAGGTCCGGACAATTATAAAAACTTTTTATTATATGAATAATTCAACATGCCAGAATAAAATCCGATTTAACAATATATATTTTTTATAAGAAGTCAATCTGTTGGATACTATTTGTTCCTTCCTTAGTCTAAAATGGAAATGGTATTTTTTTTTTATAAATATAAGCAAAAAAACTAAATGATGCTAAACAGAGTTTTGGAACTAGACAAATCGTTCTGCATTATTATCTAAATATAAAATTTAACAACAATAGACCATGCTTGATCGGGCTTCGAATCCATAACTGTAAGCTCTACCACTCTTAACTAGCTGAAGTGCCCAAACTTTCGAGTAGGGGGAGGCTGCAGACCTGGAGCCGGCAGTTTTACGCCCCTGACAGTTTTAAGCCCCTGTCATTCCTGATGCATCCAGTAGGGGGAGACTACACTTACAGATCTATAGCATCAGGCTTTCTAGAAGTGACATGAATTGAGGTATTTTAAATAATCTGCTAAAGTTATTGTTGTTGATTGAATTCTAATGATGATTATTTCTAAACCATAAGCTACGATTCGATGTCAATTGAAAAGATGGGTCTATAATTTACAGTTTTTTTTTTACAATCACTTTGCTACTATTTTCAGAACCTTGATGTCATTTTTCAAAACTCTAGACACAAAACTCAAAACGGTTATCACTTGTAACACAGGCTGTCTAATGTTCAAAACATTGCATTGTGCATTCACATTTTTAAAGAAATCTTGCACTTGCACAATCATTGGTTCAAAAAACAAATTTACTGTGAAATAGGCCTAAACAAAACTATAGCTCACCCACACACAAGCACCCGATAGTTTCACTGTCATTTTTCGTACAATCATTACGTAAATGTTGTAGAACAAAATTGGTGATACAGGTTTCATTATGGCACAACATGTACAGTAAACACATCTCTGTAAAGCAGTACTGCAGTAGTAGAGAGAATACACACATAGTGGAATCATTGAACAAAGTGTGTGATATATTGATGCAAAACACTACAATCACAACATAGGTTTATTGAATCTCATTATCTTGAAGCAGAACCAAATTGCTTTTAGCTATACAGACGACACCCAGATCTACTTAGTCCTATCGCCTAAAGACTACAAACCCATTGACTCCCTGTGCAAATGAACTGATATTAACAGTTGGATATGACAAAACTTTCTTCAGTTAAAAAAAAAAAGACAAAACTGAAGTCCTTGTGTCTAGAAAACAAAGATAAAGTTCTCAAGGTGAACGTATAAATTTACTCTTTGGGTCAAATATTAAAAATCAAGTCAGGAATCTTTTGAAGTCAGGCCTTATTTTCAGTATTAAGCAATAACTAAATCAGCGTACTATATATCATCTCAATTAGATTCTTTGTTTCCTGTCAAGACTTAGAGAAAATTGTTCATTCTTTTATCATTAGCAGGGTGGATTATTGTAATGGACTCCACACTGGCCTTCCCAGAAAGACCATAAAACAGTTGCAGCTCATTCAGTTCGTTGCTGCTATATGAGCAGAACCAGAATATATGAACATATCACCAGTCCTCAGGTCTTTACACTGGCTTCTGGTTACGTTTAGGATTCATTTTTAAGTTTTACTTGTTTATAAAAAACCTCAATAGCCTCGGACCTCAATACATTGTAGATATGCTCACTGAATATAAACCTGTCCCTCAGTTCATCAGGATCACATTTCTCGATGTCTCAGAAGAGACTGACAAAAATGAATCTCTGTCTTCTCCATCAGAACTGTGTTTGTCTATTCTTTCTTTTCAAATTCAAATTGATTCTCGAAAGAATGGAATTGATAACATCTTAGCCCATAAACGAAATAATTGTGTCCACAAAACTCTTTAAATTGAGCAATGGTTTGACCTCTGCTCTCGGTTAATTGAATGTTCACAGCATCAAAGTCTGGTTTCCAGTTTGGCTTGTTGCTGTGCACATAATACACATGCCAGTCCAGCTGGATCTGCAGGGTCAAATGCCTTCTAAAAGATCAGTGAAATAAGTCATTATTAGTCAGTGTACATTTCTGTAATTATAGTGTACTTCCGTGTAGGTATAAGGGAACAATATGTTAAGTTTGGGGCAATAAGGGGGTAACAAGCAGATATACAAGTAAATTATTTAATTAGTTAAAAAATAACAGATACCTATTCTGTTAATATCCACCTTATTCTGCGCCCGTTCTATTTCCCATGATTCATTGCGGTTTCAATTGACAAAACGGTTTTCCACTTCCTGTTGAAATATTAGAATGCTAGCACTCTAGTCCAGACCACTCATCTATATACAATGATATATTATATAGATCAGCGGTCCAGACATTAGAAAAATATCAGTTTACACATGCTTTTTATATTCACGGACATGACCGTTATTAAAGCGACTTTAAAACTTTCACAGAGATTTTAAAGAGAAACCACAAAGAAACCTTTCTTTAAAGTGAATTTCGTTTTTTTATTTTATTAATTGAATCTTAATTTAAATCAATGTTTCATCAACCAATTGACTGGTTTTAATAAATAAGAGGTAACAATAGATGATCATGACGGAGGCGACAGCGTGCAAACTTTGGTCTGAAACTCGGCGTAACGTTATGCCTAACTTCACAGCCCTGAGAAATATTAGGCCTATAGATGCATCTTTGAAAGCAGAGGTAGACAGGAGTCCTAAAGGGTGGATTAGGGAGATCGTGCAGTCATGCATCAGCTATCCTTTGGAAGTTATGAAGAAAAGAAAAACGTTCATTTTGTTTTCATCTGTGATTTAATAAAAAAAAAATCACATTTGATGAATGTTTTTTTCGATTTAGTTTAGCGATGTGAGGATGACACAATCTAAAACACATGGCAAAAAAGCATAGACCAGACTAGAACCGGAAGTTGACAACCGGAGTCGTTGTCATGGCGGTGCCCATTGTTTAGAGCAGAATAAGGTGGATATTCCAGGCAAAAAAAATGTCTGTTGTTTATAAAATGTATCACATTTCTGGCAAAATATGTTCAGGTGACTGTGGGTTGATATATATATATATATATATATATATATATATATATATATATATATATATATATATACTGTGATAAAAAATTAAATTTTTTGGGGCTTTTCTAACTTTATTACTGAAAATTCAAAATACACAGCAAAATCCCCAGTGTTAAATTAACACTGAGAGTGTGAATTATATAAACTCTGAGCAGAGTGTTAAATGAACACTGAAGCAGTGTTAAAGTTAATGAGACAATTATGGGAATAATTGAGTGATGATTGAGCATTATTGAAGACACCTGATGTTAACAAGTAGAATCACTGAAGGAGAAAACCGGAAATTTTAAGTCTCCATTATGGAGATTAGTGTTTGGTTTAGCTGGTCTCTTGACCCTTGAATCATTAACTTTACATTTTGTTTGGCTGCTGTACATGAGTTATAACAGCCAGGTGAACAAATAGAAAAGGTGATGTGATGGTTGTGTTTTAACATAATCATTAATTTGCAGTCATTTGACCTGAATCACTGAATTCATATAAATTCGAATTTCTGAGTAAGGTTTACTTTATTAACTATAGCAGCAGTGACCTTGTGCAGCATAATACTCTCAACGTCTACAGAATATTCAAAATAATTTCTTAAAAGCTTTTCTTATACAAAGTAAAAATTTGTACTTCTCTACAATGTTAAGACACACAGACATCAATAATTAGCCTGTGAATCTCAACAATGGTAACAGTTATAAAGCATGTTGCATTGCATTCTTGGTGCCACCAATCAAAACTCATTCATGGCTCCCATCATGCACTGCTGCATGAATAAATAATGAACTTGTGTTCAGAGGTGATCTGTTTGTCACCATTGCTGAGATTAGTGTGTTAATTATTGATGTCTGTCTGTGCCTATATAAAATATTTTTGGGACATTTTATTTTTATTTTTATTTTTTAATCGTTTTTCATTGAAAAGGCTAAAAATGTTATGTCCTAAAATGACCATGCTGCTAAAATCCTTAAGCTAAATTTAACTCAGAATTTATTCTCTTTATGAGTTCAGCAATTCAGGTCAATTAATGATTGTGTTGAAACACAACCAACACCATCAGATCGCCTTTTATCATCTGGCTGTTATAAGTCTCATACAGCAACCTAACAAAATCTAAAGTTAAATGATTTACGGGTCAAGAGACCAGCTAAACCAAACACTAATCTCCATAATGGTGACTTAAAATTTCCGTTTTGCTCCTTCAGAGATTCTGCTTGTTAACATCAGGTGTCTTCAATGATGCTTAATAATCACTCAATTATTCACTTAATTATCTCATTAACTTTAACACTGCTTCAGTGTTCATTTAACACTCTGCTCAGAGTTTATATAATTCTCACTTCTCGGTGTTAATTTAACACTCTCAGTGTCAATTTAACACTGGGGATTTTGCTGTGTAATTTGTTTCTGCTATGATTTTAATTTAGACCGCGTGCCATGTGGTAGTACTTACTTTATCCCATTGAATTGCAATGACACTTAAATGTCAGGGCAAATATACTGTGTAATTAAAAAGTTTTTGGTTTTTTTTCAAAGTTTTGTTGTTGTTTTTTCTTGATAACAGTACCTTTCTCTGTAATTACAGTGCAAATAGTGTTGTTTTGTATTGCTACATAGTAAGTAGCGTTTGTTACCCCCTTGTTCTGTGTTGTTACAGGGTAAGTGTAACTCCTGCGGGCTGTAAATTAAAGTGGTGCTTGTTACCCCTTTATTACCCCAAATTTAACATATTGTTCCCTTATACCTACACGGAAGTACACTATAATTACAGAAATGTACGCCGTAATTTCAGTGTACTTACACAGTTTATTGCGGGTCGTAAAATAAAGTGTTACCACCTTTTCTTCTGCTTCACCTTGTTCTTGGTAATTTTTTGTTTTCGTCCAGTGCAAACCTGCATGATCGAACTGTCTTTGTAATATGGTCTGTGAAGGTCAGCTGGTCATCAATTGTTACTCCGGTATCTGACCGACCTTGATGTGGTGATTAAGATTCCAACCGCATCAAAGCACAGAGACAGCGCTCATAAAGATAATAAATGATATTCGCCTCAATACAAATACAGGCAAAATATCAGTGTTGGTACTAGTCGACTTCAGGGCTGCATTTGACACTGTCAATCACAACATACATCTTGATAAGCTGGAAAACTGTCAGGCTTTCTGGGATGTTTCTAAAATGGTTACGGTGATTACCATGATTAGAAGGGAGAGGTTATTATGTGAATATAGGAGATTAGGTCTGAGTGGACATCCATGATATGTGGAGTCCCTCAAGGCTCAATTCTTGCAACACTCCTGTTTAACCTGTATATGCTCTCACTGAGCCAAATAATGAGAAAGAACCAAATTGCTTTTAGCTATACAGACGACACCCAGATCTACTTAGTCCTATCGCCTAAAGACTACAGCCCCATTGACTCCCTGTGCAAATGAACTGATATTAACAGTTGGATATGACAAAACTTTCTTCAGTAAAAAAAAAAAAAAGACAAAACTGAAATCCTTGTGTCTAGAAAACAAAGATAAAGTTCTCAAGGTGAACGTATAAATTTACTCTTGCGGTCAAACATTAAAAATCAAGTCAGGAATCTTTTGAAGTCAGGCCTTATTTTCAGTATTAAGCAATAACTAAATCAGCATACTATATATCATCTCAATTAGATTCTTTGTTTCCTGTCAAGACTTAGAGAAAATTGTTCATTCTTTTATCATTAGCAGGGTGGATTATTGTAATGGACTCCAAACTGGCCTTCCCAGAAAGACCAAAATAAAGTTGCAGCTCATTCAGTTCGTTGCTGCTATATGAGCAGAACCAGAAAATATGAACATATCACCAGTCCTCAGGTCTTTACACTGGCTTCTGGTTACGTTTGGGATTCATTTTTAAGTTTTACTTGTTTATAAAAAACCTCAATAGCCTCGGACCTCAATACATTGTAGATATGCTGACTGAATATAAACCGATCTCTCAGTTCATCAGGATCACATTTCTCGATGTCTCAGAAGAGACTGACAAAAATGAATCTCTGTCTTCTCCATCAGAACTGTGTTTATCTAATCTTTCTTTTCAAATTCAAATAGATTCTCGAAAGAATGGAATTGATAACATCTTAGCCCATAAACGAGATAATTGTGTCCACAAAACTCTTTAAATTGAGCAATGGTTTGACCTCTGCTCTCGGTTAATTGAATGTTCACAGCATCAAAGTCTGGTTTCCAGTTTGGCTTGTTGCTGTGCACATAATACACATGCCAGTCCAGCTGGATCTGCAGGGTCAAATGCCTTCTAAAAGATCAGTGAGATAAGTCATTCTGGACAGCAAATACAAGAATTTTTAATTTGAACTATTTTAATGTAATCAAGTTTATATTATGATCACATTATAATATAATATACATTTTGTTTACAGATGCATGAGGACAATAAAAGCAGAGAATAAAAATGATTCAATAAAACATTTAAAAATAATTAAAAGAATAAAAAAGAGGATACATATATCAGATAAAGTGCAACCAGTCAGACGTCCACATTGTGCTCATTCAGTAAATGCAGCTAAACAGTTGTGTTTTGAGTCTGGATTTGATTTTGACTACTGAAGCTAAGAGTGCTTTTCTGCAGCGATCCTCCATAGAGAAATGTGCCATCAGAATTAGTTTTACGTGTTTGACTTTGCAAAGCTGACATCCGGAGTGGGAGTATGATTTCGACAGGTGCTGGGGTAAAACATTATAGTGATTTTATGTGTGTCTCAGGACATGGTTATTGTTTATGTTGTTAATAAAAGAAACATTGGTTTTCACACTTTGCTTTGTTTTTTCTTTCTTTTTGAACACTCAAAAGGCTACCATTTGCAGTTGTGCTTAAGAGAAAGATATGCAGTGGAGAGAAGAGACCTGATGCACCTGCAGAAGTTATCTTCTACACACAATTTACACACACACACACACACACACACACACACACGCACACACACACACGCACACACACACACACACACACACACACACACACACACACACACACACACACACACACACACACACACACACACACACAGGAACCGAAAGTAATAGTAACACAAGAACCAAAATCACAAAACAAAGCAGGGGAAAACAATCATATATTAAGAACGAGTAGCCTACTAACAAACACTTAAAGGAGTAGTTCACTTAAAAAAAAAAAAAAAAAAACTTTTGCTGATAATTTACTTACCCCCATGTCATCCAAGATGTCCATGTCTTTCTTTCTTCAGTTGAAAAGAAATTAAGGTTTTTGATGAAAACATTCCAATTTTTCTCCATGTAATGGACTTCATTGGGCACCAAACGGTTCAAGGGCCAAATGAGTTTCAGTGCCGCTTCAAACGGCTTTAAACGACACCAGACGATGAATAAGGGTCTTATCAAGAAAAATTAATAATAAAAAAAAAAACTGTTCTTTTCGAACTTGTCCATCAAAATGAACTAATCCTTTTTCGAGTCATTTCTGATTCATCTTCTGGTATTGTTTAAAGCCCTAAAAGCTGTACTGAAACTCTCATTTGGACCGTTTGGTGCTCAGTCCATTTTATGGAGAACAATCCTGGAATGTTTTCATCAAAATCCGTAATTTCTTTTCGACTGAAGAAAGTAAGAGACATGGACATCTTGAATGACACGGGGGTGAGTAAATTATCAGCAAAAGTTTTTTAGTTTTTTATTTTTATTTATTTATTTTTTTTAAGTGAAGTACTCCTTTACAGTAATCCAGACAGGAATTACAGGTGTGGAAAACCAGTCGATGAACGTCATGCGCGTGCACGCGAGGGGGAGTCAGATTCTGGCAGGGAGACCAAATTGACAACTCCTCAAACTCACGCCATTGGTTGAGCGCTAACTCAAAATCGTTTTCGTCCTTATATAAGCGTGATTTTCCAGCAGAGTTCATTGTGTGATTGTGGTCGCAGATTGAGAGGATGGCAGCTCGAGTTTACTGCACTGTGTTATTGTGTCTGGCTGGATGCTGGAGCTCAACAGGACTAAACACAGGTGAGTTTCATGTTCTTTAACTTAATTACACAGCACGAAGAAATGCAACAAGTGCCTTACAAAAAATGACATCTCTGCATATTACAATTCTCAAACATACAGAGTAGGCCTAGGCTACAGACGTCCAGTTAAAGCTGAATTTTGTTGGCAAGCATCAGTTTAAATAAAAATTCCTATAAAATTCCTATAAAATGATATTTAGCCTATTTTTATATTCTTACGTTGTGTTTTATCTATTACTTTTTCTCTACATATTCCATTGTAACACATAGATATTTTTTTACACTAAAACAAGAATATTAATGTTAATAAAAAACAAAAAACGTTACAAGATACTTTGCCACCAATCAGACTTTGATCAATCCTGATTTGATTAAATAAATAAATAAATAAAGTTTTGCATTTAGTTTTAGTTTAGGGTTTGTTTTTGTAGATTAAAATGAATTTGAGAGATACAATTGGTTACAGGCTGTAACTTACAGCTCTTGTTTCATACTTTTTTTTTTTTTTTTTAATCTGACATTGATTGACACAGTTTAGGAATAAGTAGATTTCCAAACTACTTTGATTTGAAGCAGATAAATATAAATAAGTGAATAAGCTTGAGACACAAATTGCAAAACCACTGACTGTCCAGCCACCCTCCCTCATGCTCATACCATGGACAAGAACATGATCAATCACAGATTTCATCAGATATTCAAAATGTTGTCTTTGCTGATCACCTTGACCTCTGTACTTTCGGGATTCTTCCCACCGGGGCCTCGCTTTCGATTTCAAAATGGTGGCTGTGTGAAATTGTCTCAAAAAAGGTTCAAAATTGGTTCAAAAGTCTTTAGCCTAAAACATTTAAAGAACCAAAATCCATGATGAATAAAACATTTGGCTTCTTTGTCATGTGTCTGTATAACAGCAAACCCAGGAGTGTGTCCAGGCACTAGATATCCGACAGAAGAGTGTACCTGGATAAAATTCGTGTCATGTGCCGATGACAGTGAGTGTGCCAACAATCAGAAATGCTGCAACAATGGATGTGGACTTCAGTGTATGGATCCAGTTACAGGTATTATATTTTATTATATTACATTATTTAGTGCTGTCAATCGATACAACAAATAAACTAATTAATTGCACATTTCTGTAATTAATCGTTCTTTAAAAAGTCATTTGTATATTTTTATTTGTTTAATATTTGTTTGAAGATTGTAAGGTGTGCAGTTATTTTGAGGGAAACACACAGCTAAAGTGGTTTCAAGCAGGACTGACCACATTACATGTTTACATCTCTTCACCAAATGATTTCAGTTTTTTCAAAGGTCCTTACAGCCAAGAACAGCAAAAGCACCAAAACCCACGACAAATAAAACCTGAAATTTTAAAGTAGAAAGACTGAAATAGTTCTTTCAAGTAAAATATATTCCAATAACATAACGATACAACCTCCAAAATATTTTTCTACAGTGAAAAAATCATTCAGCATTCAGTGATATATTCTCTGTCATGTGTCTGTATAACAGCAAAGCCAGGAGTGTGTCCAAGGATAAACAGTGACATAAGGTGTATCATGAAGGATGACGAGTTGTGTGCCGATGACAGCGAGTGTCCCAAAAATCAGAAATGCTGCAGAACTGCATGCGGTGGAACTCGGTGTACGGCTCCAGTTACAGGTATTATATTATATTATGCTCTATTGGATTGTATTGTATTATAATGTATAGTGCTGTCAATCGATTAAAAAACCTAATTGATCACACATTTTTCTGTAATTAATTGCAATTAATCATTCTTTAAAAAGTTCTTTTATATATTTTCATATTGTAATAATTTCATATTTAATGCCCAAATGAATTTAGACACAACATAAAGACAGAAGCAAATATTTTAAACCTTTGTATAATGCGATATTTTTATAAAAAGCCATTAAAGGCACATGGAGTGTAATTGAAATCGATCAAATTTAACATTTTTTTTTTTTAGGCTTTATAAATATAAAAACCTTTAAAGGATTAGTTCACTTTTGGAAACTTTTGCTGATAATTTACTCACCCCCATGTCATCCAAAATGTCCATGTCTTTCTTTCTTCAGTCGAAAAGAAATTAAGGTTTTTGATAAAAACATTCCAGTATTTTCTCCATATAATGGACTTCAGTGGGAACCGATTTTAAAGTAGAAAGACTGAAATAGTTCCCTTTCAGTCGAGAACGTCAGAAGTAGTCAATGTGGACTGAATGGAGCTCTCTGGTGGGATTTCCTCCATTCAGTCCACGTCGAATACGTCCACCGTTTCCTCCTTTAGGGAAAAGTAGTGGGTTGCATACGCAACCAGGACGTTGTTTCTAGTAAAACGTATTCCAATAACATGGTACAACTTCCAAAATTATTTTTTTTCTACAGTGAAAAATTCATTCAGTGTTATGGCTTCTCTGTCATGTGTCTCTATAATAGCAAAGCCAGGAGTGTGTCCAAAGACAAATGGTGAATTAGTAAGGTGTAGCGAGAAGGATCTCGAGTTGTGTGTCGGTGACAGTGAGTGTCCCAAAAATCAGAAATGCTGCGGCACTGCATGCGGTGGAACTCGGTGTACGGCTCCAGTTACAGGTATTATGTTATGTTTAGTGCTGTCAAGCTATTAATTGCATCCAAAATAAAAGTTTAGATTTACATAATATGTGTGTGTACTGTGTATAATTATTTTCTATGCAAATACACACACATGCATGTATATATTTAAGAAATATTAAAGCTACAAAAGTTATTCAGTCAAGAGCGATGATTTATTTTCTCTCTTGTATTATTAACTAATGTTAATGACGGATCACAGCAGCAGGTTTGTTAGGCTGCTGTCACTTTAAGCACTGCCCTGCGTTCACTTTTGCGTCTTATTTTACCTAAACCTTTTAAAAGCATTTGCATGAATGAGAGCGTGATCATGAGCGGTGGGGGTGGGGGGATGCTCCAGTTACAGGTATTATATTGTATTCTATTATAATATACTGTATTGTGCTGTCAATCGATAAAAAGAAAAAAAACAATTAATCACAATTTTTCTGTAATTAATTGCACCTAACATACAAGTACTTTTATATATTATATATATTTTTTATATATTGTAATAATTTTGCTGATTATTTTTACTTGCGGTAATCACCATTTTAATGTAGAAACAACATAGACAGGTCTTGACTGCATTGCGTACGTCATATCACTTCGTCAAATGATTTCAGTTATTTTAAAGGTCCTTATAGTAACAGCAGCAAAAGAACCAAAACTCCTAATAAAAAGACATTCAGCATTCAGTGATTTGGCTTCTCTGTCATGTGTCTGTACAACAGTAAAGCCAGGAGTGTGTCCAAGCAAAAAATATGAACCAGCAGAGTGTACCTGGATAAAATTCACGTCGTGTGCCGATGACAGTGACTGTGCCAACAATCAGAAATGCTGCAACAATGGATGTGGACTTCAGTGTATGGATCCAGTTACAGGTATTTTTATTATATTATTTTATATACATATATTATGTTATGTTCTATAATGATATGTGTTATACCGAGCAACTGCACCAATGTGTGTGTGTTTGTGACCTGTGTTTGTGTGTGTGTGTGTGTGTGATCCAAAGATGGATTATGGCCCAGCTGAGAGGCCCATAGTGACTAGCACACAATTTATCTTGATGTAGTTGTAATATACAGTGTATTTTTCTCCATCTAGATGTCTGTAGACTGCCTGTGGACCCTGGTCCTTGTGAAGCATACATGCCCATGTGGGGCTTCGATTCTGCTGCGGGAGAGTGTGTGTCCTTCATATATGGAGGCTGCCAGGGAAATGGCAACAGGTTCAACAGCCAGGAAGAGTGTGAGGAGTCATGCGTGAGAAGGGGTAAGACACGCACATTACACTTGGGATAATACACAGGGACGGATTATGACTTGCAAAGGCTCTGGGGCCAATTATCTTCAAATTCAGGAGACCTTAGTTTATACATGTACATTTACTATACACAGGGTGTGATTTGTGGGAAGAAAAAATAAACAGAGGGGGGGATGTTTTGAAAAAAATAATATCATAAAAATAAATCATGAGAACATGAACTTCATCACTGCATTTGCAGAAAAAAAAATCGTTTTTACTCATGAAGTATTCAAACGCAATGTATTTACTCTAATAGCTTCCCACACATATATGAACTGTGATCATGCACAACAAAAAAAACGTGCAATAATTAAATCAATAGATTAATAGGGTAGGCTAATTTATATCAGCCTCTCCTGAACCATGGATTGATTGCAAAGTTAAACCATAATAGAAACGGTTTTACTGCTAAAGTGATGATGTTAACGTTACATCGGGATGCTGAGCTACAGTGAAGCTGTACCAGTCCACCAGTAAGCTGGTGTGTGGTGAGCATTCTGGCGCACTATGGCTGCTGTCGCATCATCCAGGTGGATGCTGCACACTGGTAGTGGTTGAAGAGATTCCCCCCTCTATGTAAAGCGCTTTGAGTGCCGAGAAAAGCGCTATATAAATGTAATGAATTATTATTAAATGATTGAAAAGACGGATGCATTATCCATGTTCGTCAATTCGCCTCATTCGTGTCGCAGAACCTTTAGACGTGCGTAAACGCGTCTTTTACATTGAATTAACATTGAAATCACTCATGCCAGATGTTCAAGAGTGAGTGACTAATCAAAAAACCTTTGCTTTATCTCAGTTGAGTGAAACACCGTGTGTTTAACTTCGGCCATTCTCAGTGACTGGGACACTAGCTCTGCTTGTCATCATAGAAACAGAAAATCAGATTGTGATGTTTATTCTGAATAGCTGCTGCCTTTCTTTCTACAAACAACTCCACAGCCCAGCGCGGACCTGCAACCGTCTCGCAAGTGGTGATAGGCCATTGTCCGTGAGGTGTAACCAATCAGATCGCTCCGTGGGCGGGACATTGAGCAAGTCTGCAGACTCGTGCAGAGCGGCAGCTATATGAGAGTCAGCCAAAGTAGCGCATTTAAAAATAAAATAGATTTTAATCAAACCGCGGATCCATGATAAGTTTTCTGATCCGTCTCACCATTAGTGTAGTAGCACTGATCACTTTGAGGGGGGGATAAAAATAATTAAGAAAAGGCAGGGATACATTGACCAGAAAGGGGGAAATCCCACGCATCCCCACGGCAAATCGCACCCTGCATATACATACAATCACCTAAAGGATAATTAGGAACACCTGTTTAGTTTCTCATTAATGCAATTATCTAATCAACCAATCACATAGCAATTGCTTCAATGCATTTAGGGGTGTGGTCCTGGTCAAGACAATTTCCTGAATTCCAAACTGAATGTCAGAATGGGAAAGAAAGGTGATTTAAAGGGATAGTTCACCCAAAAATGAAAATTAAGTCATAAATTACTCGCCCCCAAGCTGTACCAACCCCGTAAGACCTCCGTTCGTCTTCGGAACACAAATGAAGATATTTTTGATTAAATTTGAGAGCTCTTGACGGCCCAGAAAGTCAATGAAGAACATGTTTAAATATCCCAAGTGACTACCGTGGCTCAACTATAAGTTTATCAAGCGACGCGAATACTTTTTGTGCGAAAAAACAAACAAAAATAACGACTTTATTCGACTATTCCTTTTCTTCCTTGTTGGCCTGAAACGAGACTTCCTTCGATTTCCACGACGCATGCGCGAGAATTATCGCGAGAATTAATCTCCTTCAACTACTTCAGTTCAGTTCTCGCGCATGCGTCGTGGAAATCTAAGGAAGGGTTAGTAATGGTGGTGTAATGGTGTGGGGATGTTTTCTTATCACACTTTAGGCCCCTCAGTGCCAATTGGGCATCGTTTAAATGTCACGGCCTACCTGAGCATTGTTTCTGACCATGTCCATCTCTTTATGGCCAGATGTGAGGAGTCATGCAGAGTGTGAGTCACCGTGGTATAAGCCCAAAGGTCAATGCCCTTCGAGGTGTCCATTGTCGAGGTATTAATGGACTTCGGTGGAGGCAACGGTCGTTCATTAAGACCTCCGCTGTGCATCAGATGGTTCACACCTCGCCGTCGTCCATTTTATACATGGCAATGGACACCTCGTTGAGCATTAATCCTTACTCGAACAACCGCACCGTGACTTGTGACTGGTGTTTTTGTGTGTGTGATCCAAAGATGGATTATGGCCCAGCTGAGAGGCCCATAGTGACTAGCACACAATTTATCTTGATGTAGTTGTAATATACAGTGTATTTTCTCCATCTAGATATCTGTAAACTGCCTTTGGACCCTGGTCCTTGTAAAGCATACTTGCCCAGGTGGGGCTTCGATCCTGCTGCGGGAAAGTGTGTGTCCTTCATTTATGGAGGTTGTGAGGGAAATGACAACAGGTTCAACAGCGAGGAAGAGTGTGAGGAGTCATGCGTGAGAAACGGTAAGACACACACATTACACTTGGGATAATACACAGGGACTGATTATGACTTGCAAAGGCTCTGGGGCCAATTATCTTCAGAGAACTCCCATGTCTACAATGTTGGTGAAGACAGGGCTGCCAACTCTCATACATGTTTTTTCATTGTGTGAAAGAAGAGCGAAGCAAAGAGGACACTGACAGGGCAGGTTACTTTTGATATGAAAGTCTCAGCTTTCAAATTCTGTCAATTTTATTGCTGAAATTCTAACAAATGCCATTTTGGTGCTCTTTAATGTGAAGTGAAAGATCACCGTAGCACCAAAGTGGCACGTGAACTGATCTAAAGTTCTTCTTTAGTAGATATTAAATAAACAAGAATGAACTATATTGAAAGAAACTGTTCAACTTGAATGTGTCATGTAATCACTTAATCAGTGTTTCAACCAGTGTTGCCAGATCTCACGAGACAAATAAGCAACCAAGCCTGTGAAAACAAGCCCAAAACAAGTGACTTTTTTTTTTCTTTCTATGGATTCCCCCTAAGTTCTGGGAAGAGAAAAATAAATAAATCTTTGGGGATGGATTTTAAACTTTGGGTACAGAGTTTTAATTTTACCTCCACATGGACAGATTGGTAAACTGAAGATACAAATTTTAAATAACTATAACCCTGAAACGGGAGAAATCATTGATAATCTTGGTGTGCAGCAATAAAGTGGTGCTATGATAAACAAATTAGTGATTTAGAAAAGATTTAAATAAACTAAACTGGTTTAACCGTTCCAGTCAAATCCATTTAAACAGGTGAGGATGAGGCTTGGTCTATACATTTTTCTTAAGACGGATAACACTTTAGCCTCATATGAAAAATACCACCACTGTTAGCTCTCAAGTTGCTTCAGGTACCAAGGTGCAAATTAAACATATTTAACAGCAAAACAATTTGTCTGAACTGAACCCTTGAAATATCTCAAAATTAAATATCATTTAACATTCAACATGTTTTAGTTCTACATCCAGACGTTCTTGGTGGCCCACATTCAAACAAGAACATTATAAATAATAAAAACAAACTTAACAAAGACTTGTGAAATGAGAATGGCACCATCCTCTTGTTAGTTGAGGAGAGTGTGGTGACCTAAAAAGGGCCAATCAAAGTCAAAGTGGCACCACATGACGGGTACAGACTAGGCAGTTTCACTCTCTGTAGAACTTATAGCCTTGTACTGATGTCTAGAGGCCAGAGCTTGTGCTGCCGAATAGTGATGTAGTACTCCAGTCTGATCTCAAGAGCGATTTCTGCTTTCTCGGACCTGTTCCTTCAAAGACTCTGACTCGGCATAGGCGGTCTTGTCCCCATAACTAAAAACTGCTTAGTCTTAAGGCCTAACTATTGATTATTAACTGGGGTGATATTAAATCATGAATATCAAAACTGATATGTCGGGACAAAATCTCAACTCCGACTTGCTTCCTCAAAGACTTGGTCTTGACTCGGACTCGACTTTATTTGAAAACCAACGGACTCGGTCTCGACTCCAACTCGACCCTTCAAAGACTCGGACTTGGCATAGGCGGTCTCGTCCCCATCACTACTGTAGAAAGAAAAGGAAAGATTTTTCAAATGAGGGATGAGGTAAGATTATACTTCAGCTAGAAGATGGATACCTAGGATTCCCTAAACCCCATTTAACATTACAGTACTTTGAGGATTATCATCATTCATCAAAAACAGCTTTTCTCCCAAGCATATCCTGGCTCTAATAAAAAAGCTACGGTTACAGTGCTTGCCTTAATTAAAATCCATCTTCACTGTCTTCATCTGCATCTGTTTCCCTTCTCTCTGATGCTGCACTGGCAGTTTACATGCCACTATTGAAGCACTTGAACATCTCTTGGTTTGGGGCAAAGTCCCCAAATTATGCCTTGTCCTCTCAGTCCGTATTTTATGTGGAGTATAATGCTGCTGAGTTTCGTGTCCCATTCTGTTCGTCAGTTTGGACTTGGCCAGGCTCATCTGTGAGAATCACTCATCCCTCTGCCTTGACTCGTTCTCTTTGGAGGCCGTGAACACAATGTCCGTAAGCCTCATTGAGGAGAACGGTGCTGCCGTTTTTTTGTATTTTTTTCTGTGCTAGCGTGCTGTACGAGGTCCGCATGGTGTGCATGTATTTCACACTTACATACTCTGCATAGTGCTTTTGAGTCGTCCCCCATGACAGGTTGAATCCATTCTTTTACTCTTTTCTCGTTCTCCCAGTCTTTGTTACATTTCTTCCCATATTTTGCCCACTTTATCCCGGGCATTTGTTCCTCCAAAAACTCTCCTACAGTCCAGTCACCATCGGGTGTGACTTGTGCGTATTTTTATTTAAACGTCACTGACTGACTTTTCCTAATCAAAAAAAAAACAACCACAATTGCTCTGCCTCTGCTCTGATTGGCTTGTACTCATTAACATGTGAGTGGGGAAAAATATAGCAACTTTGTTTTAAATTCACTTAAATTTCACATCTCCACAAACTCATTGTAATGTCACATTTACCTGCCCTTCAATATTTCAGAGCTATTTTCCCCTCTGTCATGTTTAACAATAAAGCCAGGAGTTCGTCCAATCACAAACGATAGAACAATAATGTGTTTAGTGAAGGGTGAAGAGTTGTGTCCCGTTGACAGTTGAGTGTCTCAAAAATCAGAAATGCTGCAGCACTAGGTGTAATGGACTTGACTGAATAGATCCAGTTACAAGTATTATATAATGTTACATTATTTTATATTATATTAGTTTTAAGGGGAATGGAATAGAATTTTGGCCCTTCTTCCAGACCTGCTATTTTATTTATTTATTTTTACGTTTAATACATTTACGTTTATTAGTTAATGTTTTAATTTAAATACATTGTCATTTAAATATTTCTTGTGTACACTAATTACAATTTACTCTATAATTCACAGATTTATTTTACCGCAATGTTATTATTTAACATGTTTGTGTATGTAAGAAAACAATCACAAAAAAGTAATAAAATAAACTAAAGTCGTAATTTAGGCCACTAGTGTCCTGGGCCCATTTGCCTGACGTACTCTGCAAACGACCCAGTGAAAAACGCATTCAGCATTCAGTGATATGGCTTCTCTGTCATGTGTCTGTATAACAGTGAACCCAGGAGTGTGTCCAAGAAGAAAATATAAACTAGCAATGTGTCCCCGGGTAACTTTCATGCCGTGTGTCGATGACAGTGACTGTGCCAGCAATGAGAAATGCTGCAGCAATGGATGTGGACTTCAGTGTATGGCTGCAGTTACAGGTATTTTTATGTTTTTAGTTTTATTATGTTATATTAGGTTTATTAGGCTTTGAAACATGTCATTTAAGTGAACTTAAAATGCATTTTTGTGAAGACTGTTTTAACAGGCTTAATTAAAGGATAGTTCACCCAAAAATGAAAATTAGTCCATGACGTTCTCACCCTGAAGACATTCTAGGTGTCTATTCTTTCATATGAATACAATTGGAGTTATATTAAATGTTCTGGCTCGTCCAAGCTTTATTATAGCAGTGAATGGCTGTTTCTGTTCTGCATTCCATCAAAGTGCATCTATCCATCATAAAAGTAATCCACATCCGGGGGGTTAATAAAGGGCCTATCCCTTTAGGAATGAATATAACTGATCAAATATAACTATAGTTGATCAACAAATTAAGCCAACTTGTATGATTTATATTATTTTATATTCTTAAGATGCAGATATCGGATTCTTTGGAGAAAGTTGTATTGGTGCATCCAAGTCATTTTTACCTGCCCTTCAATATATCTGGACTAATATATATTAGCCCTGATATATTGAAGGGCAGGTAAATATGATTTGGATGCACCGATACCACTTTCTCCAGAACGAGTCAGATACCTAGCCTGGGTTTCCCCATGCTGCCTTGCCGCAGCCGATTTTTATTCGCGCTGCTAGGCAGTCTGGATACCATGAACCAAATTTTCCCCAGAAATAGTGAACCAATCACAGAACGGGGAGGGAGCACAGGTGCATTTGACAGACGTACAGGTGCATTTGATAGACATCCGTAGCACCCAATAATACAGCTCTGGGCATTCGTAAACCACGCCTCAAATACGAGAAATTTAACGTGGTTTCCAGACCACGTTTCATTCTCAATGATGCGTGGTCTGGCGTTAGCCAGGTTATCCGATACCTGTATTTTCACTGGATTTGTGTTTTTTAAATGTATTTGGTAGAGAAACCAGAATAATGTAAATCATACGAGTTGGCTTAATTTGTTGATCAAATATACATATATTTCCTTCAGTCATTTTCATGCTTCAAGGGATAGGCCTTTATTAACCCTCCAGAGGCATGTGGATTACTTTTGATGGATGCAGATAGATGGGGATATTTTGTTTGTTTATTTATTTATTTAATAATTTTCACATTTGTTTAATAGCAAAGCCAGGAGTGTGTCCAATCAAAAAATATAAACCAGCAATGTGTGCCCGGATACGTTTTGTGCCGTGTGCCGATGACAGTGACTGTGCCAACAATCAGAAATGCTGCAACAATGGATGTGGACTTCAGTGTATGGATCCAGTTACAGGTATTATATTATTATGCTAGGTAGAGTTTTAAGGGGGGTTATGCAAGATAATTTTGGGCCTCTTACAGTTTATTTTTATTTATTTATTTTTTTATTTTTTTTCATGTGTCTGTATTACAGTGAAGCCAGGAGTGTGTCCAGTCAGAAAACCTAAACCGTGGATCTGTCCCCTGATGACTTTCATGTCGTGTGTCGATGACACTGATTGTGTCAACAATGAGAAATGCTGCAGCAATGGATGTGGACTTGACTGTATGCCTCCAGTTACAGGTATTATATTATATTATATTATATTATATTAGCACAGCTGTGATTCGGCTAAAGGCCCGAGGCTGTTGTACGGTGTACATTATAGTACATCCTCAGACCTCGGCCATCAGACTAAAAGTCTTCAGCTATTGACTCAAACTGCTTCTTGCTTCAGGTCACAGGAAAAAAGTCAGGTTATTATATGATAACAGGTTATTATATTAAACATGTCCCACTAAGATTATTTTGTAAATTTGTGTTCACTAGCTTTAGTTGCAGGTTTAAAAACTACTTTGTATATAAAAACATTGCAACTATCTAGTTTGTATGTTGACAAAATATGAAGTTGAATATGAATACTTTTGAGCTTTTTTTACACTTTATTTATTTTTTATCATAAACAGATTTGTGTTTAGAGGTTACCAGAGAAATTGCTAAATGTATTTATGCTGTCAATCGATTTACCAAAAAAAAAAATATATATATATAAATGTATTTATCAACTAATTCTACTTTATGAAGGCCAGGATCACTGATACTAGAACTGCTCCTGATGTCTAACTGGTAGGGAATATACGGAAATTGAATAGTTATCAAACACTTTACAGTCTTAACTACACAAAGCATGAATTAACTATAGATTAAGTCTTATTAAAGCTACAACTCTTTTAGCTTTTGTTCTTTGATTTAACACTTATTTACATCACAGCAACTGGTTTATTTTAAACTAACCATGTAGCAACGTTTTAAAAATAGATTGAGTACTCGCAATACTCACAATAAAACAATATTGTGCTTTACAGTTTTATTTTACTTATTCAAAACTCTTCACAACGTTCTTCTAGCAGTTCATTTCACATTCAAAAATACACTAAAACTAGCAAAACATTTAATTCATTTATCAGATCAACTCATTCTTCCTGACCACTAGCAGTGGTTTCACACAAACGCACTCCTAAAACCCAAACATCAGGTAGCGTTATACAATGTTCTTTTTCTTTACAAACAAGAATGACACTCATACTGTAGTAAGTAAGCATTATTGTAACATTGTCTATGTTTGCATTACTAAACAATCCCTAAAAATGATCACATTCACATTAAAACCATATATATTCCTGTGTGAGTTTTCAGTGTTTAGCCCAGAACATGCCAAGCCGACGGTCGGCCGTCTGGCAGATTTTGTGTCGGCCAACTAAGTTTCCTCAGTGTGATACGCACGGTTCCGTGCCGTTGGCTGAAAATAGTCCTCGACGGCTTGTTTCGCCCGATTCGACATGTTGAATCGCCGTCGGGGAAAGAGAGAACTCTGATTGGCTGTTCAGCTTAGTGAGAGTCAGTGCACGAGAATAAAAGCAAAAATGCAAGCAAAGAAGTCAAAACGGTAAAGATAGAAGGCTGTTATTATGTTACGTCATCTCACCTGAGTGTTCCTTGGCGAATATTTCAATATTAACATGAGCGGAGTGGAATAAAGAAAGTGTTTAGCAGGATTGATATTCAAAACGGTAAGCACACGCTACTTTGTTTACGGTATGTGTATCGGCAGCCGGCAGCGTCATTTTTCCTTTCTGAATGATGAATATAGACTAATATATCTGCAGATATAGACAGTTGGCTCATTAAACACACATTCTAGCTGACCGTCAGCTGCAGTTCTCTCGGTGTGTTCAAGTGCAGCTTTTTACCTCGACGAGAGGCGACAACACAGTCTGCTTCCTCAGCGCTAATTCGTTGGCGTCTGCTTGGTGTGTTCTGGGCTTTACTGACTGAGAGAGAGCGAGAGAAAATGTAGATAAGATCCCCTCAGAGGATGGAGGTATTTGACATTGTCTTTAGAGGCCACTGGTCAGATATTTTCTCTTTAACCAGTTTACAGTCTTACAAGAGTCTTTCCTTGCCATTAATTCTTGGATAACACGCTTAGGCCTACGTCTCTTTTCATTAATAATAATGTCTAGTGTGATGGCTGTGATGTATTTAAACCTACCAACATCCGTTGCCATGATTTTTGGAATGACTGATCGCAAGAGGAATAAAATTACGTTTTAGTCGCATAACATATTTTAATGGGATCGCCGTCATTAACAAAATTAATAAAGATGAATAATACTTAAAATTTAATTCACTCTGGAAGTAAAACTAGCTTTTCATGCCTTGAGTGTCTTGTGCTGAAAATCGCTTAATGTCATTAAATTGCCAGACTAAATCTGAATCTCTATCCATACAGGCTTGCCGTAAGGGAATCCAGTGTGTGCTGAATATTGTTCCCATGATGGCCAGTTCCCTGCCGGACAGAAATGCTGCTCAACCACCTGTGATCATGCATGCAGTGAAACTCTGCCAATTTAACCACCGGAAACAGTTGTGGGAATGATTTAGCATAATACATATTTTCTTTTACTTGAATCAATTCAGTGCTTTATTTCTTTTTCTCATCTCTTGTGTGCTTAATATTATTGTGCATTTGAGAAAAATCTACCAACATTTTAACCCAAATTAGTGTGTTGAAATAACGGATGCATATGGACATGGCTAGACGGCTAACTAAATGCTGTATAACAACCCCATGATGAGTAACCAGTCATATTAGAGAAAGATAATGTAATGAGTAATGTTACCTTTGCCATGTACCTATCCTATATAAATTGTTCTTTTTGCCGGTGGGATTCTCTGTGATTGATATGAGGGCCTCCTGGCCGTGAATAAAGCATATTCAAAGTCATAATTTGGAGTCTTTCTGATCACTGCTGTGTCTAAGGCTAGACACTAGAGAAATACTTCTATTATGTGTGATAGTGTTTAGTGGAAAATAAGAGATCTTATTTTCATTCCCAAGTGATGGTGCTGAAGTGGAGCACTAGAGACCTGTGGAACAAGTGGGGAGACGTCTAGTCAAGTCACCTTTATTTACAGTATAGCGCTTTTTACAATACTGATTGTATCAAAACAGCTTCACAGTGATAACATGAAAATAATACAACACAGATCAATAATATTGTTGAATATTAAATGTCCCCAACTGAGCAAGCCAAAAGCCAGGGCAACAGTGGCAAGGATCCAAAACTACATCAGGTTACAGAATGGAGAAAAAAACACTTTGGGAAAAATCCAGCCTCAGTTGGGGGCCAATTCTCCTCTGGCCAACAAAGGAACAGTGATTACAAAACAAATTGGATCGAAACGTTAAGAGTATTTTTCCATCTGTTTGTAAGTCGAAGTAATCACGCCGGTTTGGAGATGAGATGTTGAGGATCAGTGCCGATGGCTGCCGTGTCGATGAGGTCATACTTCCTGGTTCTGGTAAAAATTCGAGCTGCTGCGTTTTGAACTCACTGAAGTTTGTTTATTAAGCACGCAGGGCAACCACCCAGAAGAGCATTACAATAATCCAGCCTCGATGTCATGAACGCATGAACTAATTTTTCCGCATTTGTCAATGAGGGCATATGGCGTAATTTAGATATATTTTTAAGATGGAAAAATGCAGTTGTACAGATACTACACATGACTTTCAAATGAGAGATTGGTATGAAAGAGCACACCCTGGTGCCTAACTGACGACGAAGACTTAACAAAGCAGCCATCAAGTGTTAGAGAGTATTCTAGGGTGTTACGTGTGGACGTTTTTTGCCCATTAATTAGAATCTCTGTTTTTTTTTTTTGTTTTTTTGTTTTTCCAGAAATTTAGTAGTAGGAAATTACTAGTCATCCAATTTTTTATATCCGCTATGCATTTTGTTAATTTTGTGAATTGGTAAGTTTCGTTAGGTTTTGAAGAAATATACAGCTGAGTATCAGCCTAGTACAGTACCTACTGAGCGTTGTGGTACGCCACACTGAACTTGTGATCGATAAGACATCTCTTCATTTACTGCTACAAACTGATAATGGTCAGATAAGTATGATTTAAACCATGCTAATGCAGTTCCACAAATGCCAACTTAGTTTCTAGTCTATTTATCTATTTAAAAGAATGTTGTGGTCAATTGTGTCAAATGCAGCATTAAGATCGAGTAACACTAATAGAGAGATACAACCACATTCAGATGATAAGAGCAGATCATTTGTGACTCTAATGAGAGCTGTCTTGGTACTATGATGTGGTCTAAATCCTGACTGAAAATCCTCGCAGATGTAATTTCTTTCAAGAAAGGAACAGTTGTGACGATTCTGTTTTTTCCAGTATCTTTGACAGAAAAGGCCGATTCGAGATTGGCCTGTAATTCTGTAGGATCAAGTTGCTTTTTTTAACAAGCAGTTTTATCATATCTAGCTTTAAGGTTTTTGCTACGTATCCTAGCGACAAAGACGAATTAATGATAAGACGAGGATCTATGACCTCTGGAAGCATCTCTTTCAGTAGTTTAGTCGGTATAGGGTCTAGCATACAAGTGGTTGATTTAGATGAATTAAAGAGTTTGCAAAATTCTTCCTCTAGCAGCAAATGAACCAAGTCTTTCCCCAGGGAGACAACAATGCACCCCCTAATGCGATACTGTAGTAGACGGTTGGTATAGTAATCATTTTGTCCCTCATATTATTCATCGTATAAGTGAAGAAATTCATAAAGTCATTACTGCTGTGTTGCTTGGACACTTCTGGGCTTGAAGCTTTCTTTTTCGTTAGTTTAGCGCCACTGTTTTAAATAGATGTCCTAGGGCTCCAGACTAACTTTTTTCACCACCGTCCTGAAACCATCCTGAAAAACAATTTGAACCGTCCTAAAGTGAAAGTCAACTGTCTCAAAATAAAAATGTTGTTTCTCTACTTTGTTATTATAATCTAAAGTTGTTAGTTGTTCAAAATAAAGTGTTTATGATAAAGTGTTTATGTTATGTTATTATATTTATTTAGCTTTATTCAAAGTAGTTATCTGAAAATAGATAAAACACAGATTTAAAAATTAATCTATTAACATATTAACCTGTTAATATGAATGATTTTAAAGTTTGAACATGCAATACAGATACAGATTTAACTACTGTGACTATCTTAAAATTAAATAAAACCATTTTTCCTAGAGTAGAACAGTCTTCTTTTCAATTAATGTTATTTGCATTCTTTTTCACTACTTGCACATCATTCTTTATTTTTTAAAGCAGCAGACATATTTATTTGTATGAATTAAATATAATGAATCCTTATTAAAGCTATTAACGAGCAGTAAATGCTTTTCTCTTTTTCTTTTGTTGCTTGAATATTAAAGGGGAAATGAAACAGTGAATCAAGTTTACATGATTTACAAGATGGATTTCCAATATAATCAACAATTATATAAGAAACATGACAAATGTAAACATTTAGAAGAAAAAAACTTTATTCGCCGCCAGGCCGCCGCCATTGTTTCTTTAAAGTGAATTTTGTTTTGTATAAATTGTATCTTCATTTTAATCAATGTTTCATCAACCAGTTACCTGGAATTAATAAATAAGAAGCAAATAGGCTATAGAAGACAATATAATCAGGCCATGGACACATAATTGTGAGAATATTGTGAGTCTTTGTACCAGGCAATTTATGGTTGTTCAATAAAGTTCTTGGTAAAAAAGAAAACAAGCAACTGCCTAATATTATTGTATAGCCTAGTATTTATTTTACTGTCATAGACTGGTCTATAGTAGCCTATAGTGGCATGCTCTAAGACTTCTTCTCGCATTTTTTGTGTATCTCTATGGCAGAATTACAGCGCCCCACATGTATACTACATCGTTTTCAGGGATAATGTATATGCAAGGCAGTTGTTAGCCTGAAGAGGTTGTATTCGCTATAACAACCGCCTCGCTTTATCCTGCTGATTACATGGCTACCTACCAAATAAATCAATAATTTGACACAAAATATTGACTTAAAAATGAGTTTATTGATTTAAAAACAATTGTATTGCTTCTGCTAAAGAAAATAGTCTGTTCCGTCTCTGAACTGCGTCCATGGCAACGCTCTGTTTTTCTATGTTTTGCTCTATTGCTAATTACTATGATGATGCAAATGCACGTAAATGCCCGACAACAACGGAGGCGGCCTGTGGTGTTGGAACGACAGAGCTCCAAACAGTTCTGGGGGATCGTGGTTCAGAGACACCTCACGGAAACCCTTTGGATGAAGTATTTTTTTGCACTTACATCTGTCTTTGTTGACACCCACCATGTGTGCACAAACAGAGCGAAAATACTGGCCGGAAATTAACTCTTCTTCTTCTTTGTTTTGTGCCGTGTTGCAACCATAAAAGGATCTAAACTTAATTGCAATTCATTAATTATTCGGCAAATAACGTTTCAATCAGCTTTTATCGCATAAGCAGTATATCGATCAAAATAAAATCCGATGAGACCGAACGTATTTCATTTGAGTTGATATTAATGAAACTCAATTGAATTTTACTGTTTCCAAGGTAATTTTCATTCGATATAAATTAATTCGGATAAAAACGTGTGGATGGAAACTGTGATCTTGCCAGTGGATGGACCCTGTATCGCATCTTTCGTTGCTTTCTCTGCTGTGGCCCATTAAGTGAATGCAACCTTTGGTGAGCCATCAAATCTGGAGAGCTGAACAATCTTGTCTTTGCAATCCTCGCATTTATCATACACGCACCTTTTCCGGGAGATGTCACAGGTCATCATTTTAGTCAAACTCTCGAGATCTGAAGTATCTGAGCCTCAAATAATGCAAATTCTTAATGACAAATATGAGATTTTCATGGATCCTACACAGACACGTGTTCTGCAGAGGGAGTGGGGTGTACAACCCGAAATGGGCGAAGCTTACAGAAGATGGAGTATGATATGTTGTTTGTGTTTTTAGTAAGACATTTTTTGTGAAGTTTTTTCATTGTGTCAGAAACCTTTTCTTCTGCACCTTGTTCTTGGTGATTTTTTGTTTTCGTCTAGTGCAAACCTGCATGATCGAACTGTCTTTGTAATATGGTCTGTGAAGGTCAGCTGGTCATCAAATGTTACTTCAAGGTTTCTGACCGACCTTGATGTGGTGATTAAGGTTCCAACCGCATCAAAGCACAGAGACAGCGCTCATAAAGATAATAAATGATATTCACCTCAATACAATATAGGCAAAATATCAGTGTTGGTACTAGTCGACTTCAGGGCTGCATTTGACACTGTCAATCACAACATACATCTTGATAAGCTGGAAAACTGTGTCAGGCTTTCTGGGATGTTTCTAAAATGGTTACGGTCATGATTAGAAGGGAGAGGTTATTATGTGAATATAGGAGACTAAGTCTGAGTGGACATCCATGATATGTGGAGTCCCTCAAGGCTCAATTCTTGCAACACTCCTGTTCAACCTGTATATGCTCTCACTGAGCCAAATAATGAGAAAGAACCAAATTGCTTTTAGCTACACAGACGACACCCAGATCTACTTAGTCCTATCGCCTAAAGACTACAGCCCCATTGACTCCCTGTGCAAATGCACTGATATTAACAGTTGGATATGACAAAACTTTCTTCAGTTAAAAAAAAAAGACAAAACTGAAGTCATTGTGTCTGAAAAACAAAGATGAAGTTCTCAAGGTGAACGTATAAATTTACTCTTGGTGTCAAACATTAAAAATCAAGTCAGGAATCTTATTTTCAGTATCTTAGTCAATTTAAGTCAGGCCTTATTTTCAGTATTAAGCAATAACTAAATCAGCATAGGTTTGTACCTACTATGTATCATCTCAATTAGATTCTTTGTTTCCTGTCAAGACTTAGAGAAAATTGTTCATTCTTTTATCATTAGCAGGGTGGATTATTGTAATGGACTCCACACTGACCTTCCCAGAAAGACCAAAAGACAGTTGCAGCTCATTCAGTTTGTTGCTGCTATATGAGCAGAACCAGAAAATATGAACATATCACCAGTCCTCAGGTCTTTACACTGGCTTCTGGTTACGTTTGGGATTCATTTTTAAGTTTTACTTGTTTATAAAAAAACCTCAATAGCCTCGGACCTCAATACATTGTAGATATGCTGACTGAATATAAACCTGTCCCTCAGTTCATCCGGATCACATTTCTCAATGTCTCAGAAGAGACTGACAAAAATGAATCTCTGTCTTCTCCATCAGAACTGTGTTTGTCTATTCTTTCTTTTCAAATTCAAATAGATTCTCGAAAGAATGGAATTGATAACATCTTAGCCCATAAACGAGATAATTGTGTCCACAAAACTCTTTAAATTGAGCAATGGTTTGACCTCTGCTCTCGGTTAATTGAATGTTCACAGCATCAAAGTCTGGTTTCCAGTTTGGCTTGTTGCTGTGCACATAATACACATGCCAGTCCAGCTGGAGCTGCAGGGTCAAATGCCTTCTAAAAGATCAGTGAGATAAGTCATTCTGGACAGCAAATACAATATTTTTTAATTTGTACTATTTTAATGTAATCAAGTTTATATTATGATCACATTATAATATAATATATGTTTTGTTTACAGATGTATGAGAAAATAAAAGCAAAGAATAAAAATGATTCAATAAAACATTTAAATATAATTAAAAGAATAAAAAAGAGTACTTATATCAGACAAAGTGCAACCAGTCAGACGTGCACATTGTGCTCATTCAGTAAATGCACAGCTAAACAGTTGTGTTTTGAGTCTGGATTTGATTTTGACTACTGAAGCTAAGAGTGCTTTTCTGCAGCGATCCTCCATAGAGAAATGTGCCATCAGAATTAGTTTTACGTGTTTGACTTTGCAAAGCTGACATCCGGAGTGGGAGTATGATTTCGACAGGTGCTGGGGTAAAACATTATAGTGATTTTATGTGTGTCTCAGTACATGGTTATTGTTTATGTTGTTAATAAAAGAAACAATGGTTTTCACACTTTGCTTCGTTTTTTTCCTTCTTTTTAAATAATTAAAAGGCTACCATTTGCAGTTGTGCTTAAGAGAAAGATATGTTGTGGAGAGAAGAGACCTGATGCACCTGCTCATAGAAGTTATCTTCTACACACAATTTACACACACACACACACACACACACACACACACACACACACACGCACGCACGCACGCACGCACGCACGCACGCACGCACGCACACACACACACACACACACACACACACACACACACACACACACACACACACACACACACAGGAACCGAATAGTTACACAAGAACCAAAATCACAAAACAAAGCAGGGGAAAACAATTATATATTAAGAACGAGTAGCCTACTAACAAACAAGGAGTAGTTCACTTAAAAAAAAAAAAAAAAAAAAAAAAAACTTTTGCTGATAATTTACTTACCCCCATGTCAAGATGTCCATGTCTTTCTTTCTTCAGTTGAAAAGAAATGAAGGTTTTTGATGAAAACATTACAGGATTTTCTCCATATAATGGACTTCATTGGGCACCAAACGGTTCAAGGGCCAAATGAGTTTCAGTGCCGCTTCAAACGGCTTTAAACGACACCAGACGATGAATAAGGGTCTTATCAAGAAAAATGAATAAAAAAAACTGTTATTTTCGAACTTGTCCATCAAAATGAACTAATCCTTTTTCGAGTCATTTCTGATTCATCTTCTGGTATTGTTTAAAGCCCTAAAAGCTGTACTGAAACTCTCATTTGGACCGTTTGGTGCTCAGGCCATTTTATGGAGAACAATCCTGGAATGTTTTCATCAAAATCCGTAATTTCTTTTCGACTGAAGAAAGTAAGAGACATGGACATCTTGACACAGGGGTGAGTAAATTATCAGCAAAAGGTTTTTAGTTTTTTTTTTTATATATATTTTTTTTAAGTCAAGTACTCCTTTACAGTAATCCAGACAGGAATTACAGGTGTGGAAAACCAGTTAATGAACGTCATGCGCGTGCACGCGAGGGGGAGTCAGATTCTGGCAGGGAGACCAAATTGACAATTCCTCAAACTCACGCCATTGGTTGAGCGCTAACTCAAAATCGTTTTCGTCCTTATATAAGCGTGATTTTCCAGCAGAGTTCATTCATTGTGATCGCAGGTGGAGAGGATGGCAGCTCGAGTTTACTGCGCTGTGTTATTGTGTCTGGCTGGATGCTGGAGCTCAACAGAAGCTGCTCCAGGACTAAACAACACAGGTGAGATTCATGTTCTTTAACTTAATTACTCAGCACGAAGAAATGCAACAAGTGCCTTACAAAAATGACATCTCTGCATATTACAATTCTCAAACATACAGAGTAGGCCTAGGCTACAGACGTCCAGTTAAAGATGAATTTTGTTGGCAACATCAGTTTAAATAAAAATTCCTATAAAATTCCTATAAAATAATTTTTAGCCTATTTTTATATTCTTAAGTTGTGTTTTATCTATTACCCTTTCTCTACATATTCCATTGTAACACATAGATATTTTTTTACACTAAAACAAGAATATTAATGTTAATAAAATGGTTTTAAAAAAAAAACAAAAACAAAAAACGTTACAAGATACTTTGCCACCAATCAGACTTTGATCAATCCTGATTTGATTAAATAAATAAATAAATAAAGTTTTGCATTTAGTTTTAGTTTAGGGTTTGTTTTGTAGATTAAAATGAATTTGAGAGATACAATTGGTTACAGGCTGTAACTTACAGCCCTTGTTTCATACTTCTTTTTTTTTTTTATCTGACATTGATTGACGCAGTTTAGGAATAATTCGATTTCCAAACTACTTTGATTTGAAGCAGATAAATATAAATAAGTGAATAAGCTTGAGACACAAATTGCAAAACCACTCGCTGTCCAGCCACCCTCCCTCATGTTCATATATTTTGAATATCTGATGAAATCTGTGATTGACCATGTTCTTGTCCATGGTATACCATGTATTGTCTTTGTTAAAGGCCAGTTAAAGGTATTATATTTTATTATATTACATTATTTAGTGCTGTCAATCGATAAAACAATTAAACTAATTAATTGCACATTTCTGTAATTAATCGTTCTTTAAAAAGTCCTTTGTATATTTTTATTTGTTTGATATTTGTTTGAAGATTGTAAGGTGTGCAGTTATTTTGAGGGAAACGCACAGCTAAAGTGGTTTCAAGCAGGACTGACCACATTACATGTTTGCATCTCTTCACCAAATGCTTTCAGTTATTTCAAAGGTCCTTACAGCCAAGAACAGCAAAAGCACCAAAACCCACGACGAATAAAACCTTTAAAGTAGAAAGACTGAAATAGTTCTTTCAAGTAAAATGTATTCCTATATATATAACTTCCAAAATATTTTTCTACAGTGAAAAAATCATTCAGCATTCAGTGATATATTCTCTGTCATGTGTCTGTATAACAGAAAAGCCAGGAGTGTGTCCAAGGATAAACAGTGACATAAGGTGTATCATAAAGGATGCCGAGTTGTGTGACGATGACAGCGAGTGTCCCAAAAATCTGAAATGCTGCGGCACTCCATGCAGTGGAACTCAGTGTACGGCTCCAGTTACAGGTATTATATTATATTATATTATACTCTATTGTATTGTATTGTATTATAATGTATAGCCTAGTGCTGTCAATCGATTAAAAAACCTAATTGATCACACATCTTTCTGTAATTAATTGCAATTAATCATTCTTTAAAAAGTTATTTTATATATTTTCATATTGTAATAATTTCATATTTAATGCCCAAATGAATTTAGACACAACATAAAGACAGAAGCAAATATTTTAAACCTTTGTATAATGCGATATTTTTATAAAAAGCCATTAAAGGCACATAATTGAAATCGATCAAATTTAACTTTTTTTTTTAGGCTTTATAAATATAAAAACCTTTAAAGGATTGGTTCACTTTTGAAAACTTTTGCTGATAATTTACTCACCCCCATGTCATCCAAAATGTCCATGTCTTTCTTTCTTCAGTCGAAAAGAAATTAAGGTTTTTGATAAACATTCCAGTATTTTCTCCATATAATGGACTTCAGTGGGAACCGATTTTAAAGTAGAAAGACTGAAATAGTTCCCTTTCAGTCGAGAACGTCAGAAGTAGTCAATGTGGACTGAATGGAGCTCTCTGGTGGGATTTCCTCCATTCAGTCGACGTCGAATACGTCCACCGTTTCCTCCTTTAGGGAACAGTAGTGGGTTGTATACGCAACCAGGACGTTGTTTCTAGTAAAACGTATTCCAATAACATGGTACAACTTTTAAAAAAAACATTTTCTACAGTGAAAAATTCATTCAGTGTTATGGCTTCTCTGTCATGTGTCTCTATAACAGCAAAGCCGGGAGTGTGTCCACAGACAATTGCTGAATTAGTAAGGTGTAGCGAGAAGGATCTCGAGTTGTGTTTCGGTGACAGCGAGTGTCCCAAAAATCAGAAATGCTGCGGCACTGCATGTGGTGGAACTCGGTGTACGGCTCCAGTTACAGGTATTATGATATGTTTAGGGCTGTCAATCTATAAATTGCATCCAAAATAAAAGTTTAGATTTACATAATATGTGTGTGTACGGTGTATAATTATTTTCTATACAAATACACACATGCATGTATATATTTAAGAAATATTAAAGCTACAAAAGTTATTCAGTCAAGAGCGATGATTTATTTTCTCTCTTGTATTATTAACTAATGTTAATGACGGATCACAGCAGCAGGTTTGTTAGGCTGCTGTCACTTTAAGCACTTTTGCGTCTTATTGTACCTAAACCTTTTAAAAGCATTTGCATGAATGAGAGCGTGATCATGTATTGTAAAGCTAACCAAAGGATGATGGGGGGGGGGGGGGGGATGCTCCAGTTACAGGTATTATATTATATTAATTATATTGTATTCTATATTATAATATACTGTATTGTGCTGTCAATCGATAAAAACAAAAAAAACAATTAATCAAATTTTTTCTGTAATTAATTGCACCTAACATACAAGTACTTTTATATATTTTTATATTGTAATAATTTCGCTGATTAATTTTACTTACGGTAATCACCATTTTAATGTAGAAACAACATAGACAATAGCCAATTTTGGAAAAGTTTTAATGGCATCTTTATTTAAAAAGGCCACTAATTTTAGCCATAATTATAGGCATTCCACATTACAGTAGCATTGAAATCTATCAAATGTAAAGGGCAGGTCTTATTATGTCCACATCATTTCACCAAATGATTTCAGTTATTTCAAAGGTCCATAAAGCCTACAACAGCAAAAGCACTAAAACCCACGACGAATAAAACATGAAATTTTAAAGTAGAAAGACTGAAATAGTTCTTTCAAGTAAAATATATTCCAATAACATAAGGATACAACTTCCAAAATATTTTTCTACAGTGAAAAAATCATTCAGTGATATATTCTCTGTCATGTGTCTGTATAACAGAAAAGCCAGGAGTGTGTCCAAGGACAAACAGTGACATAAGGTGTATCATGAAGGATGACGAGTTGTGTGCCGATGACAGTGAGTGTCCCAAAAATCAGAAATGCTGCAGAACTGCATGCGGTGGAACTCAGTGTACGGCTCCAATTACAGGTATTATATTATATTATATTATAATCTATTGGATTGGGTTGTATTATAATGTATAGTGCTGTCAATCGATTAAAAAACCTAATTGATCACACATTTTTCTGTAATTAATTGCAATTAATCATTCTTTAAAAAGTTCTTTTATATATTTTCATATTGTAATAATTTCATATTTAATGCCCAAATGAATTTAGACACAACATAAAGACAGAAGCAAATATTTTAAACCTTTGTATAATGCGATATTTTTATAAAAAGCCATTAAAGGCACGTGGAGTGTAATTGAAATCGATCAAATTTAACTTTTTTTTTTTAGGCTTTATAAATATAAAAATCTTTAAAGGATTAGTTCACTTTTGAAAACTTTTGCTGATAATTTACTCACCCCCATGTCATCCAAAATGTCCATGTCTTTCTTTCTTCAGTCGAAAAGAAATTAAGGTGTTTGATGAAAACATTCCAGTATTTTCTCCATATAATGGACTTCAGTGGGAACCGATTTTAAAGTAGAAAGACTGAAATAGTTCCCTTTCAGTCGAGAACATCAAAAGTAGCCTAGTCAATGTGGACTGAATGGAGCTCGCTGGTGGGATTTCCTCCATTCAGTCGACGTCGACTACGTCCACCGTTTCCTCCTTTAGGGAAAAGTAGTGGGTTGTACACTGTAAAATCCAATTAGTACACCTTACTTGAAAAAAGCATGCAAACCGATTGCACTCAAAAAATTGAGTAAAGTGAAATAGGAATAATATGTAGTCCTAACAAGTGCATGCCTAGTAGTGTACACTTACAAGAGAGTTCCAGTAACTTAAAATAATTTCTATACTATACTTGATCTTGTATACTTTCCAGTATCTGTGAACCGAGGAAGTGTACTCCCAGAGTGCATTGCGGCATGAATAAATTTATTGCTTTATTTTACTATTTTTGGCTTTATTACAATTTTATTTGCTATCGTTATTGGGGTTATACTGAAAAGAGACAGCAAATAAAATTGTAATGTCTAATTAATTAAATGAGTTTTTTAAATGTTACCACTGTTGTGGTTTGCATGCTGAATGTTGAAGTCTGTGTGTGACTCAACCAAAATTGCAAGATATTGTCACAAATATAAAGGAATTATATCAACCCAATTAAAGATTTATGCCATAAGCATTGGCAATAAAATGTTAAAAGATCATTATTATACATGAATATTTATGTTATATATAATTTATTAATTAATTTAAGTATGTGTGTGTGTATGTATGTATATATATATATATATATAAATTACTTCACTTCCTTTGAAATCAAATAATTATGATTTCAAGTTGCATCACTGCAAACAATTGGAAGAGAACAATAATATAAATTAAGTTCCAAGTGCCCAACCAAAGGGAACATCAATCACAATAATGGTGAGAAAGGGAAATCAACAAGTCAACTAGAGAATTTTGATGTTCTCCCAAAAATATTTAGGTGTATTGACAATAACACTCAAGATGACTGGAAAATGAGGGAATGCAAATTGAAAATGGTACTCAAACCAGTCAAGTAATGTTTACAAGGTTTTTCTGAGTAACGAAAGCACACATGCAAACAGTACAGATTACTAAGAAATTTTAAGTAAGTTCAACAAATTATTGCACTTTAAGTAAAGTTAACATAAAATTCTTAGTAAGAACAATGTTAGATTTTACAGTGCCGTTGTTTCTTGTAAAACGTATTCCAATAACATGGTACAACTTTAAAAAAAAAATTTTTTCTACAGTGAAAAATTCATTCAGTGATATGGCTTCTCTGTCATGTGTCTCTATAACAGCAAAGCCAGGAGTGTGTCCAAAGAAAAATGCTGAATTAGTATGGTGTAGCGAGAAGGATCTCGAGTTGTGTGTCGGTGACAGTGAGTGTCCCAAAAATCAGAAATGCTGCGGCACTGCATGCGGTGGAACTCGGTGTACGGCTCCAGTTACAGGTATTATGATATGTTTAGTGCTGTCAATCTATTAATTGCATCCAAAATAAAAGTTTAGATTTACATAATATGTGTGTGTATTTGTATAGAAAATAATTATACACCGTACACACACATGCATGTATATATTTAAGAAATATTAAAGCTACAAAAGTTATTCAGTCAAGAGCGATGATTTATTTTCTCTCTTGTATTATTAACTAATGTTAATGACGGATCACAGCAGCAGGTTTGTTAGGCTGCTGTCACTTTAAGCACTTTTGCGTCTTATTGTACCTAAACCTTTTAAAAGCATTTGCATGAATGAGAGCGTGATCATGTATTGTAAAGCTAACCAAAGGATGATGGGGGGGGGGGGGGATGCTCCAGTTACAGGTATTATATTATATTAATTATATTGTATTCTATTATAATATACTGTATTGTGCTGTCAATCGATAAAAAGAAAAAAAAAACAATTAATCACAATTTTTCTGTAATTAATTGCACCTAACATACAAGTACTTTTATATATTTTTATATTGTAATAATTTCGCTGATTATTTTTACTTGCGGTAATCACCATTTTAATGTAGAAACAACATAGATAGGTCTTGACTGCATTGCGTACGTCATATCACTTCGTCAAATGATTTCAGTTATTTTAAAGGTCCTTATAGTAACAGCAGCAAAAGAACCAAAACTCCTAATAAAAAGACATTCAGCATTCAGTGATCTGGCTTCTCTGTCATGTGTCTGTACAACAGTAAAGCCAGGAGTGTGTCCAAGCAAAAAATATGAACCAGCAGAGTGTACCTGGATAAAATTCAAGTCGTGTGCCGATGACAGTGACTGTGCCAACAATCAGAAATGCTGCAGCAATGGATGTGGACGTCAGTGTATGGATCCAGTTACAGGTATTTTTATTAAATTATTTTATATACATTATATTATATTAATTATGTTAGGTTCTATAATGATATGTGTTATATCGAACAACTGCACCAATGTGTGTGTGTTTGTGACCGGTGTGTGTGTGTGTGATACAAAGATGGATTATGGCTCAGCTGAGAGGCCCATAGTAGCGCACAATTTATCTTGATGTAGTTGTAATATACAGTGTTAATTTTCTCCATCTAGATGTCTGTAGACTGCCTATGGAATCTGGTATGTGTTTAGCATACATACCCGTGTGGGGCTTCGATTCTTCTGCAAGAAAGTGTGTGTCCTTCATATATGGAGGCTGCCAGGGAAATGGCAACAGGTTCGACAGCCCGGAAGAGTGTGAGGAGTCATGCGTGAGAAGCGGTAAGACACGCACATTACACTTGTTACCACTGGGCAGGCTGGTGGTGTAATGGTGTGGGGGATGTTTTCTTGGCACACTTTTGGCGCTTTTCCACTGCATAGTACGGTACGGTTCGGTTCGGTACGGCTCACTTGTGGTGCTTTTCCACTGCATGGTACGGTACAGTACGGTTCGCTTCAGGTCGCTTTAAATGGTACCTGGTCTGTTGAGGTTCCAAGCGTACCGTACCGGTACTAAAATGTGACGTGAAACACTGCAGATCACTGATTGGTCAGACAGAATCGTCACTACTAGCGTCATTGGATTTGCGACACGAGACACGAGACACTTTTTTTAGCAGTATTTTGTTTTGCTGCCATCAGCCTCATTTTTAAACACATTTTTCCGTCTAGCAGTTAAAAACAACCACATACCGAGAATCAGGAACACCATCCCCTCGATAGTCTCCATTGTTCCTGTGTTGTGGGTTTGAAAATGTGGTGCTTTTAAGATGATGTCATGGCAGTAGAGGCGCGCGCAAATAACGATCAGTCCCACACACTTTGAAGGGGTACTACTGCAGTGGAAACGCAAAGCGAGCCGAACTGTTCCGCGCCGAGTCGAAGCGTACTGAGCCGAACCGTACCGTACTATGCAGTGGAAAAGCGCCTTTTAGGCCCCTTAGTGCCGATTGGGCATCGTTTAACTGCCTACCTGAGTATTGTTTCTGAGCATGTCCATCCCTTTATGGCTAGATGTGAGGAGTCATGTGGAGTGTGAGTCACCGTGGTATAAGCCCAAAGGTCAATGCCCTTCGAGGTGTCCATTGTTGAGGTATTAATGGACTTCGGTGGAGGCAACGGTCGTTCATTAAGACCTCCGCTGTGCATCAGATGGTTCACACCTCGCCGTCATCCATTTTGTACATGGCAATGGACACCTCATTGGGCATTAATCCTTACTCGAACAACTGCACCAATGTGTGTTTGTGACTGGTGAATTTTGTGCGTGTGATCCAAAGATGGATTGTGGCCCAGCTAAAAGGCCCATAGTGACTAGCGCACAATTTATCTTGATGCAGTTGTAATATACAGTGTATTTTCTCCATCTAGCTGCCTGTAGCCTGCCTATGGAAGTTGGTCCTTGTAAAGCAGCCATGCCCATGTGGGGCTTCGATCCTGCTGCGGGAAAGTGTGTGTCCTTCATGTATGGAGGTTGTGAGGGAAATGACAACAGGTTCAACAGCGAGGAAGAGTGTGAGGAGTCATGCGGAGTGAGAAACGGTAAGACACACACATTACACTTGGGATAATACACAGGGATGGATTATGACTTGCAAAGGCTCTGGGGCCAATTATCTTCAGAGAACTCCCATGTCTACAATGTTGGTGAAGACAGGGCTGCCAACTCTCATACATGTTTTTTCATTGTGTGAAAGAAGAGCGAAGCAAAGAGGACACTGACAGGCCAGGTTACTTTTGATATGAAAGTCTCCGCTTTCAAATTCTGTCAATTTTATTGCTGAAATTCTAACAAATGCCATTTTGGTGCTCTTTAATGTGAAGTGAAAGATCACCGTAGCATCTAAGTGGCAGTTGAACTGATCTAAAGTTCTTCTTTAGTAGATATTAAATAAACACAAACTATATTGAAAGAAACCGTACAGCTTGATGAAGGTCTCATGTAATCACTTAATCAGTGTTTCAACCAGTGTTGCCAGATCTCATGAGACAAATAAGCAATCAGGCCTGTGAAAACAAGCCCAAAACAAGTGACTTTTTTTTTTCTTTCTATGTATTCCCCCTAAGTTCTGGGAAGAGAAAAATAAAATAAATCCGTGGGGACGGATTTTAAACTTTGGGTACAGATTTTTAATTTTACATCCACATGGACAGATTGGTAAACTGAAGATACAATTTTTAAATAACTATAACCCTGAAACGGGAGAAATCATTGATAATCTTGGTGTGCAGCAATAAAGTGGTTCC
This sequence comes from Pimephales promelas, assembly GCF_988280905.1. NCBI lineage: Eukaryota > Metazoa > Chordata > Actinopteri > Cypriniformes > Leuciscidae > Pimephales > Pimephales promelas. The sequence continues at coordinate 12,786,690 of NC_142788.1, forward strand.
TACTATGATAAACAAATTAGTGATTTAGAGAAGATTTAAATAAACTAAACTGGTTTAACCGTTCCAGTCAAATCCATTTAAATCGGTGAGGATGAGGCCTGGTCTATACATTTTTCTTAAGACGGATAACACTTTAGCCTCATATGAAAAATACCACCACTGTTAGCTCTCAAGTTGCTTCAGGTACCAAGGTGCAAATTAAACATATTTAACAGCAGAACAATTTGTCTGAACTGAACCCTTGAAATATCTCAAAATTAAATATCATTTAACATTCAACATGTTTTAGTTCTACATCCAGACGTTCTTGGTGGCCCACATTCAAACAAGAACATTATAAATAATAAAAACAAACTTAACAAAGACTTGTGAAATGAGAATGGAACCATCCTCTTGTTAGTTGAGGAGAGTGTGGTGACCCAAAAAGGGCCAATCAAATTCAAAGTGGCACCATATGACGGGTACAGACTAGGCAGTTTCACTCTCTGTAGAACTTATAGCCTTGTACTGATGTCTAGAGGCCAGAGCTTGTGCTGCCGAATAGTGATGTAGTACTCCAGTCTGATCTCAAGAGCGATTTCTGCTTTCTCGGACCTGTTCCTTCAAAAGACTCTGTCTCGACTCTGACTCGGCATAGGCGGTCTTGTCCCCATTACTAAAAACTGCTTAGTCTTAAGGCCTATTGATTATTAACTGGGGTGATATTAAATCATGAATATCAAAACTGATATGTCGGGACAAAATCTCAACTCAGACTTGGTTCCTCAAAGACTTGGTCTTGACTCGGACTCGACTTTATTTGAAAACCAACGGACTCGGTCTCGACTCCAACTCGACCCTTCAAAGACTCGGCCTTGACTCAGACTTGGCATAGGCGGTCTCGTCCCCATCACTACTGTAGAAAGAAAAGGAAAGATTTTAAATGAGGGATGAGGTAAGATTATGCTTCAGCTAGAACACTAGAAGATGGATACCTAGGATTCCCTAAACCCCATTTAACATTACAGTACTTTGAGGATTATCATCATTCATCAAAAACAGCTTTTCTCCCAAGCATATCCTGGCTCTAATAAAAAAGCTACAGTTACAGTGCTTGCCTTAATTAAAATCCATCTTCACTGTCTTCCATCTGCATCTGTCTCCCTTCTCTCTGATGCTGCACTGGCAGTTTACATGTCACTATTGAAGCACTTGAACATCTCTTGGCTTGGGGCAAAGTCCCCAAATTAATGCCTCGTCTTCTCAGTCCATATTTTATGTGGAGTATTAACACAGTCTCATCCCAAATCGTCATATAACTGACGTTTTGGGACGTATTTTGACCATACGTCAATATCCGCCTTTTTAGGGCCCCCTTAAACGTCGGTAGATGGCGATCCCGGGCCGTCATACAACTGACGCTTTACCTTTAACGTCAGTAAGGTGACGGGTTAGGTTTAGGGTTAAGTTTAGGTATGGGGTAGAGTTAGGATCCCATAACCTCATCTACCGACGTTTAAGGGGGCCCTAAAAAGGCGAATATTGACGTATGGTCAAAAGACGTCCCAAAACGTCAGTTATATGACGATTTGGGATGAGACCGGGTTGGGAGTATAATGCTGCTGAGTTTCGTGTCCCATTCTGTTCCTCAGTTTGGACTTGGCCAGGCTCATCTGTGAGAATCACTCATCCCTCTGCCTTGACTCCTTCTCTTTGGAGACTGTGAACCCAATGTCTCATTGAGGAGAACGGTGCTGCCTTTTTTTTTTTTTTTTTTTTTTTCTGTGCTAGCGTGCTGTACGAGGTCCGAATGGTGTACATGTATTTCACACTTACAAACTCTGCATAGTGCTTTTGAGTCGTCCCCCACGACAGGTTGAATCCATTCTTTTCTCGTTCTCCCAGTCTTTGTTGCATTTCTTCCCATATTTTTCCCTCTTTGTCCCGTCATTTGTTCCTCCAAAAACTCTCCTACAGTCCAGTCACCATCGGGTGCGACTTGTGCGTATTTTCATTTAAACGTCACTCACTGACTTTTCCTAATCAAAAAAAAAACAACCACAATTGCTCTGCCTCTGCTCTGATTGGCTTGTACTCATTAACATGTGAGTGGGGAAAAATATAGCAACTTTGTTTTAAATTCACTTAAAATTCACATCTTCACAAACTCATTGTAATGTCACATTTACCTGCCCTTCAATATTTCAGAGCTATTTTCCCCTCTGTCATAAGAGTAAAGCCAGGAGTGTCCAATCACAAACGATGGAACAATAATGTGTTTAGTGAAGGGCGAAGAGTTGTGTCCCGTTGACAGTTGAGTGTCCCAAAAATCAGAAATGCTGCAGTACTACGTGTAATAGACTTGACTGAATAGATCCAGTTACAAGTATTATATTATGTTACATTATTTTATATTATATTAATTTTAAGGGGGAATGGAATAGAATTTTGGCCCTTCTTCCAGACCTGCTATTTTATTTATTTATTTTTACGTTTAATACATTTACGTTTATTAGTTAACGTTTTAATTTAAATACATTGTCATTTAAATATTTCTTGTGTACACTAATTACAATTTACTCTATAATTCACAGATTTATTTTACCGCAATGTTATTATTTAACATGTTTGTGTATGTAAGAAAACAATCACAAAAAAGTAATAAAATAAACTAAAGTCGTAATTTAGGCCACTAGTGTCCTGGGCCCATTTGCCTGACGTACTCTGCAAACGACCCAGTGGAAAACACATTCAGCATTCAGTGATATGGCTTCTCTGTCATGTGTCTGTATAACAGTGAACCCAGGAGTGTGTCCAAGAAGAAAATATGAACTAGAAATGTGTGCCCGGATAACTTTCATGCCGTGTGCCGATGACAGTGACTGTGCCAAAAATGAGAAATGCTGCAACAATGGATGTGGACTTCAGTGTATGGCTGCAGTTACAGGTATTTTTATGTTTTTAGTTTTATTATGTTATATTAGGTTTATTAGGCTTTGAAACATGTCATTTAAGTGAACTTAAAATGCATTTTTGTAAAGACTGTTTTAACAGGCGTAATTAAAGGATAGTTCACCCAAAAATGAAAATTAGCCCATGAAGTACTCACCCTGAAGACATCCTTGGTGTCTATTCTTTCATATGAATACAATTGGAGTTATATTAAATGTCCTGGCTCTTCCAAGCTTTATTATAGCAGTGAATGGCTGTTTCTGTTCTGCATTCCATCAAAGTGCATCTATCCATCATAAAAGTAATCCACATGACTCCGGGGGGTTAATAAAGGGCCTATCTCTTTAAGAATAAATATATTTGATCAAATAGAACTATATTTGATCAACAAATTAAGCCAACTTGTATGATTTATATTATTTTATATTCTTAAGATGCAGATATCGGATTCTTTGGAGAAAGTTGTATTGGTGCATCCAAGTCATTTTTACCTGCCCTTCAATATATCTGGACTAATATATATTAGCCCTGATATATTGAAGGGCAGGTAAATATCACTTGAATGCACTGATACCACTTTTTACGATACCTAGCCTGGGTTTCCCCATGCTGCCTTGCCGCAGCCGATTTTTATTCGCGCTGCTAGGCAGTCTGGATACCATGAACCAAATTTTCCCCTGAAATAGTGAACCAATCACAGAACGGGGAGGGAGCACAGGTGCATTTGAGAGACGTACAGGCGCATTTGATCGACATCCGTAGCACCCAATAATACGGCTCTGGGCATTCGTAAACCACGCCTCAAATACGAGAAATTTAACGTGGTTTCCAGACCACGTTTCATTCTCAATGATGCGTGGTCTGGCGTTAGCCAGGTTATCCGATACCTGTATTTTCACTGGATTTGTGTTTTTTAAATGTATTTGGTAGAGAAACCAGAATAATGTAAATCATACGAGTTGGCTTAATTTGTTGATCAAATATATATTTCCTTCAGTAATTTTCATGCTTCAAGGGATAGGCCTTTATTAACCCCCCAGAGGTATGTGGATTTCTTTTGATGGATGCAGATAGATGGGGATATTTTGTTTATTTATTTATTTAATAATTTTCACATTTGTTTAATAGCAAAGCCAGGAGTGTGTCCAATCAAAAAATATAAACCAGCAATGTGTGCCCGGATACGTTTCGTGTCTTGTGCCGATGACAGTGACTGTACCAACAATCAGAAATGCTGCAACAATGGATGTGGACTTCAGTGTATGGATCCAGTTAAAGGTATTATATTATTACGCTAAGTAGAGTTTTAAGGGGGGCTATGCAAGAGAATTTTGGGCCTCTTACAGGTTTTTTTTTTTTTTTCATGTGTCTGTATTACAGTGAAGCCAGGAGTGTGTCCAGTCAGAAAACCTAAACCGTGGATCTGTCCCCTCATGAATTTCATGTCGTGTGTCGATGACGCTGACTGTGTCAACAATGAGAAATGCTGCAGCAATGGATGTGGACTTGACTGTATGGCTCCAGTTACAGGTATAATTTTATATTCTATTATATTATATTAGCACAGCTGTGATTCGGCCAAAGGCCCGAGGCTGTTGTACGGTGTACATTATAGTACATCCTCAGACCTCGGCTATCAGACTAAAAGGCTTCAGCTATTGAACAAAACTGCTTCTTGCTTCAGGTCACAGGAGAAAAGTCAGGTTATTATATGACAACAGGTTATTATATTAAACATGTCCCACTAAGATTATTTTGTAAATTTGTGTTCACTAGCTTTAGTTGCAGGTTTAAAAACTACTTTGTATATAAAAACATTGCAACTATCTAGTTTGTTTGTTGACAAAATATGAAGTTGAATATGAATACTTTTGAGGTTTTTTTACACTTTATTTATTTTTTATCATAAACAGATTTGTGTTCAGAGGTTACCAGAGAAATTGCTAAATGTATTTATGCTGTCAATCGATTTGCCAAAAAAAAAATATATATATATAAATGTATTTATCAACTAATTCTACTTTATGAAGGCCAGGATCACTGATACTAGAACTGCTCCTGATGTGTAACAGGTTGGTAATATACGGAAATTGCATAGTTATCAAACACTTTACAGTCGTAACTACACAAAGCATGAATTAACTATAGATTAAGTCTTATTAAAGCTACAACTCTTTTAGCTTTTGTTCTTTAATTTAACAATTATTGACATCACAGCAACTGGTTTATTTTAAACTAACCATGTAGCAACGTTTTAAAAATAGATTGAGTACTCGCAATACTCACAATAAAACAATATTGTGCTTTACAGTTTTATTTTACTTATTCAAAACCCTTCACAACGTTCTTCTAGCAGTTCATTTCACATTCAAAAATGCACTAAAACTAGCAAAACATTGAATTCATTCATCAGATCAACTCAATCAGGTAGCGTTATACAATGTTCTTTTTCTTTACAAACAAGAATGACACTCATACTGTAGTAAGTAAGCATTATTGTAACATTGTCTATGTTTGCATTTCTAAACAATCCCTAAAAATGATCACATCACATTAAAACCATATTCTTGTGTGAGTTTTCAGTGTTTAGCCCGGAACATGCCAAGCCGACGGTCGGCCGTCTGGCAGATTTTGTGTGTCGGCCAACTAAGGGCCGTTACATAGTCAACGCGAGCTACGCGAGAAAGCAACGCGAGTGACGCGAGCAACGCGCTCCCTTTCATAGTGTTAAAGCAGACGCAAGCGTCACGGGCGATGCGTAAAATGCAATACACCGGTCACGCAACAGGGGGTAGTAGATTTTTCACTGCAAACCTGAAAAAGCGGTGAAGCTCGTGAAGGCGTGCGTGGCTCTCCACAACTTTCTGGCATCCACTGAAGTGGAGTGGAGGCAGCACGTTGTGGGGGACCAGAACATGGTCGACGGACCACGGTTTTCGGTCGGCAGCAGCAGACCCTCCCGGGAGAGCGGCACTTGTCAGGGAGCAGCTGGCTGATTACTTTTTATCAGATGCTGGCGTGTTTCAATAGGCTACAGTGTGCTACGATTGGGTAGCACTGACAAATAAATTGATAAAAGTTCGATTTGAAGCATGAGTTTTTTATTATTATTTAACACTTTACACATTTTAACTTATTTGGTTTTATGTGAAAACCATTACACATTTTTTTATAATTTGGTATTATTTAAATTATGTAAAAACCATTACACATTTTAACTAATTTGGTATTTTAATTCATTAATTCATATCCATAAACCATTAATTCATATAACCAGGCTGGTAAATTTGTCACGGGCACTTTTCCAGTCCGTTTTCACCTGATTCTGTCTTTCCCATCGCGATTGCAACCTCTCTCCAGGCATTTTCCAACGCAATTTTATTTGAGTGTAGCCTACTAATTGTGATTGTGAATTCTGTCGTATAAATGCGGATGATATAAATGCGGGGATAAGCTCGTATAATTTTTCCTCCTCGCCCGCCATTGTATTCAAACCTTCTTCTTCTGTTAAAGGGTAACTAAACCCCTGGTCAGAGCCTGACTCCACCCACTAGCAATATTTGAAAAATGCTGAAAAAATGGGCAGACCCCAGCGGGGCTAGGGGGCGTGCACCTGAGACCCGCCGTGAGTGACAGCTGCTGTCAGACTCTAAAATAGAGCGAGACTAGTCTGGAGTGACTCAATAGCTGCCTTTGCAACAGAGCGGCCATTTGAAGTCGAGGACTTTTCTCCCTCACCTTCACCTGAAGTGGATGAGGGTGAATTGTATGTATACAGGGCCAAATCCATTCGAGCTGCTGGCTCAAACTGCGGTCTTAACTCCCGCATCGCGACCGGCATCTGATGAGTTATGTCGTCGAGTTGATCTCAATAGCGCACGCTATTGACATTATGCCGCTATATGAAAAAATCCAGCAAAATGCACCGGCTCGTTTGTCGACCCTAGAGGATTAACTTTATCCTAACCATAAATTGTGATTAAAATATCCATGATCACTCACATCAAGACGCCGCTGCGGTGGAGGAGTCCATGCAGGACGAGCAGTGTTTGGCACTGCGTGTGCAGCTGTGTGGAGAAGCCCATGTCCACCTCTATTCCGTTACTATCCTGATCACTGTACTAAACACTGATAAATCTATGCTAACTTGAAGCTATCCTAACTGTACTATGCTACTAGCTACACAAAATAATCTAAATTATCTATATAATGCTATGCTAAATAGATGCAACAATACTCTATCCTGGTCGTTTTCAAAAATAATCTAAATAACTATATAAATGCTATGCTAACTAGATGCTATTATATGCTATAGTATCCTGATCGTTTTCAATATTCATAAATCCAACTCCTGACTCGCTACAGTAGTTTTGACGGAACCAGATGCTTTTATACCAGGGGCTGCCAAGGGCGTGGTGAGCTCGCACCAAGGGTGTGACCGAGTGCGTCTGAGAGTTCGCTACGTCAGCAAGTACCCCTACTGCAGGAGCTTTCCGTTTAACCTGAAGAGGGCAGCACTCAGACGTTTTTACACCATATATTTGAAAATCAAAACACTTTATACTCAATTGTCAAAAAATGTACTCGAATCAATGAACAGCATTTATGAAGCTCCATTCTTACAGATCATTAACTAAAAAAAGTTGTTTTGGTGTTTAGTTACCCTTTAACATGATATATTTGAATTAATGTACAATTCTTGCAATTTCGCCCCCACCGATAACGCATAGTATTGCGCGCATCAGTGCGTCGCGTATCAAAAACTAGGACGACACATTTGGCTACGCATCGACGCATAATGGCGGCCAAAGCGTAGCGATGCATAGCCATGCGGACGCGTATGCGTACCGATGCGTTGACTATGTAACGGCCCTAAGTTTCCTCAGTGTGATACGCACGGTTCCGTGCCGTTGGCTGAAAATAGTCCTCGACGGCTTGTTTCGCCCGATTCGACATGTTGAATCGCCGTCGGGGAAAGAGAGAACTCTGATTGGCTGTTCAGCTTAGTGAGAGTCAGTGCACGAGAATAAAAGCAAAAATGCAAGCAAAGAAGTCAAAACGGTAAAGATGGAAGCCTGTTCTTAGGTTACGTCATCTTACCTGAGTGTTCCTTGGCGAATATTTCAATATTAACATGAACGGAGTGGAATAAAGAAAGCGTTTAGCAGGATTGATATTCAAAACGGTAAGCACACGCTGCTTTGTTTACGGTTTGTGTATCTGCAACATCCGGCAGCGTCAGTTTTCCTTTCTGAATGACGAATATAGACTAATATATCTGCAGATATAGACAGTTGGCTCATTAAACACACATTCTAGCTGACAGTCGGCTGCAGTTCTCTCGGTGTGTTCAAGTGCAGCTTTTTACCTCGACGAGAGCGGACGAGAGGCGACAACACAGTCTTCCTCAGCGCTAATTCGTTGGCATCGGCTTGGTGTGTTCTGGGCTTTACTGACTGAGAGAGAGCGAGAGAAAATGTAGATAAGATCCCCTCAGAGGATGGAGGTATTTGACATTGTCTTTAGAGGCCACTGGTCAGATATTTTCTCTTTAACCAGTTTACAGTCTTACAAGAGTCTTTCCTTGCCATTAATGCTTGGATAACACGCTTAGGCCTACGTCTCTTTTCATTAATAATAATGTCTAGTGTGGTGGCTGTGATGTATTTAAACCTACCAACATCCGTTGCCATGATTTTTGGAATGACTGATCGCAAGAGGAATAAAATTACGTTTTAGTCGCATAACCTATTTTAATGGGATCGCCGTCATTTCGCAATAGTTTTTATCGATATTTAGAAAAAAAATTGCGCGAATCTGTAATGGAAACGCGACAGCATTTAGCATAGACTGTTTAGAGTTATAGTGTTCATTATATTAACCATTCAACTCCGGATTGATTCTGGAGGAATAAACACCGGGAACAATCCGTTCGCAATGAACGCATGATCATGTTTTGATTCAGTTCGTGCTTGAGGAGGGGTTATTCACATCTCCGTTGTCAGTTTGTGAGAGTGGGAGGGAGCCCAGCTCTAGTTTTAAGGAGGTCATAATAGAGTGCCGAAGTTACGACGTCACTCTGTAGGCCAAAACGCGGAAGTGAGTTTGCGTTTTAGTGCTCCAGGTTCCCTCGCTCTAAAGTCTATGGGATTTTTGAATGGGTTTTTGCTAAATCGCCTGAAATAAGGTCTGTGGTGAACAAAGCCTCTAAATATTTTCACGTTTTGATCTATGATATATAACACAGTTATAACCTGCTTGTGTTTTAAAAAAAACTTTATATAGGCTTCAAAATATATACATTTTGGATAAACAAAATGTGTAAGGATCACAACTCTTTGTTAATTAAGATAATCTTTACAAGTTAAACACAGATCTTATTTATTTTATTTTTTTTTTTTTAAAGTCTATGGGGAAAATGCATAGCTTTTCCATCGAGGAAACCCATGCGCCGCTAGCTTCCGAGTTGTCCTACAAAGTGACGTCATCACTTCGGCACTCTATAGCAAAATGGCCTTCTACTAAGTACTAAGTATGCTTGCCATGAAGGGGTTGAATAGTTTTGAGACTGCAGAAGTCATTAAAGTTACACTGTGTGATTTTTACCCCCATCTAGCAGTGAAAAGGTATATGACCATCCAGTGAATATTAGTTTTGGTTCCTCTTAATTCTGATTTCGTTTTAACTCCTACGGTGGCCAATGTAGTCCAAGATTAAAATGGCTTCAAGTTTGACCTCGTCCATGAGTGTTAACTGAAACGTAAAGGCGAAGCTTGAATTAACGGGTATGTCCCTCTTTGACTAATGTACTTTCAAGATGGAGGGGCAAAATGGCGACCGACATTAGAACCCCTTACCCGTATGTATGGCATATTATACACTCACGGGATTATTACTTGAACGAAGTAAATATACATTAATGAGCACATATATTTTTGAAGGAACTAAGTGTTTTTAGCTAAGAATAAACTAAAAGAGTTACACATCCCTTTAAAAGTTTCATTTCCAGTTGAATTTGAGGAAACCACTTGAAACATTTGTTGTTGAGCTATTTAAAATAAAATAAATATATATATTGTTACATGACATTCATTCAGTGATATGACTTCTTTGTCATCTGTCTGTGTAACAGTAAAACCAGGAGTGTGTCCACTCAGAAAATATGATGCTGCAATGTGTGCCCTGATACGTCTCAGGCCGTGTGCCGATGACAGTGAGTGTGCCAGCAATGAGAAATGCTGCAGCACTGGATGTGGTGTAAGTCAGTGCATGGTTCCAGGTACGGATTATATTATATTATATTATATTATATACACCTTTTTCCTACATCCCATGACTCTTTGTATGGAATGCCATACCTGACATTATAATAAATATACAAATGTAAAAAAAAAAAAACCTTATTAATGTATAATTGTATTTTTTTCATTTATTTATGCATTCACTTATTTTCACATTTATTTATTTCTACATGTATTCCTCTGTATGGTAATGAGAGAGCGTGTTTTACCTCTGATAGCAATCGAGCTCAGTGCTGAAGCTTTAAGGCCACAGTGACGCCTTGTGGTGCGACCAAACAATAAGCAAGAGTTTTGTGGACGTGCCTGTTTATGCAGGGAATTAATGACTTCGTATATGCAGTATAAGAATTAATGGCTTCTTCATGCAGGGAATTAATGAATCTAATATCATGGTTTGACCTTTAATATCACCACGGCTGCATTTATTTGATCAAAAACTGGTTCAAATTACCTGGTTTCTGTTGTCATATTTTAAACTGCAATTTAATCATTTGTTGGCACAGCTGAATTTTCCACAGAAATCTGAAGCAGCACAACGGTGCGTAATATGTTTTCTAAACCTAATGATGCACGCAATAGCTAATTGACTCCGGTCTGTTGAATTAGAGGAAAATAATGCACATTCATGACCGGATTACCATCTCGGGTGTGCATTATTTTTCTAATAATTTGACGGCTCATCGTCAATTATTCCTTACTTAATAAATGCTTTAGAGGTATTTTTCATCGTCAGTTCATGTTAACTAATGGAGTAAATGAATGTTAACAAATAGATTGTAAAGTGTTTCCATATTGTGTTATTTATATTATATTAAATTCATGTTTGAATCAATAATTATTATTTTATGCTATATTCTCTGTCAAAGTACCTGAATTCTGCCTATAGCACTGTTTCAGGCACAGGGTGGCTTTACAAAGTTAATAAAGATGAATAATACTTAATGTAATACACTCTGGAAGTAAAACTAGCTTTTCATGCCTTGAGTGTCTTGTGCTGAAAATCGCTTAATGTCATTAAATTGCCAGACTAAATCTGAATCTCTATCCATACAGGTTTGCCGTAAGGGAATCCAGTGTGTGCTGAATATTGTTCCCATGATGGTCAGTTCCCTGCCGGACAGAAATGCTGCTCAACCACCTGTGATCATGCATGCAGTGAAACTCTGCCAGTTTAACCACCGGAAACAGTTGTGGGAATGATTTAGCATAAGACATATTTTCTTTTACTTGAATCAATTCAGTGCTTTATTTCTTTTTCCCATCTCTTGTGTGCTTAATATTAGTGTGCATTTGAGAAAAATCTACCAACATTTTAACCCAAATTAGTGTGTTGAAATAACGGATGAATATGGACATGGCTAGACGGCTAACTAAATATAACAACCCTATGATGAGTAACCAGTCATATTAGAGAAAGATAATGTAATGAGTCATGTTACCTTTGCCATGTACCTATCCTATATAAATTGTTCTTTTTGCCGGTGGGATTCTCTGTGATTGATATGAGGGCCTCCTGGCCGTGAATAAAGCATATTCAAAGTCATAATTTGGACTCTTTCTGATCACTGCTGTGTCTAAGGCTAGACACTAGAGAAATACTTCTATTATGAGTGATAGTGTTTAGTGGAAAACAACAGATCTTATTTTCATTCCCAAGTGATGGTGCTGAAGTGGAGCACTAGAGACCCGTGAAACAAGTGGGGAGACGTCTAGTCAAGTCACCTTTATTTATATAGTGCTTTTTACAATACTGATTGTATCAAAGCAGCTTCACAGTGAGAACATGAAAAGAATACAACACGGATCAATAGTTTTGTTGAATATTAAATGCCCCTAACTAAGCAAGCCAAAAGCCAGGGCAACAGTGGCAAAGAACCAAAACTCTGTCAAATCAGGTGACAGAATGGAGAAAAAAACCTTGGGAGAATCCAGGCTCAGTCGGGGGCCAGTTCTGCTCTGGCCAACGAAGGAACAGTGATAACAAAACAAAATGGATCGAAACATTAAGAGTATTTGTCCATTTCCATCTGTTTGTAAGTCGAAGTAATCACGCCGGTTTGGAGGCGAGATGTTGAGGATCAGTGCCGATGGCTGTCGTGTCGATGAGGCCGGCACTTCAGGTTGGGTCCAGGCGCAGGTCCACCATAGAAGGTCCTTTGGGATAAACGGAGAAACTAATATTAGCGTAGACGTCATCCTTCTAATGATGTAAGTACATCAGGATTTATGGGACATGTTCCTGGTTCCGGCAGATCTAAACTATGCAGCCTAATTTTGAATTTAGGAAGTCTAACATAGTGTCTGCTTCCCAGACAATGTTTGGAAGATTGTTCCAGAGTTTTGGTGCTAATTAGGAAAAGGATCTCCCACTGCAGTCGATTTATATATTCTAGGTATTATCAACTGGCCGGAGTTTTGAGATCGCAATAGACCTGAAGGACTATAAAGCGTAAGAGCTCGCTCAAGTACTGCGGAGCTAAACCATTTAGTGCTTTGTAAGTAATCAGCAATATTTTAAAATGTATACGATGTTTGATAGGCAGACAATGCAGGATTGACAGAACCGGGCTAATATGGTCATACTTCCTGGTTCTGGTAAGAACTCGAGCTGCTGCGTTTTGAACTTGCTGAAGTTTGTTTATTAAGCGTGCAGGGCAACCACCCAGAAGAGCATTACAATAATCTAGCCTCGATGTCATGAACGCATGAACTAATTGTTCTGCATTTGTCAATTAGAGCATATGGCGTAATTTAGATATGTTTTTAAGATGGAAAAATGTGGTTATACAGATACTACTACTCATTGACACTACACATTCTACAGCAGAGGTATTCAATTAAAATTCTAAGAGGTCCAGTTAGAGAAAATTCCATCAAGCAAAGGTCCGCAACATCACAATGACTAACTTTATAATTTTTAAATGTCAAGCGTTATCTTTCAGTGCCACAGCCTAGTAACGTTAGTTGTATGAAAATATGTAAGAAGTCTAGTCAACAGACGACTGTCAAATAAAATAAAAGTCCAATTCAATAATATTTCAACAATATTTATTGTTAGTTTATATATTGAACTGTAGGGATCATAAATAATAAGTACTCTAATAATAAATTATCAATTTAAATGAAATAAAGGCTGCATTTAAAAATAAATTATAAATAAATAAAACACAACAGAGAGCTTTTGAAAAATGTGCGTCTCAAAATAAAGTGCTTAAATTTAGAAAATTAAAATAAAAAGTACAGCTTGAGTTTCCCTTTTAGTTTTTAGTTAACTCCCTTTCACATCTTAAGTTTAAATTAATTTTAACTTAATTTTAACATTTTATAATAAACGATCTTAACACATATTAACAATCGAACAACTTTAACACTTCCTTTTCTCTTTCTTTCCCTTTTATATCCCACTTCCTCACTTTCTCTTGCTTAGTGAGAAAAGTGAGCCCTTGCTTGTCCTGCCAGCATTTTAAATCTGGGCTGGAATGGTGTTAGGGCCATTCTCATACACATGTGTAGGTGCTCGTTGGTGAGCCTGGATCTATATTTGCTTTTAATAATGTTCATTGTGGAGAAAGCAGCCTCACAGTTGTATGTAGAGCCAAACATGGTAAAGATGTACAAGGCTACTTTCCTCAGACCTGGGAAAGCGGTCTCTGAGACCATTTGAAGCCAGAAAGTGGCAGGATCAGATTTTCCAAAATGCTCTTTCAAGGCCACATCTGCTTGGAGATCGACAAGTTGCATCTGGAGAGGCCCAGCATCTGCCCACTTGAAGAGTAGTGTGACTTCCTTTGAGAACTCCCTGACATCTGTGATGAGGAATGGGTTCTGAATGAACAGGGTGAGCTGCTGTCCAAGGCTGAAGCTGTCAAAACGCTTGCTGAAATTTACAATCAGCTTGTCAACAAAGTCAACAAAAGAAGACACCTCTCTCTCACCCTGAACCTGTTCCTTCACAGTTGGGAAGTGTGCACAGTCTCCCTGCAGGTCTTCCCTAAACAGCGCAAGTTTCCTCTGAAAGGAGCGCACAGCTGTCATCAGATCACAAACTGAATTGTCCTTGCCCTGTAGCTTTAAATTCAGTTCATTCAGGTGTGAAGTGATATCAACCAAAAAAGCCACAATATCCATCTTCTTGTCATCCTCCAAAAAGAGAGAAAATGGTGTTGCCTTCTGGCTCTTCAGCTGTGCCAAGAAAGCTGCGATTTCCCCTCGGATAGACCAAAAGCGCTCCAACACCCTACCTTTGCTGAGCCATCTTACATTGTTGTGTAACAGGAGATCATCAGCATTTGCATCAACTTCTCTGAGGAATTCCCTGAGCATGCGATGCTGATGGGAAGAGGAAGCTCTGAGAAAGTTTATCATTCTCATCATTGTGTTCATCACCTCAGCATACTCATCTGACAGGGTGGAGCACAGGACTGACTGATGAATTATGCAGTGGTAAGAGATGAGTTGAGGATTGTCCTCTTTCAGTCTTGCCACAGCTCCTCTCTCTCTCCCTACCATGGCAGGGGCTCCATCTGTGGTTATTGAAACCACTTGTTTCATCTCTATTGCCCTCTTCTTTAACATCTCCTTTATAGCCAGGTAGATGTCCTCTCCTCTTGTACTGGTCTGAAGGGGTGTGACACCTAACAGGTCTTCACAGAACTTTTCCTTGTCTATGTTAAAGAACCTTACAAAAACTAACAGCTGAGCATTGTCAGACACATCAGTGGACTCATCTACAGCTAAGCCTATGCATGGTGCCTTGTGAATTGCTTCATCCAGCTGAGCTAGCACATCCTGGGTTAATATTTCTGTTTTCTTTGTGGCTGATGATGCTGACATAGGTATTTGCTTGATTTTTACACACATGTCTTCTTTTTGTTTTCCCTCAAGTAAGGTTTCAGCCACCGCACTCATGCTCTCCTTGACAACCCCTGCATCAGTAAATGGTTTTTTATGTTGGCCCAAAATCCAAGCAACTTTAAGGGAACATTCGTTAGCACGTTGTTGGGCAGTGAATGAATGTGTTAAGATTCTGCTGGATCGATCATATTGGGCTTTTAGATCGTTTATTTTCTGTGCCCTCAGTACGGATTTAACTGGGTATGTTTGGTCAAACGATTTGTGCTTGGTCTCATAGTGGCGCTTCACATTGCCGCTCTTAATAATCGCGACAGTCTCTGAACATATGAGACATACCGGTTTTGAACTGCCCGTGGGAAGAATGAACATGAAAGAATCTGTCCATTCTTGATTGAAAGCTCTGTTTTCGCTGTCCACTTTCCTTTTTTTAGAGCACGCCATGTGAAACGTTGTCTCTCTTTCGTCTCGTCTCGTCTCTCCCTGTGTGTGTGTGTGTGTGTGTCTCTCACGCTGTCGCTGACTCGAGTAGCATCACATGACGATTTACAACGCATGCTATTGGTCTGTGACATTCCTGGGTCGCGCTAAACCAGTACCATAAATGCTAGAAAAGCTGCGCAGTTAAAATAGAAACGCTCCGTCAAACGTTAATAATTCGTTAATAATTCTCTAGTTATTGGTCCGGGTCCGGACAGAACGACGTCTGGGTCCGGATCCGGACCGCGGTCCGCCTATTAGTGACCTCTGTTCTACAGATACTACACATTTCAAATGAAAGATTGGTATCAAAGAGCACACCCAGGTGCCTAACTGACGAGGAAGACTTAACAAAGCAGCCATCAAGTGTTAGACAGTATTCTAGGGTGTTACGTGTGGACGTTTTTTGTCCATTAATTAGAATCTCTGTTTTTTTTCTTCAGAATTTAGTAGTAGGAAATTACTAGTCATCTATTTTTTTATATCAGCTATGCATTTCGTTAATTTTGTGCATTGATAAGTTTCGTTAGGTTTTGAAGAAATATACAGCTGAGTAGCTATCATCAGCATAACAGTGAAAGCTAATTCAATGTTTCCTAATGATATTACCTAATGGTAGCATGTACAGAGTGAACAGCAGCGGTCCTAGTACTGAGCCTTGTGGTATGCCACACTGAACTTGTGATCGATAAGTCATCTCTTCATTTACTGCTACAAACTGATAATGGTCAGATAAGTATGATTTAAACCATGCTAATGCAGTTCCACAAATACCAACTTAGTTTTCTAGTCTATTTAAAAGAATGTTGTGGTCAATTGTGTCAAATGCAGCACTAAGATCGAGTAACACTAATAGAGATACAACCACATTCAGATGATAAGAGGAGATCATTTGTGACTCTAATGAGAGTCTCGGTACTATGATGTGGTCTAAATCCTGACTGAAAATCCTTGCAGATGTCATTTCTTTCAAGAAAGGAACACAGTTGTGAGGATACTGTTTTTTCCAGTATCTTTGACAGAAAAGGCCGATTCGAGATTGGCCTGTAATTCTGTAGTATCAAGTTGCGTTTTTTTAACAAGCAGTTTTATCATATCTAGCTTAAAGGTTTTTGCTACGTATCCTAGCAACAAAGACGAATTAATGATATTAAGACGAGGATCTATGACCTCTGGAAGCATCTCTTTCAGTAGTTTAGTCGGTATAGGGTCTAGCGTTCAAGGGGTTGATTTAGATGAATTAAAGAGTTTGCAAAATTCTTCCTCTCCTATAGCAGCAAACGAACCAAATTTTGCCCTATAGGGAGACAACAATGCACCCCCTAATGTGATACTGTAGTAGACGGTTGGTAATAATTTTGTCCCTCATATTATTAATCTTATAAGTGAAGAAATTCATAAAGTCATTACTGCTGTGTTGCTTGGACACTTCTGGGCTTGAAGCTTTCTTTTTCGTTAGTTTGGCCACTGTTTTAAATAGATACCTATACCTAGGATTATGTTTGTTTTCTTCTAATAGGTTTGAACAATAAGCAGACCTAGCGGTTTTTAAGGCCTCTCTGTATGCAATCAAGCTCTCCTTCCATGAAATACGGAATACCTCTAGTTTAGTTTTCTTCCAGCTACGCTCCATTTTTCTGGCTGCTCTCTTAAGGGCCCGAGTGTGCTTTAAGCAACAGCTCCTGAAGGGCATCGGCCGGAAGTAAACGGTTAACTGCTGTAGATAAAGAGCGCAAAAATCACTAAGCAACAGTAAAGAGGACGGCATATGGGATAATTTAATCATCAGACAAAATTCAAAAAGAAAGTGATTTTAAAAAGTAAGAGAAGAGTTAATTTTGGCACTTAATGATATACAGAAACAATTACAATGCCACACAACCTAAACCATAACACTGACTGTCTTAATCTGTCACGTAGTAATGACTGCGGCAAATCAACTGTTCTCCCGTAGTACTAGTAGTACTACCAAATAAATCAATAATTTGACACAAAATATTGACTTAAAAATGAGTTTATTGATTTAAAAACGATTGTATTGCTTCTGCTAAAGAAAATAGTCTGTTCCGTCTCTGAACTGCGTCCATGGCAACGCTCTGTTTTTCTATGTTTTTCTCTATTGCTATTACTATGATGATGCAAATGCACGTAAATGCCCAACAACAACGGAGGCGGCCTGTGGTGTTGGAACGACAGAGCTCCAAACAGTTTGGGAGATCGTGGTTCAGAGACACCTCACGGAAACCCTTTGGTTGAAGTATTTTTTTGCTTTGTCCACTTACATCTGTCTTTGTTGACACCCGCCATGTGTGCACAAACAGAGCGAAAATACTGGCCGGAAATGAACTCTTCTTCCTCTTTGTTTTGTCCCGTGTTGCAACCATAAAAGGATCTAAACTTAATTGCAATTCATTAATTATTCGGCAAATAACGTTTCAGCTTTTATCGCATAAGCCGTATATCGATCAAAATAAAATCCGATGAGACCTACGTATTTCATTTGAGTCGATATTCATGAAACTCAATTGAATTTTACTGTTTCCAAGGTAATTTTCATTCGATATAAATTCATTCAGATAAAAACGTGTGGATGGAAACTGTGATCTTGCCAGTGGATGGACCCTGTCTTGCATCTTTCGTTGCGTTCTCTGCTGTGGCCCATTAAAGGTTCTCAAAGCGATCCTGGGTGTTGACGTTCGAATATTTTCAAACAAATCGGAGCTAGACCCTCCCTCCTCCGCATCTTATCTCCTCCCCCTCCCTTCCGTGCTTCCTGAAATAATTGTGAACGTGCATAGTTCTAGCTAATTATATCCTTGTGTGGGTTTGGCGAACATAAGCGTCAATTTAGAAAAAAAAAAACAATTTAACGTTACCCACCTGTCAAGCAAAAACAGAGCAACCTGAATGTCGGACTGGAAGCCCTTCTGCCGCCGGAGTTCTCGCCATCGTTCAAAAGCTTTGCTAGCGATGTAAATTCGGAACTTCGCACGTTCTTTATCCGACTCCTTCTTTTTAATTTGTTCCTCAGAACGACGTCTCTTTGGTCGTGTGTCGGTAATTTTTCAAACTTCCCTCTGATGCTTCGCTGCTCTCCTTCACACACACACACCCTTCATGTGCACGCGCACTAACCCCCCATACCCACCCTCAAATACTTCTTGCCAGTGATTGGCTGGAACACTGTTTGTTAGGTTTCGTGGTCCGGGTAAGACATGATTGTTTTTGTTGCCGTTTGTGGAGCTTGTGGTGTCTACAGAGACCGCGTTTTTTTACAGTGTGTTTAGGGGACAGGCAGCTAGCCGATAGTGAGGAGACGTTTGATGTATGTGACAAAAAATGTTTTGGCCCAGAATCGCTTATAGAACCTTTAAGTGAATGCAACTTTTGGTGAGCCATCAAATCTGGAGAGCTGAACAATCTTGTCTTTGCAATCCTCGCATTTATCATACACACACCTTTTCCGGGAGATGTCACAGGTCATCATTTTAGTCAAACTCTCGAGATCTGATTCTGAAGTATCTATGAGCCTCAAATCATGCAAATTCTTAATGACAAATCTGAGATTTTCATGGATCCTACACAGTCACGTGTTCTGCAGAGGGAGTGGAGTGTACAACCCGAAATGGGTGAAGCTTACAGAATATGGAGGATGATATGTTGTTTGTGTTTTCAGTAAGACATATTTTGTGAAGTTTTTTTCATTGTGTCAGCCAGAAACCTTTTCTTCTGCTTCACCTTGTTCTTGGTAATTTTTTTGTTTTTGTCTAGTGCAAACCTGCATGATCGAACTGTCTTTGTAATATGGTCTATGAAGGTCAGCTGGTCATCAAATGTTACTTCAAGGTTTCTGACCGACCTTGATGTGGTGATTAAGGTTCCAACCGCATCAAAGCACAGAGACAGCGCTCATAAAGATAATAAATGATATTCGCCTCAATACAAATATAGGCAAAATATCAGTGTTGGTACTAGTCGACTTCAGGGCTGCATTTGACACTGTCAATCACAACATACATCTTGATAAGCTGGAAAACTGTCAGGCTTTCTGGGATGTTTCTAAACTGGTTACGGTCATAGAAGGGAGAGGTTATTAAGTGAATATAGGAGACTAAGCCTGAGTGGACATCCATGATATGTGGAGTCCCTCAAGGCTCAATT
The DNA here is from genome assembly GCF_988280905.1 of Pimephales promelas. NCBI lineage: Eukaryota > Metazoa > Chordata > Actinopteri > Cypriniformes > Leuciscidae > Pimephales > Pimephales promelas. The sequence goes on from NC_142788.1 coordinate 12,806,414, forward strand.
CTTGCAACACTCCTGTTTAACCTGTATATGCTCTCACTGAACCAAATAATGAGAAAGAACCAAATTGCTTTTAGCTATACAGACGACACCCAGATCTACTTAGTCCTATCGCCTAAAGACTACAGCCCCATTGACTCCCTGTGCAAATGCACTGATATTAACAGTTGGATATGACAAAACTTTCTTCAGTTAAAAAAAAAGACAAAACTGAAGTCCTTGTGTCTAGAAAACAAACATAAAGTTCTCAAGGTGAACGTATAAATTTACTCTTGCGGTCAAACATTAATAATCAAGTCAGGAATCTTATTTTCAGTATCTAAGTCAATCTAAGTCAGGCCTTATTTTCAGTATTAAGCAAAATCAGCATACTATGTATGTATCATCTCAATTAGATTCTGTTTCCTGTCAAGAAAATTGTTCATTCTTTTATCATTAGCAGGGTGGATTATTGTAATGGACTCCACACTGGCCTTCCCAGAAAGACCATAAGACAGTTGCAGCTCATACTAGGATTATGAGCAGAACCAGAATATATGAACATATCACACCAGTCCTCAGGTCTTTACACTGGCTTCTGGTTACGTTTGCGATTCATTTTTAATTTTTACTTGTTTATAAAAAACCTCAATAGCCTCGGACCTCAATACATTGTAGATATGCTGACTGAATATAAACCGATCCCTCAGTTCATCAGGATCACATTTCTCGATGTCTCAGAAGAGACTGACAAAAATGAATCTCTGTCTTCTCCATCAGAACTGTGTTTGTCTAATCTTTCTTTTCAAATTCAAATAGATTCTCGAAAGAATGGAATTGATAACATCTTAGCCCATAAACGAGATAATTGTGTCCACAAAACTCTTCAAATTGAGCAATGGTTTGACCTCTGCTCTCGGTTAATTGAATGTTCACAGCATCAAAGTCTGGTTTCCAGTTTGACTTGTTGCTGTGCACATAATACACATGCCAGTCCAGCTGGAGCTGCAGGGTCAAATGCCTTCTAAAAGATCAGTGAGATAAGTCATTCTGGACAGCAAATACAATATATTTTTTTTTAATTTGTACTATTTTAATGTAATCAAGTTTATATTATGATCACATACATTTTGTTTACAGATGCATGAGAAAAAAAAGCAGAGAATAAAAATGATTCAAAAAACATATAAAAATAATTAAAAGAATAAAAAAGAGGATAAATATATCAGACAAAGTGCAACCAGTCAGACGTACACATTGTGCTCATTCAGTAAATGCATCTAAACAGTTGTTTTTTTGAGTCTGCTTTTGGTTTTGACTACTGAAGCTAAGAGTGCATATAAAAAAACATATAAAAACATATGAAGGGTCTCCTCTGCCATGGCCACCTGAAGGGTCTTCTCCACCATGCCCATATGAAGGGTCTTCTCCACCCTGGTCCCCTGAACTGCCAGCTATTTACACCATATAATATATTGATCATAAATATATGGATATATTTTGTTCTGTAAGGGATCACTTCTTTCTTGGACGTTTCCAAACTCCCTGAAAACTGAATTTTTTAAGCCCCTCCTGAAAAAGAGTAATCTGGATAAAACCATATTGAGCAACGACAGACCTATCACAACTCTTCCTTTAGGCTAGAGCATTGAAAAAGCTGTTTTTTTTTGTTTTTTTTTTTAATCAGATGAACAAATTCTTAAACTCGAATGGATACTTTGATCATTTTCAATCCGGTTCTCCCGATTGAAATCTCCCAACCGATCATTTCTCCCGATCATTTCTCCCAACCACATCCAAGCACAGAGACAGGGCTCATAAAGATAATAAATTATATTCGCCTGCGTACAAATTCAGGCAAAATATCCGTGTTGGTACTACTCAACCTCAGTGCTGCATTTGACACTGTAGATTAAAATGTCTTGATAAGCTGGAAAACTGTGTCAGGCTTTCTGGGATGTTTCTAAAATGGTTACGGTCATAATTAGAAGGGAGAGGTTATTATGTTAATATAGGAGACTAAGTCTGAGTGGACATCCATGATATGTGGAGTCCCTCAAGGCTCAATTCTTGCAACACTCCTGTTCAACCTGTATATGCTCTCACTGAGCCAAATAATGTGAAAGAACCAAATTGCTTACCATAGCTATGTAGACGACACCCAGATCTACTTTCTTCAGTAAAAAAAAAAGACAAAACTGAAGTTATTATGTCTGGAAAACAAAGATGAAGTTCTCAAGGTGAACGCATACATTTACTCTTGGGGTCAAACATTAAAAATCAAGTCAGGAATCTTGTGTGATTTTGAAGTTAAACCGTAGTTTCAGTATTCATTTAAAAGCAATAACTAAATCAACATACTATATATCATCTGAATTAGATGCTTTATTTCCAGTCAAGACTCGTTCATGCTTTTATCATTAGCAGGGTGGATTATTGTAATGGACTCCACACTGGCCTTTCCAGAAAGACCATAAGACAGTTGCAGCTCATTCAGTTCGTTGCTGCTATAGGATTATGAGCAGAACCAAAAAATACGAACATATCACACCAGTCCTCAGGTCTTTACACTGGCTTCTGGTTACGTTTAAGATTCATTATAAAGTATTACTTGTTTATAAATACCTCAATAGCCTCGGACCTCAATACATTGCAGATATGCTGACTGAATATAAACCGATCTCTCAGTTCATCAGGTTCACATTTCTCGATGTCTCAGAAGAGACTGACAAAAAATAACAAATCAAAATGAATGTCTGTCTTCTCCATCAGAACTGTGTTTGTCTAATCTTTCTTTTCCAATTCAAATAGATTCTCGAAAGAATGGAATTGATAACATCTTAGCCCAAAAACGAGATAATTGTGTCCACAAAACTCTTTAAATTGAGCAATGGTTTGACCTCTGCTCTCGGTTAATTGCAGCATCAAAGTCTGGTTTCCAGTTTGGCTTGTTGCTGTGCACATAATACATTATAATTTTAATATAATAGAGTTTATATTATGTTTAAAATATAATATACTATATATTTTGTTAACAGATGCATGAGGACAATAAAAGCAGAGAATAAAAATTATTAAAACATTTGAAGAGTTCAGATGCAAAAGCCTCTAAGTGCCATTTGAAATTTTCTTCTAGAATGATCAGTTTTATCAAGCTTGTATATTTAAGTTCAGTGATTTCACCTATTAATTGTTATTCAAGTGAAATTACTGAACTTAAATATACAAGTTTGATAAAAATCATCATTAAAGAAGAAAATTTCAAATGGCATTTAGAGGCTTTTGCATCTGAACTCTTCATTTACAAAAAGAATTAAAAGAATTAAAAAGAGGATAAATAAATCAGACATTATGTTCATTCATGTGCTGGGGTTAAAAAATATTGTGATTTTATGTGTGTCACTCAGTACATGGTTAATATTTATGTTGTTAATAAAATAAGCAATGGTTTTCATACTTTGCTTCGTTTTGTCTTTCTTTTTGATTTGCAGTACTAAAGAGAAAGATATTGAGTGGAGAGAAGAGACCTGATGCACCTGCTCTTAGAAGTTAACTCCATAAAAGTATAAAGATGTTGGGAGTTATTTTCTTTTCTTTCCCCTGCCATGAGATCTAATAAACAGATTATGTTTTTAATTAAATTTAATTAATTCTTTTTTTTTATGGAAGGTAAACTGTATGGAGCTGTTGATTAAGGAATAACTATTTAATAATTTACACACACACACACACGCACGCACGCACGCACGCACGCACGCACGCACGCACGCACGCACGCACGCACACACACACACACACACACACACACACACACACACACACACACACACACACACACACACACACACACAGTAACACAAGAACCAAAAATCACAAAACAAAGCAGGGGAAAACAATCATAAATTAATAACGAGTGCTAATAAATACTTAGGAGTAGTTCACTTAAAAAAAAAAAATTGCTGATAATTTACTCACCCCCATGTCATCCAAGATGTCCATGTCTTTCTTTCTTCAGTCGAAAAGAAATTAAGGTTTTTTTGATGAAAACATTGCAAGATTTTTCTCCATATAATGGACTTCACTGGGAACCAAACGGTTCAAGGTCCAAATGAGTTTCAGTGCAGCTTCAAAGGGCTTTAAACAATACCAGACGATGAATACAAGGGTCTTATCTAGGGAACCGATCAGTCATTAAAAAAATAAATAAAAAACTTTACGTTTTATTAGCACAAATGCTCGCCTTGCTCTGTTCTGTGATGCGTGTTCGTGACTCTCGAACTCGTTCATCAAAATGAACAAATCTTTTTTCGAATAATTTTTCTGTTTCATCGTCTGCTATCATTTAAAGCCAGTGAAGTCCATTAATTATATGGAGAAAAATCTTGGAAAGTTTTCATCAAAATGTGTCATTTCTTTTCGACTGAAGAAAGAAAGACGTGGACATCTTGGATTACATCGGGGTAAGTAAATTATCAGCAAACGTATTATTATTATTATTATTATTATTATTATTATTATTAAGTGAACTACTAATCCAGACAGGAATTACAGGTGTAGAAAACCACAGTCGATTAACGTCATGCGCGTGCGCGCGAGGGGGAGTCAGATTCTGGCCTCTGGCAGGGAGACGAAATTGACAACACCTCAAACTCACGCCATTGGTTGAGCGCTAATTCAAATTCGTTTTTGTCCTTATATAAGCGTGATTTCCCAGCAGAGTTCATTGTGTGACTGTGGTCGCAGATGGAGAGGATGGCAGCTCGAGTGTACTGCGCTGTGTTATTGTGTCTGGCTGGATGCTGGAGCTCAACAGAAGCTGCTCCAGGACTAAACAACACAGGTGAGATCCATGTTCTTTAACTTAATTACACAGCACGAACAAATGCATTCACACAGCACGAAGAAATGCATTAAGAGTACAGAGTACAGACGTCTAATTAGGCTAAAGATAAACTTTTTGGGGGGCAACATCAGTTTAAATAATTCTTATCAAGTTACATAAATGTATAATCTATTTTTATATTCTTAAGTTCTGTTTTATCTATTACTTTTTCTATACATTTTCCATCGAAACACGGATATATATTTTTACAGTAAAACAAGATTATTAATATTAATAATATGGTGGGGGGGAAAAAAAACGTTACCAGATATTTATTTTTTGGCCATTAATCAGACTTTGATCAATCCTTATTTTTTTATAAAAAAATAAAAATAAATAATATATAAATAAAAATAACCAAAACTAAAATTAAATGAATAAATAAAAAGTTTTGCATTTAGTTTTGTTTTTGTAGATTAAAATTAATTTGACATACCATTGGTTGCAGCAATTGTTACACACTTTAAAAAAAAAAAAAAAAAAAAAAAAACCTGACCTTTACACAGTTTAGGAACAAAGTAGATTTCCAAACTAAAGAAGAGTCTAAGGTGTATAATTATTTTTAGAGAGAAACACGGCTAGTTACAGGCAGATCTGGACTTGACCGCATTACGTACATAGCCTATCTACATCACGTTGCCAAATAATTTTACAAACGCTAAAGAACCAAAAACTCAGCGTTCAGTAATTTGGCTTGTCATGTGTTTGTAGTAAAGCCAGCAATGAGAAATGCTGCAGCAATGGATGTGGACTTCATTGTATGGCTCCTGTTACAGATGTATTGTATTATATTATATGGCTGTTGAATTCTTGGATCTGATTGGTTGATGATTGTTGAAATATTAACACAGACTGAAAATATGTGTTAATTTTGACGGAACTAATTATATTATGTAGCATATTATTTTATATTATGTAAGGGTTAATGGTCCCCAGTCACTTGCCAAATAACACATTAAAACATTAGCTTATATTTTAATTAGTTTTGTAATTGAAATCTAAAGTTTTTACAAATAATAATTTGTTTGGTTACACCTGATGGTTTATTTAGCAACCGGAGATTAGCCTATAGTCCGCTCTGCTCGTAAAACCCTTCAGTTAAAGTGATAGTTTACTTTGAAATTAATTTTTGGTATGTTTTAGCATCTTTGTTTCCACAGTAGTTTCAATTTTGGATATTTTTAGGTCAAACCGTTCTTGTCTGTCAGTCATATAATGGAGGGATATGGGGTTCACCTCAAAGAGCATGCACAGAGAAGTCCAAATTAAACATGATTCAATGACTCGTAAATGTAAGTACACATTGATGGCCTAAGACACGAAACGGGCGGTTTTTGTGAGAAAATGAACAGTATTTATATCGTTTGGACGTCTTGTTACCACCTATTGCACCTGCGCTCTCAGATCACTTGGCAGTGGCTGTGGTTAATTTCAAAGTGAACTATCCCTTTACCCTTAGCTAACCAAAACCTTAATTTACAAGCCAGAAAGTTAAGCATTTAATTTAATCAATCAGACAGCATTCAGTGAAATGGTTTCTTTGTCATGTGTCTGTACAGTAAACCCAGGAGTGTGTCCAATCAGAACAATTGATCCAGGAATGTGTGCCCTGATACGATTTGTGTCGTGTGTCGATGACAGTGAGTGTACCAACAATCAGAAATGCTGCAGCAATGGATGTGGACTTCAGTGTATGGATCCAGTTACAGGTATTTTATTTTATTTATTTATTTATTTTTTATATTATTATTTAGATTTATTATTTAGTGCTTTCAATCGATAAAACAAATGAACAAATTAATCACACATTTTTCTGTAATTAATCGTTCTTTAAAAAGTCATTTTATGTATATATATATTTTTTATTTTTATGCAGCTTTTTTTTTCAGGGAAACACACGGTTATAGTGGTTTCAGGCAGGTCTTGGCACATTTACTTTGTATCACTGTCAAATATATTTTTGTTATTTCAAAGGTCCTCCTTACAGCCAAGAACAGCAAAAGCACCAAAACCCACGACGAATAAAACATGACATTTTAAAGTAGAAAGACTGAAATAGTTCTTTCAAGTAAAATATATTCCAATAACATAAGGATACAACTTCTGAATTTTTTTTTCTACAGTGAAAAAATCATTCCGCATTCAGTGACCTATTGAAATGGATATATTGAAGATGAAAATATTTTAAACATTTGTTGAGTGGCATCTTTTATATATATAAAAAATGAAATGTATCAAATTTAAACCACAAGTTCAGTTTTTATTAAGACTGAAATTGTTATGTCTAGTAAAACGTATTCCAATTATATTTTAGAGTAGAAAGACAGAAGTAGAAATCATTCAGCATTCAGTGAAATGTCTTCTCTGTCATGTGACTGTCTAACCGAAAAGCCAGGATTGTGTCCAAAGACAAATGTTGCATTAGTAAGGTGTAAAAGAGTTGTGTGCCATATGATGGCATATTTTTTTATAAAAATCTGTTAAAGGCACATTGAGTGTAATTGAAATCTATCAAATTTAGCATTTATTAGGCTTTATAAATTTAACAACTTGTAAGTTAGGTGAACTTAAAACAATCTTCACATAAACCCATTATAGTGAATGTCACATTTACCAGCCCTTCAATATATCAGAGCTCAATTTTTTCATATCGGTCCAGTCAGACCAACTTCGATTTTTACTTGCCCTGCTAAAATGCACAAAAAATTGTTTTTGATCCATGAAACTCTGTAAACAGTGCTTTAAGATTTTCAGATCTGACCGAAAGGATAATACAGAAGTTAAAGTTATCAAACACTTTTGTTATACAGTCTTTAAAGAATAAATCCTAAATTAAATAAAGATGAATCCTTATTAAAGCTACAAAAGCTGTTCAGTCAAGAGCGGTGAATTATTGTCTCTCTTTTGTTTATTTACTAATGTTAATGACAGATCACAGCAGCAGGTTTGTTAGGCTGCTGTCACTTTAAATATTTTAAAAGCATATGCATGAATGAGGGGGGAGGGTGGATGCTATGTTAATTGAGTTAAATATTTTTATCGATTGAACTGAAAATATTAATTGCATACTTTAACATGCTAATTTTTACATACAATATAATTTATATAGCACATTTAAAAACATCTGGTGTTGACCAAAGTGCTTTACAAAAGCCAAGGAAAAAAAAAAAAAAAACATTAAAGGAGAACTCCAGTGCAAAATAGGTACCGATGTTTTATTACACCAAAGGTTCAGTCAACCATTCTCTGAGATTTGTTTTTATGACAATAATGTAAAAAGTTTTATCTATAAAAACTACTAGCAAGGCTCAAAATAGCCTCAAAGATAGACCAAAGGTTCATTTTGCACGAGTTCTCCTTTAAGATAAAAAAATGCATAAAACAGTAAAGCAAGTGAAGAACAATAAAAATGGAAAACCTATGAACTAAGAGGGAAAAGAGTGATTATAGTATTATACTACAGGGCTGTTGAATGCTTAAATCTGATTGGTTGGTGTAGATAGTAAGGTGTGCAGTTATTTTCAGGGAAACACTAAAGTAGTTTAGTCAGGTCTTGACCACATTCACCAAATGATTTCAGTTATTTCAAAGGTCCTTACAGCCTATAACAGCAAAAGCATAAAAATCCATGACGAATAAAATGAAATTTTGAAGTAGAAAGACAGAAATAGTTCCCTTTCAGTCAGAAGTAGTCGACGTCAACTGATTGGGTGTGATCCCGCCATTCAGTTGATGTCTACCATGTCCTCCGTATCCTCCTTCTGGGAACAGTGGGTCACATACGCAAACAGGACGTTCTTTCTAGGAAAACGTGTTGTAATAACATACTGTAGGTACAACTTCCAAAATTCTCTACAGTGAATTTCTGTCATGTGTCTGTATAACAGTAAAGCCAGGAGTGTGTCCAAAGATAAACAGTGAAATAAGGTGTATCAGGAAGGATGACGAGTTGTGTCGCGATGACAGCGAGTGTCCCGACAATCAGAAATGCTGCGGCACTCCATGCGGTGGAACTCTGTGTACGGCTCCAATTACAGGTATTATGTTATACTCTATTGGATTGGATTATAATATATATAGTGCTGTCAATTGATCAAAAAATCGAATTAATCGCATATCTTTCTGTAATTTATCGCGATTAAGTATTGTTTAAAAAGTTCTTTAAATGTGAAATTACAATATAAAAATATATAGGCCTATAATGTCCAAATGAATGTAGACACAACATGGACAGAAGCAAATATTGTAAACATTTGTATAATGGGATATTTTTTTTTTATAAAAAAAAACATTAAAGGCACATATAGTGCAATTGAAATGTATCAAATTTAACATTTATTAGGCCTTGATGCTTATTGGAGGTCTGGGACACCACCATACCCATCCCCCCCCCACACACCTAAATTCAAATACTGGTTTTAGATCAGAAATTGCCAGGCAGGTCTTGACTGCATTACGTACATGTTATATCACTTCGTCAAAAGATTTAAATTATTTTAAAGGTCATTACAGGAACAGCAGCAAAAGAACCAAAAGTCCTAATAAAAAAACAATCAGCATTCAGTGATCTGTCTTCTCTGTCATGTGTCTGTATAACAGTAAACCCAGGAGTGTGTCCAGGCACTAGATATGGACCAAAAGAGTGTACCTGGATAAAATTTGTGTCGTGTGTTGATGACAGTGAGTGTGCCAAGAATCAGAAATGCTGCAACAATGGATGTGGACTTCAGTGTATGGCTGCAGTTACAGGTATAATATGTTTTATATACATTATATTATATGAATTGTTATGTTATATGCATGCCACAGTCAATCGGAAAAAAAATGTATCGCACATTTCTGTCATTAAGCGCAATTAATTGCACCTAACATTCAAGTTCTTTTTCTATGTGTGTGTGTGTGTGTGTGTGTATATATATATATATATATATATATATATTTAAATATTATTTAAAAAAATAAAAAAAACATGTGTGTGTGTGTGATCCAAAGATAGTTTACAGCCCAGCTAAGAGGCCCATAGTGACTATCTTGATGTAGTTGTAATATACAGTGTGTTTTCTCCATCTAGATGTCTGTAGACTGCCTATGGACCCTGGTCCTTGTAAAGTATACTTGCCCATGTGGGGCTTCGATCCTGCTGCGGGAAAGTGTGTGTCCTTCGTATATGGAGGTTGTGAGGGAAATGACAACAGGTTCAACAGCCAGAAAGAGTGTGAGAAGGCATGCATGAGAAGCGGTAAGAAGCACACATTATACTTCAGATAATACACAGGGACGGATTTTTTTTTTTTTTTGACTAAACCATAAAACCCATTAAACTAAACTGGCTGTTTTTAAACTTAAACATAATTCTTAAAATGGGTATAGTTCTACAATTGGTATAGTCTTATCTAAAAATAAATGGTGTATAATAACATTTTTAGAAGATATGAGATGTTTCCTGATTCTTTTTTTTTGACAATCTCTCGCCATAGCAAAACTGTTTGAGATATTCGATATCATTAAACAATTTAGCGTTTTTAATCTATTTTCATAATTTTGAAGAAGTTTGGTGGTAATAAAAAAAACACTCAAGAGGAGTGAATAAAAATGTAACGGCTGGTTTTGCAAAACCGGGGGGGGGGGGGGGGGGACACAATCTCACAATCAGTTTAATTTACCGCAATATTATTATTTAACATGTTTGTGTATATGTAAGAAAACAATCACAAAAAAGTAATAAAATAAACCAACGTTGAGATTTAGGCCCATTTGCTTGACAAACTCTGCACCCCCTTAAGTTATTCTTGGGGGGGAAAGTGCAGCTAAAATAGTTTAGTTCCAGGCAGGTCTTTACCTCATTTCATGTCCATATGACTTTGCCAAATGATTTGTTATTTCAAAGCCATTTTTTTAAAACCACAAAAGGACAAACACATTCAGCATTCAATGATTTTTGCCTCTGTCATGTGTCTGTATAACAGTAAACCCAGGAGTGTGTCCAAGAAGGAAATATGAAGCAGCAATGTGTCCCCGGGTAACTTTTGTGTCGTGTGTCGATGACCGTGACTGTGCCAAAAATGAGAAATGCTGCAGCAATGGATGTGGACTTCAGTGTATGACTGCAGTTACAGGTATATTTATGTTTTAGTTTTATTATGTTATATTAGGTTTATTAGGCTTTAAAACGTGTAATTTAAGTGAACTTAAAACCGTCTTCACAAAAATTCATTTTAACAGGCTTACAGGATAGTTCACCCAAAAATGAAAATTAGCCCATGACGTACTCACCCTCAAGACATCCTAGGTGTCTATTCTTTCATACGAATTCAATCGGAGTTGTATTAAATGTCCTGGCTCTTCCAAGCTTTATTATAGCAGTGAATGGCTGTTTCTGTTTTGTATTCCATCAAAGTGCATCTATCCATCATAAAAGTAATCCACATGACTCCGGGGGGTTAATAAACGGCCTATCCCTTTAAGAATGAAAATAACTGAAGGAAATCTATATTTGATCAACAAATTAAGCCAACTTGTATGACTTGTATTATTTTGGTTTCTCTACCCAATACATTAAAAAATTACATATGTAATTTGTCATGTTTGTTTAACAGCAAAGCCAGGAGTGTGTCCAATCAAGAAATATAAACCAGCAATGTGTGCCCGGATACGTTTCGTGCCGTGTGTCGATGACGGTGACTGTGCCAACAATCAGAAATGCTGCAACAATGGATGTGGACTTCAGTGTATGGATCCAGTTAAAGGTATTATATTATTATGGGCAGGGGTGCTAGGTAGAGTTTTAAGGGGTTTCAAGAGAATGTTGGGCCCCTTACAGGCTCTCTAAAAGTTTCTTCACCTTCACTGTTGAATGCTTGAATCTGATTGTTTGAGGTGTGTGACTATATTCAGGGAAACGCACAGCTTAATTAGTTCCAGGCAGTTCTTGACCGCATTGCGTACTTCTTTATATCACTAGTTATTTCAAAAGTCCTTACAGCAACAACAGCAAAAATGTTAGAGACATTCAGTATTTGTTTTTTTTCTTCTCTGTCATGTGTCTGTAGTGAAGCCAGGAGTGTGTCCAGTCAGAAAACCTAAACCATGGATCTGTCCCCTGATGACTTTCATGTCGTGTGTCGATGACAGTGACTGTGTCAACAATGAGAAATGCTGCAGCAATGGATGTGGACTTGACTGTATGCCTCCAGTTACAGGTATTGTATTATATTATAACGTCTGTTATTCGGCCATATAAGACCTGAGGATGTTGTACGGTGTATATTATTGGACCTCCTCAGACCTCGGCCATCAGACTTCAGCTTCAGCTATTGAACAAAACTGCATCTTGCTTCAGGTCACAGGAAAAAAGTCAGGTTATTATATGATAACAGGTTATTATGTAAAACATGTCCCGATAAGATTATTTTGTAAATTTGTATTGTTTGCTAGCTTTAATTGCAGGTTTAAAAACTATATAAAAACATTGCAAATCTCTAGTTTGTATATTGCCAAAATATGAAGTTAAAGAGTATTTTTGAGGGTTTTTTTACACTTCTTTTTTTAAAAAAACAACAATTTTCTTATTGTAAACAGCTTTGTGTACAGAGGTTACCAGAGAAATGGCTAAATATGCATTTGAGTGGTCAATCGATTAAAAAAAAAAAAATCAACTAAATACACTTTATGAAGGCCAGGATCACTGATACTAAAACTGCTCATGATGTGTAACATGTAGGTAATGTAGTTAACAAACATTTTACAGTCTTTAACTAAATAAATTATAGATTAAGTCTTAAAGCTACAACTCTGTTTGCAATAATGTTAAATCAAATTACAAAGCTATCACAGCAACTGCTTTATTTTAAACTAGTTTTTCAATCTATTCTTAGTTTGCTACATGGTTAAATTACTCTCAATTCTCACAATAAAATCAATATTTTGCTTTACAGTTTTATTTTACTTATTCAAAACTCTTCACAACGTTCTTCTAGCAGTTCATTTCACATATAAATGAAATGACAGGAATGACACTCATACTGACATCTAATTGTTATAATATTTTTGAAAAGAGAACGTGACTCTGCAAATTTATGGGGTTAGGATTGTTGCATTATTCTCTATCAATAGATTGAGATGGTAATTTATCATTGCATCTAATTTTATACAAGTAATAGATTATTTTGTGTTCCATCAACATGCCTAAATTTGGCCTATAGCATGGTTTCAGGTCCAGGGTAGCTTTACAAAATGAATAAAGATGATGAATAATAACTGGAATGCAATTACTAGCTATAGACCAACGCCACTTTTGCGTCATCGAAGGGTAACGCCCCCTTTTGGGGGAAAACACCTCTATACTGTCTATGGGAAAACATACGGATTTCCATGAGAACAGAACTTGCACTAGATCTGCAAAGTTTCTTGATAGCAAAAATGGCACAAACTTAAAGAAGCTGACGTTACTGAATACGGGGTTACAGAGGTGTCCCTTTGAAATGGTCGAAAACTGGATTAATGACCCCACACAGCGGCCAAATATGGACTATTCAGACATCTAACGATACCACTATCTCATGGAATCAGCAAGTAAGTAGCCTTTTTTATTTATTTATTTATTTATCATTTACACACTCACAGTAGCCTATGACAAACTACTAGACGATGAGGCCATGTCACTTGGATCATATTTAACTTGATTTTTGCTATTGACAGTTTTGTTGTCGACTAGCTATTAGAAAGACTAAGCTGTTAGCAGCTAACGTTACCTTATTAGACTATGTCAATAGCTTAAATCAAGTTAAATATGATCCATTCATCGTCTAGTTTGTCATACTGTGTGTTAATGAAAAAAAAGGCTACGTGCTTACTTGGCGATTCCACGAGATAGTGGTATCGTTAGATGTCTGAATAGTCCATATTTGGCCGCTGTGTGGGGTCATTAATCCAGTTTTCGACCATTTCAAAGGGACACCTCTGTAACCCCGTATTCAGTAACGTTAGCTTCTTTAAGTTTGTGCCATTTTTGCTATCAAGAAAATTTGCAGATCTAGTGCGAGTTCTGTTCTCATGGGAATCCGTTTGTTTTCCCATAGACAGTATAGAGGTGTTTTCCCCCAAAAGGGGGCGTTACCCTTCGATAACGCAAAAGTGGCGTTGGTCTATTCATGCTTTGAGTGTTTGCATTTTTGGATGAACTAACCCTTTAATGTCACTAAATGGCCAGACTAAATCTGAATCTCTATCCATACAGGCTAGGTGCCCTACTGAAGGGAATCCAGTGAGTGTCGAATACTGTTCCTATGATGGTCAGTGCCCTGCTGGACAGAAATGCTGCTCAACCACCTGAAATCATTCATGCAGTGTTAATCATATTAGAGAAATTATGTTATGAGTCATGCTACATTTGCCATGTACCTCCCATATGAATTGTTAGTTTTACCTGTGCGATTCTCTGTGATTTGACATGAGGTCCTCTCGGCAATGAATAAAACATGTTCAAAAGTCATAATTTGGAGCCTTTCTGATCACTACTGTGTGTCAGGCTAGACACTAGAGATCTTATTTTCATTCAGTTTGATTCAACAAGAATTCACAAAGCAAAATCTACGTTAATTGTTACTTAGTCTACCAGTCAACAGTTGTTAGCTAACGTTTTAAATGATGTTATGTAAACAAACAGATCCATCCAACTCTGAAATGGCAATGTTCATCAGGTCTCTGAATGAAGTTGTCCAATTTCATAATCCTAAAAGCCTGACATACCCTATGGATTTATGACTTCAGCCTACCTGGTTTTGTTGTTTGCTGAGCCTTTCTGTCCAAACTGTTTACAAGGCTACAACACAACCTGCCACATTTGAAAAATTTGATACTGTAAACATACTGTACAAGACATGAGATGTGTGAGGAAATGACTAGATTTAATTACCAAGGTAGCCTATCAAACCAGGTAGCGTGGACTCCTCCGATTACATTGAGACATTAACTCTCAGTAATGGTGAGACATTACCAGATCCCTATGCCATTTCAGACAACAAATGGATCACAGATGTGTTCAAGTGGCCAGCAATCAAATGGCCTGAAATACACATGTAAATTGACTTTTCTAGTTTAATGTTTTAAGCATCATTATTCCAGTCTTCAGTGTCACATGATCCTTCAGAAATCATTCTTATATGGTAATTTGATAAAATGTTAATTATTATTCACTATTATCATCAATGTTGATCTTATTTTTTTAAGCTTTCTAGGATGAATAGAAAGTTCAGAAGAAACGCATTTATTTGAAATATTCTTTTATGACATAAATAAACCACTCCATGTCATCTCTATTTCTGTTAGATATGCCATAAATGTGAAGATCCCACACACAGGAAACAGGGGTAGATCCGTTAGCAGTTTAATGGGGATAAGTAAATCATAAAGCCAGTCCAGGCCGGGGCCAAAATCCATATAAGCAAACCGTAAACAAGAAATAAAGCTAGAACAGGCAAGAACACAGACCTCCACAGTGGTTTGACGAATAACATGGACTCCGTAACAAACACTGAAACTACCTTGTAACCAATGACGTCAACGAGTGGATCTCTGATCTGGAGGCAGGGCTAATTTGCATTTTCATAGAACCACGTACTAAATGAGGCAAGAGTGTAGTTAAATTCAAGAAATTTTAAGGCATGAAGATCCTTTTCAAGGAAAAAATTAAATATGTAATTTTGGTAATCAAAGATTTTAAAGGGTTGGTTCACCCAAAAATAAAAATACCCCATGATTTACTAAGTCCATCAAAGTGCTTCCATCCATCATAAAAGTAATCCACATGGTTCTGCAGGGTAAATAAAGGCCTTCTGAAGTGAATTGATATTTTCATGTTTTATCAACTAAAATTTCCGTCAGACGGCCATACGCATCGATTTAGGGTGGAAGACTAATCTCTGACCCGACGTTCAACATAATGACAAACGTGGACTCGCAGAGGATAAAGTAAAACAAAACACTAGCCACGAATTAGAAGTCTAGTACTGGCTCAGCCCACTGCTCACCCCCCTTTTTCTAAGATTCTACGGTTGCTAAAACAGGACGAACATATCGTCGTCTGAAACAGCAGAGATTAACCAGAGTGAGCCAAGTTTCTGTACCACAGTCCACACCATGGATAACGTCTACAAAGCCATAGTCAGATGAGGATCAAGGGTCTTAATAGGGTCATTGTTTACAGTCAGCGCATCTGCATGAGTGCAATGGTGCGCCCGGCAAAAATGGCGTGATTGTAACAACGCACGTGCCTCCGCATCCCCCAGACACCATTTACTACACAAAAATGGAACCAGATGGAACCAGAACTTTACAGCTCTCTTCTGGATCTCCGATAGGAGATGGAATCTGCCCAGTTCTGCCCGGCAACCCAAACTGGGAGCGATTCTGTGAGTTGCCAGGATGTTTTTTGCAGAACTCGAGGTGGAAAATTTCAGTCGGGGTTTTGTCCCATGCAGGATTCCTAATTAGTTTAAATTTGGGCCCCCAGATTTCACAGCCGTAAAAAAGGATGGGTTTGATGATGCTGTCGAAGATTTTCAGCCACAGTTTGATGGGTGGGTTATATTTGAACAGGGGTTTTCTTATAATATGCCCTACGTGCTTTATCAGTCAGATCTTTTATTGCAGTGTCAAATTTTCCAGAAGCTGAGATTGTCAGACCCAAATAATTGACACATGAAGGGTCTTCTCCGCCATGGCCACCTGAAGGGTCTTCTCGACCCTGGTCCCCTGAACTGCCAGCTAAAGTATATTTACACCATATAATATATTGATCATAAATATATGGATATATTTTGTTCTGTAAGGGATCACTTCTTTCTTGGATGTTTCCAAACTCCCTGAAAACTGAATTTTTTAAGCCCCTCCTGAAAAAGAGTAATCTGGATAAAACCATATTGAGCAACTACAGACCTATCACAACTCTTCCTTTAGGCTAGAGCATTGAAAAAGTTGTTGATTTTTTAAATATCAAATATCAGTGTTGGTACTACTCAACCTCAGTGCTGCATTTGACACTGTAGATTACAATGTCTTGATAAACTGGAAAACTGTGTCAGGCTTTCTGGGATGTTTCTAAAATGGTTACGGTCATAATTAGAAGGGAGAGGTTATTATGTTAATATAGGAGACTAAGTCTGAGTGGACATCCATGATATGTGGAGTCCCTCAAGGCTCAATTCTTGCAACACTCCTGTTCAACCTGTATATGCTCTCACTGAGCCAAATAATGAGAAAGAACCAAATTGCTTACCATAGCTATGTAGACGACACCCAGATCTACTTTCTTCAGTAAAAAAAAAAAAGACAAAACTGAAGTTATTATGTCTGGAAAACAAAGATGAAGTTCTCAAGGTGAACGCATACATTTACTCTTGGGGTCAAACATTAAAAATCAAGTCAGGAATCTTGTGTGATTTTGAAGTCAGACCGTAGTTTCAGTATTCATTTAAAAGCAATAACTAAATCAACATACTATATATCATCTGAATTAGATGCTTTGTTTCAAGACTCGTTCATGCTTTTATCATTGGCAGGGTGGATTATTGTAATGGACTCCGCACTGGCCTTCCCAGAAAGACCATAAGACAGTTGCAGCTCATACTAGGATTATGAGCAGAACCAAAAAATATGAACACATCACCAGTCCTCAGGTCTTTACACTGGCTTCTGGTTACGTTTAGGATTCATTTTAAAGTATTACTTGTTTATAAATACCTCAATAGCCTCGGACCTCAATACATTGTAGATATGCTGACTGAATATAAACCTGTCCCTCAGTTCATCAGGATCACATTTCATCGATGTCTCAGAAGAGACTGACAAAAAAATAACAAATCAAAATGAATCTCTGTCTTCTCCATCAGAACTGTGTTTGTCTAATCTTTCTTTTCCAATTCAAATAGATTCTCGAAAGAATGGAATTGATAACATCTTAGCCCAAAAACTAGATAATTGTGTCCACAAAACTCTTTAAATTGAGCAATGGTTTGACCTCTGCTCTCGGTTAATTGAATGTTCACAGCATCAAAGTCTGGTTTCCAGTTTGGCTTGTTGCTGTGCACATAATACACATGCCAGTCCAGCTGGATCTGCAGGGTCAAATGCCTTCTAAAAGATCAGTGAGATAAGTCATTCTGGACAGCAAATACAAGAATTTTTTAATTTGTACTATTTTAATATAATAGAGTTTATATTATGATCAAAATATAATATATTATATATTTTGATAACAGATGCATTAGGACAATACAAGCAGAGAATAAAAATGATTAAAACATTTACAAAAAGAATTAAAAGAATAAAAAAGAGGATACATATATCAGACATTGTGTTCATTCATGTGCTGGGGTTAAAAAATATTGTGTTTTTATGTGTGCCATTCAGTACATGGTTAATATTTATGTTGTTAATAAAATAAACAATGGTTTTCATACTTTGCTTCGTTTTTTCTTTCTTTTTGATTTGCAGTTGTACTTAAGAGAAAGATATGGAGTGGAGAGAAGAGACCTGATGCACCTGCTCTTAAAAGTTAACCCCATAAAAGTATACAGATGTTGGGAGTTATTTTCTTTTCTTTCCCCTGCCATGAGATCAAATAAACAGCTTATGTTTTTAATTAAATTTAATTAATTATTATTATTATTATTATTTTATTGAAGGTAAACTGTATATGGAGCTGTTGATTAAGGAATAACTATTAATTTACACACACAGTAACACAAGAACCAAAATCACAAAAAAGCAGGGGAAAACAATCATAAATTAATAACGAGTGCTAATAAACACTTAGGAGTAGTTCACTTAAAAAAAAAAAAAAAATTGCTGATAATTTACTCACCCCCATGTCATCCAAGATGTCCATGTCTTTCTTTCTTCAGTCGAAAAGAAAAATGAAGGTTTTTGATGAAAACATTCTTTTTCTCCATATAATGGACTTCATTGGGAACCAAACGGTTCAAGGTCTAAATGAGTTTCAGTGCCGCTTCAAAGGGCTTTAAACGATACCAGACGATGAATAAGGGTCTTATCTAGGGAAACGATCAGTCATTTAAAAAATAAATAAAAAAACTTTACGTTTTATAAGCAAAAATTCTCGCCTTGCTCTGTTCTGTGATGCGCGTTCGTGACTCTCGAACTCGTTTATCAAAATGAACAAATCTTTTTTCGAGTAATTTCTGATTCATCGTCTGCTATCGTTTAAAGCCAGTGAAGTCCATTAATTATATGGAGAAAAATCTTGGAAAGTTTTCATCAAAATCTGTCATTTCTTTTCGACTGAAGAAAGAAAGACATGGACATCTTGGATTACATGGGGGTAAGTAAATTATCAGCAAACGTATTAATATTATTATTATTATTATTATTAAGTGAACTACTCCTTTAACCTCAATCGGTCCTTGGGGTCAATATGACCCCAATCGACTTTTCCTTAATAAAAAAAAATGGTTTCCTTTATCTGAGTGGAATAAGATTTTGTGACTTTTCCTACATAATCTATCTATACACACACAAAAAAACTGGGCTTGATTCGGTTGTTCTGAAGGTGTGTAAAACATTTTTTTTACAAATCTGGTCTTCGGGGTCAATATGACCCCACATTGAAATGAATGGGAAATGTGAAAAAAAACTAAATATTTTTTATTCATTGGTCCAAAAAAATATATAAATCCATCATAAATCAGAAAATTTCCACACAGAAATGAAGGCCTACTAGAGCATAAATGTGATGTAGAATAGACATGCTCACTCACACACACACACAAAAACACACACAAACAAACATGTATGAGTGTACTGCCACAGAGAGCATTTTTTAGAACTCACAAATGAAATCAGTCACAAATGCAGAACAAAGATATTAAAGTGTGAGACCTAATACACACACACACACACACACTCACACACACACACTGATTATAGTTTTACAAATTGTTTTACAAGTTTTTTGTAGCTTGTTATTGCTTTTTAAGTTCAGAATTTTATTGGAAAAAATGTTAGATTAGATGTTCACTCATATTGCTTTTGTTTTAATTTTTTTTTTTTGCATTCTAAAGTTAATTATTTATTTTTACACTTTTTTCAATGAAATCAACAATGTGCAACTAAAATCTGACTCCAAGTCTTGTCCTTTAGGTGTGTCTTATGTGGCATTTAGGTGTCCTTTTTCTGTGGCACTTTGTAAAAACAGACGTTTCAAAATGCATCAAAAACTACAACAATTATACTATTTAAAAAATTTATTATTTTAAATGTCCTTTCTTATGTTTATATATATATATATATATATATATATATATATATATATAAATTCATAAAATGTATTTCAAAAGTTGTGACAAAAGTAGTAGGCCACATGCAGTAAAATGAATGGCTCTCTATTGCCTCTGCTGGTCAAAACTATTTATTTCTAAAACTGTAAAGAATTTAGTTTTATCTCTAACCAGTAGATGGTGTAATTCTACAAATAACACCTAGCTCAATATCCAGAAGCAATTTAAATTAAATTTTGATCATTATTTAAGTGATTTTTTCATAAAAAATTAAGATTTCATTTGCAAGTTTATGGTGTGGTTGATGAATTGTGTTGTAAATAGATACAAAAGTACTTCTTATCTCCCAAAACACAGCATTAATGAATAGATGAGAAGTAAACAAAAAAAAAACATATATTATTTGTATTATTAAAAATGTATAGTTTTTGTACAATTTCTCTATCAATTGTTGGGGTCATATTGACCCCAAAGACCAGATTTGTAAACAGGAAACAAAGACCTTTTGAGGGTTAATCCAGATAAGAATTACAGGTGTTGAAAACCACAGTTGATTAACGTCATGCGCGTGCGCGCGAGGGGGAGTCAGATTCTGGCCTCTGGCAGGGAGACGAAATTGACAACACCTCAAACTCACGCCATTGGTTGAGCGCTAACTCAAATACTTTTTTGTCCTTATATAAGCGCGATTTCCCAGCAGAGTTCATTGTGTGACTGTGGTCGCAGATGGAGAGGATGGCAGCTCGAGTGTACTGCGCTGTGTTATTGTGTCTGGCTGGATGCTGGAGTTCAACAGAAGCTGCTCCAGGACTAAACAACACAGGTGAGATCCATGTTCTTTAACTTAATTACACAGCACGAAGAAATGCATTAAGAGTACAGACGTCTAGTTAGGCTAAAGATAAACTTTTTGGGGGGCAACATCAGTTTAAATAATTCTTATAAAGTTATATAAATGTATAATCTATTTTTATATTCTTAAGTTCTGTTTTATCTATTACTTTTTCCTATACATTTTCCATCGAAACACATGGATATATATTTTTACAGTAAAACAAGATTATTAATATTAATAATATGGTGGGGGAAAAAAACGTTACCAGATATTTATTTTTTGGCCATTAATCAGACTTTGATCAATCCTTATTTTTATTTTTAAAAAATAATAATAAAAAAAAATAATAATATATAAATAAAAATAACCGAAACTAAAATTAAATGAATAAATAAAAAGTTTTGCATTTAGTTTTGTTTTGTTTTTGTAGATTAAAATGAATTTGACAGATACCATTGGTTGTAGCTCTTGTTTCACACTTTTTTTTTTTTAAACTGAACTTTACACAGTTTAGGAATAAAGTATATTTCCAAACTAACGAAGATTATAAGGTCTGTAATTATTTTTAGAGAGAAACACGGCTAGTTCCAGGCAGATCTAGACTTAACTGCATTACGTACATAGCCTATCTACATCACGTTGCCAAATAATTTTACAAACGCTAAAGAACCAAAAACTCAGCGTTCAGTAATTTGGATTGTCATGTGTTTGTAACAGTAAAGCCAGCAATGAGAAATGCTGCAGCAATGGATGTGGACTTCATTGTATGGCTCCTGTTATAGATATTATATTATATTATATTATATTATATTATATTATATTATATGGCTGTTTAATGCTTGGATCTGATTGGTTGATGAATGTTGAAATATTAACACAGACTGAAAATATGAATCGCATATGTTAACGTGGGCATGGTCACCATAGTCACTTGCCAAATAACACATTAAGACATTAGCTTATATTTTAATTAGTTTTGTAATTGAAATCTAAAGTTTTTACCAATAATAATTTGTTTGGTTACACCTGATGGTTTATTTAGCAACCGACGATTAGCCTATAGTCCGCTCCGCTCGTAAAACCCTTCAGTTAAAGTGATAGTTCACTTTGAAATTAATTTTTGGTATCTTTTAGCGTCTTTGTTTCTGCAGTAGTTTCAATTTTGGATATTTTTAGGTCAAACCGTTCTTGTCTGTCAGTCATATAATGGAGGTCTATGGTCACCACCTCAAAGAGCATGCACAGAGAAGTCCAAATTAAACATGATTCAATGACTCGTAAATGTAAGTACACATTGATGGCCTGACACGAAGCGAGCGGTTTTTGTGAGAAAACGAACAGTATTTATATCATTTGTACCTCTTGTTACCTCTTGTAAATGAAATGAAATACTTAATTTTCTGGCTTGTAAATTAGCTAAGGGTAAAGGGAAAGTTCACTTTGAAATTAACCACAGCCACTTCCAAGTGATCTGAGGGCGCAGGTGCTTTGTGGCTGTGGTTAATTTCAAAGTGAACTTTTTGCTAATTTACAAGCCAGAAAGTTAAGTATTTCATTTCATTTAATCAATCAGCATTCAGTGAAATGGTTTCTTTGTCATGTGTCTGTATAACAGTAAACCCAGGAGTGTGTCCAAGCAGAACAATTGATCCAGGAATGTGTGTCCTGATACGATTTGTGTCGTGTGTCGATGACAGTGAGTGTACCAACAATCAGAAATGCTGCAGCAATGGATGTGGACTTCAGTGTATGGATCCAGTTACAGGTATTTTATTTATTTATTTATTTATTTTTTATTTTATTATTTAGTGCTTTCAATCGATAAAACAAATGAATCACACATTTTTCTGTAATTAATCGTTCTTTAAAATCGTCCTTTTATGTATATATTTTTTTTATTTTTATGCAGCTTTTTTTTTTTCAGGGGAACACACGGTTATAGTGGTTTCAGGCAGGTCTTGACACCTTTACTTTGTATCACTGTCAAATATATTTTTGTTATTTCAAAGGTCCTTACAGCCAAGAACAGCAAACGCACCAAAACCCATGACGAATAAAACCTGAAATTTTAAAGTAGAAAGACTAGAATAGTTCTTTCAAGTAAAATATATTCCAATAACATAAGGATACAACTTTTCTACGGTGAAAAAATCATTCAGCATTCAGTGATATATTCTCTGTCATGTGTCTGTATAACAGCAAAGCCAGGAGTGTGTCCAAAGACAAACAGTGAAGAAAGGTGCATCATGAAGGGTGAAGAGTTGTGTGACAGTGAAACAACATAAAGATGAAAATATTTTAAACATTTGTTGAATGGCATCTTTTTATATATATATATATATATATATATATATATATATATATATATATATAAAATGAAATGGGTGCATAGAGAATAAATGAAATCAAATTTAAACCACAAGTTCAGTTTTTATTAAGACTGAAATTGTTATGTCCAGTAAAACGTATTCCAATTATATTTTAGAGTAGAAAGACAGAAGTAGAAATCATTCATCATTCAGTGAAATGTCTTCTCTGTCATGTGACTGTCTAACCGAAAAGCCAGGATTGTGTCCAAAGACAAATGTTGCATTAGTAAGGTGTAAAAGAGTTGTGTGCCAATGCCAATGATTTTTCTGTAATTAATCGTGATTAATCATTCTTTAAAAAGTTCTTTATATATTTTCATATTGTAAGAATTTGTCATTTAATGTCCAAATGAATGTAGACACGGCATAAAGACAGAAGCAAATATCTGAAAACTTTTGTATAATGGCATATTTTCGTAAAAAGCCGTTAAAGGCACATTGAGTGTTATTGAAATCTATCAAATTTAACATTTATTAGGCTTTATAAACAACTTTTAAGTTAGGTGAACTTGAAACAATCTTCACAAACCCATTATAGTGAATGTCACATTTACCAGCCCTTCAATATATCAGAGCTCATTTTTTTTCATATCGGTCCAGTCAGACCAGCTTCGATTTTTACTCGCCCTGCTAAAATGCACAAATTGTTTTTGATCCATGAAACTTTGTAAACAGTGCTTTAAGATTTTCAGATCTGACAGAAAGGATAATACAGAAATTGAATAAAGTTATCAAACACTTTTGTTATACAGTCTTCAAAGAATAAATCCTAAATTAAATAAAGATGAATCCTTATTAAAGCTACAAAAGCTGTTCAGTCAAGAGCGGTGAATTATTTTCTCTCTTTTGTTTATTAACTAATGTTAATGACAGATCACAGTAGCAGGTTTGTTAGGCTGCTGTCACTTTAAGTACTGCCCTGCGTTCACTTTTGTGTCTTATCGTACTTAAATATTTTAAAAGCATTTGCATGAATGAGAGCGTGATCATATATTGTAAAGCTAACCAAAGGATGATTTTTGGGGGGGGGGGGGGGATTTGGGGGCTTAGTTAATTGCATTAAATATTTTTATCGATTGAACTGAAAATATTAATTGCATACTTTAACATGTTAATTTTTACATGCAATACAATATAATTTATGTAGCACATTTAAAAACATCTGGTGTTGACCAAAGTGCTTTACAAAAGCCAAGGAAAAAAAAAAAACATTAAAGGAGAACTCCAGTGCAAAATGAACCTTTGGTCTAATAAAACATCGGTACCTAGTCAACCATTCTCTGAAATTTTGTTTTCATGATAGTCGAATGTAACGAGTTTTATCTCTAAAAACTACTAACAAGGCTCAAAATAGCCCCAAAGAAAGACCAAAGGTTCATTTTGCACTGGAGTTCTCCTTTAAGATAAAAAAACCCTGCATACAACGGTAAAGAACAATAAAAATGGAAAACCTATGAACTAAGAGGGAAAAGAGTGATTATAGTATTATACTACAGGGCTGTTGAATGCTTAAATCTGATTGGTTGGTGAGGATAGTAAGGTGTGCAGTTATTTTCAGGGAAACACTAAAGTAGTTTAGTCAGGTCTCTTGACCACATTCACCAAATGATTTCAGTTATTTCAAAGGTCCTTACAGCCTATAACAGCAAAAGCATAAAAATCCATGACGAATAAAACATGAAATTTTAAAGTAGAAACACTGAAATAGTTTCCTTTCAGTCAGAAGTAGTCGACGTCACCTGAATGGGTGTGATCCCGCCATTAAGTTGACGTCTAGCATGTCCTCCGTTTCCTCCTTCTGGGAACAGTAGTGGGTCACAGACAACCAGGATGTTCTGTCTAGGAAAACGTGTTCTAATAACATACTGTAGGTACAACTTCCAAAATTATTTTTTTCTAGTGAAAATTTCATTCAGTGATATGGCTTCTCTGTTATGTGTCTGTTTAACAGTAAAGCCAGGAGTGTGTCCAAAGACAAACAGTGAAATAAGGTGTATCAGGAAGGATCTCGAGTTGTGTGCCGATGACGGCGAGTGTCCCGACAATCAGAAATGCTGCGGCACTCCATGCGGTGGAACTCGGTGTACGGCTCCAGTTACAGGTATTATATTATATTATACTCTATTGATTGTATTATAGTATACTGTATAGTGCTGTCAATCGATAAAAAGAAAAACAATTAATCACACATTTCTCTGTAATTAATCATGATTAATCGCACCCAACATTCAAGTACTTTAATTTGTTGATTAAGTGTGCAATTTTTACGACATAAAAAATATAAAATGTATTGTAGAAACAACATAAAGACAATAGGCAATATTGGAAACATTTGTTTAATGGCATCTTTTTATAAAAGGCTATTGATTTTAGTCATAATTGTAGTCATTCCACATTACAGTATCATTGAAATCTATCAAATTTAAAGGGCAGGTCTTGACCACATTATGTTCATGTCCACATCATTTCACCGAATGATTTCAGTTATTTCAAAGGTCCTTAAAGCCTACAACGGCAAAAGAACCAAAACCCACGACGAATAAAACATGAAATTTTAAAGTAGAAAGACTGAAATAGTTTCCTTTCAGTCGAGAACGTCAGAAGTAGTCAGAACTACGTCCTCACTTTCCTCCTTCTGGGAACAGTAGTGGGTTGCATACGCAACCAGGACGTTCTTTCTAGTAACATGTATTCCAGTAATATATAGGTCCAACTTCCAAAATTTTTATACAGTGAATTTCTCTGTCATGTGTCTGTATAACAGTAAAGCCAGGAGTGTGTCCAAAGACAAACAGTGAAATAAGGTGTATCAGGAAGGATTACGAGTTGTGTGCCGATGACAGCGAGTGTCCCGACAATCAGAAATGCTGCGGCACTCCATGCGGTGGAACTCGGTGTACGGCTCCAGTCACAGGTATTATATTATACTCTATTGGATTGGATTGTCATATATAGTGCTGTCAATCGATTAAAAAAGCGAATTAATCTTAATCTTTCTGTAATTTATCGTGATTAATCATTGTTTAAAAAGTTCTTTAAATGTGAAGTTGCGATATAAAAATATATAATGTCCAAATGAATTTAGACACAACATAGACAGAAGCAAATATTGAAACATTGGTATAATGGGATATTTTTATAAAAATCCATTAAAGGCACATAGAGTATAATTGAAATCTATCAAATTTAACATTTATTAGGCTTTATGTTAGGCCTTGATGCTTATTTTAGGTCTGGGACACTACCATACACATCCCCCCACACACACCTAAATTCAAACACTGGTTTTAGATCAGAAATTGCCAGGCAGGTCTTGACTGCATTATGTAATAAAAAGACATTCAGCATTCAGTGATCTGTCTTCTCTGTCATGTGTCTGTACAACAGTAAACCCAGGAGTCTGTCCAGGCACTAGATATGGACCAAAAGAGTGTACCTGGATAAAATTTGTGTCGTGTGCCGATGACAGTGAGTGTGCCAACAATGAGAAATGCTGCAACAATGGATGTGGACTTCAGTGTATGACTGCAGTTACAGGTATAATATTATGTTTTATATACATTATATTATATTAATTGTTATGTTCTATAATGTTATATGCACGCCACGGTCAATCGGAAAAAAAAAATTTTGTATCACACATTTCTGTCATTAAGCGCAATTAATTGCACCTAACATTCGAGTTCTTTTTCTAGGTGTGTGTGTATATATATATATACACTAATCTCACATTTAATTATTTAATCTCCAAATTATTGTCAAAACAACAAGGACGGTAGCTAATATTTCAAATATTTGTGTAATGGCTTTTTTTATGAAAGAATGAATCACTGATGCCAATACTGTCTCAATGAAATGTGTGTATACAGTATATATATATATATATATATATATATATATATATATATATATATATATATATATATTATAGATGTTGTGATTGTGATTATCATGAATAATTCAAACTGTTCTCACTGAGGCCTCAAATCTCACCATATTCATAATGAACTGAAACTATTTTTAAACTTCATAACATGAGCGGTCTTTCACGTTGTGTTTAACGCCTTTTTTTTTTTCTTTTTCTTTTTTATTGAGAAATCTGTCAAACTAAACTCACTAGTCTAGTAATCGGTATTACAATGAATTACAATCTGACGCTCTGCTTAACTGCCTCTAATCGCATCTTTTACAGTCTTTATACCATGGTCTGGGTGAATACTCGATTCTGATTGGCTGCAGGGTGTCCATTTAAAAAGTGATGAGGAAGCTTAGTAAAGGAGTTCTGTTGAAACTGACTGTTAACCTTTCGAAGTTAATTAATAAATGTGCTGGCTACATCAGCTGTGAGTAACCACGGCAACAGGTAGTCAAAGCATCTGTTTACAATGTATTATTTTATCAAAATAAACCTCTAGTTGGCCATTTAAATATGCCTACTTGTGTTATAATTATAGATCAAAAATAAAATACAAAGTGTAAAAACCATGG
Source organism: Pimephales promelas (assembly GCF_988280905.1). Classification (NCBI taxonomy): domain Eukaryota; kingdom Metazoa; phylum Chordata; class Actinopteri; order Cypriniformes; family Leuciscidae; genus Pimephales; species Pimephales promelas. The sequence goes on from NC_142788.1 coordinate 12,834,257, forward strand.
CTTGACAAGCCTAACTTGCAATAAAAATAAAATAAAAAAACGCTCACTTTCTGGCTCGTAAGTTAGTTAAACTGAAGGGCTTTACAAGCGGAGCGGATAATAAATATCTCCGGTTGCTAAAATAAACAGTCAGGCGTAACCAGGGAAACCAAGTTATTGTTATATTTTAATTTGTTTTACAATCGAAAAAACTAAACTAATGTTTTAATGTGTTATTTGGCAAGTGACCGTGGTATAAGCGGGTCAATGCCCTTTGGGGGTTTCCATGGTGTAGGTACAACCGACTTCGGCGGAGGCAACGGTCGTCCATTAAAACCTCCGCTGTGCATCGGATGGTTCACACCTCGCCGTCGTCCATTAGTACCTGCCAATGGACACCTCGTCGGGCATTAACCTTTACTCGAACAACTGCACCCAGTGTGTGTGTGTGTTTATGAGACCGGTGTTTTTGTGTGTGTGATCCAAAGATGGGTTACGGCCCAGCTAAGAGGCCCATAGTGACTTTATCTTGATGTAGTTGTAATATACAGTGTATTTTCTCCATCTAGATGTCTGTAGACTGCCTATGGACCCTGGTCCTTGTGAAGCACACATGCCCATGTGGGGCTTCGATTCTGCTGCGGGAAAGTGTGTGTCCTTCGTATATGGAGGCTGCCAGGGAAATGGCAACAGGTTCAACAGCCAGAAAGAGTGTGAGGAGTCATGCATGAGAAGCGGTAAGACGCTTATTTTTTGACTAAACCATAAACCATAAAACTAAACTAAACTGGCAGTTTTTAAACTTAAACATAATTCTTAAAATGGGTATAGTTTAAATATTGGTATAGTCTTATCTAAAAATAAATGGTGTATAATAACATTTTTAGAAGATATGAGATGTTTCCTGATTCTTTTTTTTTTTGACAATCTCTCGCCATAGCAAAACTCTTTGAGATATTCGATATCATTAAACAATTTAGCATTTTTAATCTATTTTCATAATTTTGAAGAAGTTTGGTTGTAATAAAAAAAAAAAACACTTAAGAGGAGTGAATAAAAATGTTAAGGCTGGTTTCGCAAAACATCCACATGTAGACCAAAATAACTGACTTCCTGTTGGGCTGGCTTAAAGTTGTTTGGCCTGATGAGATCTATATGTGTACTGAGTTTCATATTACATGCAAGTGTGTCTGATTTATGGACTAAATTTTTAGACCAAGTTAATTTAATTAATAAGCTAATTATATAAAACTATTGTCAATGCACTGCAATTAAACTGGTTATATGCCTCAACTTGTGTGTGTATATATATATATATATATATATATATATATATATATAAACTTATTTAAAAAAAATGCAAGGCTTAAGACATTTATTTTATGCATACCAAACACACAGCAGTAAAATGGTTAATCTAACCCCCTACAAACACAGACACAATCTCACAATCAGTTTAATTTACCGTAATATTATTATTTAACATGTTTGTGTATGTAAAAAAAATGATCACAAAAAAGTAATAAAATAAACCAACGTTGAGATTTGGGCCACTGGTGTCCTGGGCCCATTTGCCTGACATACTCTGCACACACACACAACCCCCCCCAACCCCCACACCCCCCCCCCCCCCAAACCAGGCAGGTTTTTACCTCATTACATATCCATATGACTTCGCCAAATGATTTGTTATTTCAAAAAACGCATTCAGTGATATGGCTTCTCTGTCGTGTCTGTATAACAGTAAACCCAGGAGTGTGTCCAAGAAGGAAATATGAAGCAGCAATGTGTCCCCGGGTAACTTTCGTGTCGTGTGTCGATGACAGTGACTGTGCCAAAAATGAGAAATGCTGCAGCAATCGATGTGGACGTCAGTGTATGGCTGCAGTTACAGGTATTTTTATGTTTTTAGTTATATTAGGCTTTAAAACTTCTCATTTAAGTGAACTTAAAACAGTCTTCACAAAAAAATGCATTTTAACAGGCTTAATTACAGGATAGTTCACCCAAAAATGAAAATTAGCCCATGACATACAGTACTCGCCCTCCAGACATCCTAGGTCTCCATTATATCATAATACGAATTCAATCAGAGTTGTATTAAATGTCCTGGCTCTTCCAAGCTTTATTATAGCAGTGAATGGCTGTTTCTGTTCTGCATTCCATCAAAGTGCATCTATCCATCATAAAAGTAATCCACATGACTCCGGGGGGGTTAATAAACGGCCTATCCCTTTAAGAATGAAAATAACTGAAGGAAATCTATATTTGATCAACAAATTAAGCCAACTCGTATGACTTATTATTTTGGTTTCTCTACCCAATACATGTAAAAATTACAAATGTAATTTGTCATGTTTGTTTAACAGCAAAGCCAGGATTGTGTCCAATCAAAAAATATAAACCACCAATGTGTGCCCGGATACGTTTTGTGTCGTGTGCCGATGACAGTGACTGTGCCAACAATCAGAAATGCTGCAACAATGGATGTGGACTTCAGTGTATGGATCCAGTTAAAGGTATTATATTATTATGGGCAGGGGTGCTAGGTAGAGTTTTAAGGGGTTTCAAGAGAATGTTGGGCCCCTTGCAGTGTTTTTTTTTTTTTTCTCTCTAAAAGTTTCTTCACCTTCACTGTTGAATGCTTGAATCTGATTGTTTGAGGTGTGTGACTATATTCAGGGAAACGCACAGCTTAATTAGTTCCAGGTAGTTCTTGACTGTATCGTGTACTTCTTTATATCACTTTTTGGTTATTTCAAAAGTCCTTACAGCAACAACAGCAAAAATGTTAGACATTCAGTATTTATTTATTTTGCGTCTGTCATGTGTCTGTATTACAGTGAAGCCAGGAGTGTGTCCAGTCAGAAAACCTAAACTGGGAATGTGTCCGCTGATGAATTTCATGTCGTGTGCCGATGACAGTGACTGTGTCGACAATGAGAAATGCTGCAACAATGGATGTGGACTTGACTGTATGCCTCCAGTTACAGGTATTGTATTATATTATAACGTCTGTTATTCGGCCATATAAGACCTGAGGCTGTTGTACGGTGTATATTATTGGACCTCCTCAGACCTCGGCCATCAGACTAAAAGTCTTCAGCTATTGAACAAAACTGCATCTTGCTTCAGGTCACAGGAAAAAGTCAGGTTATATGAAAACAGGTTATTATTAAACATGTCCCACTAAGATTATTTTGTAAATATGTATTGTTCGCTAGCTTTAATTGCAGGTTTAAAAACTATATAAAACATTGCAACTATCTAGTTTGTATGTTGACAAACTATGAAGTTAAAGAATACTTTTGAGGGGTTTTTTTTTACACTTTTACACTTCTTTAAAAAAAAAAGCTTTGTGTACAGAGGTGACCAGAGAAATGGCTAAATATGCATTTGAGCTGTCGATCGATTTAAAAAAAAAAAAATCAACTAATTACACTTTATGAAGGCCAGGATCACTGATGCTAAAACTGCTTCCCATGTCTAACATGTAGGTAATGTAGTTAAACATTTTACAGTCTTTAACTAAATAAATTATAGATTAAGTCTTAAAGCTACAACTCTGTAAGCTTTGTTCTTTGATTTAACATTATTGCCATCACAGAAACTGGTTTATTTTAAATTAGTTTTTCAATCTATTTTTAAAACTTTGCTACATGGTTAAAGTACTCGCAATAAAATCAATACTGTGCTTTACAGTTTTATTTTACTTTATTCAAAACTCTTCACAACTTTCTTCTAGCAGTTCATTTCACATTCAAAAATACACTAAAACTAGCAAAAGATTTAATTCATTCATCAGATCAACTCATTCTTCCTGACCACTAGCAGTGGTTTCACACAAACACACTCCTAAAACCCAGACATCAGGTAGCGTTATTCAATGTTCTTTTTCTTTACAAACAAAAATGACACTGACCTCTAATTGCTTTGATATTATAATATTTTTTTGAAAAGAGAATGTGACTCTGCAAATGTATGGGCTTAGGATTGTTTCATTATTCCAAATCAATAGATTGAGATGGTAATTTATCATTGCATATAATTTCATACTGGTAATCGATTATTTTGTGTTCTATCAACATGCCTGAATTTGGCCTATAGCATGGTTTTAGGCCCAGGGTAGCTTTACAAAATTAATAAAGATGATGAATAATAATTTGAATGCAATTCACTCTGTAAGTTACTAGCTATTCATGCTTTTAGTCTGGCCATTTAGTGACATTAAGCATCAGATGTTCAGCACAAAACACTCAATCTGGATCTCTATCCATACAGGTCCTTTACCCAACTGAAGGGAATCCAGTGAGTGCCGAATACTGTTCCTATGATGGTCGGTGCCCTACTGGACAGAAATGCTGCTCAACCACCTCCAATCATTCATGCAGTGTTAATCATATTAGAGAAATTATGTTATGAGTCATGTTACCTTTGCCATGTACCTATCCCATATAAATTGTAATTTGTACCTGTGCGATTCTCTGTGATTTGACATGAGGTCCTCTTGGCAATGAATAAAACATGTTCAAAAGTCATAATTTGGAGCCTTTCTGATCACTACGGTGTGTCAGGCTAGACACTAGAGATCTTATTTCCATTCAGTTTGATTCAACAAGAATTCACAAAGCGAAATCTACGTTAATTGTAACTTAGTCTACCAGTCAACAGTTGTTAGCTAATGTTTTACATAATGTTATGTAAACAAACAGATCCATCCAACTCTGAAATGGCGATGTTCATCAGGTCTCTGAATGAAGTTTCATAATCATAAAAGCCTGACATACCCTATGGATTTATGACCTTAGCCTACCTGGTTTTGTTGTTTGCTGAGCCTTTCTGTCCAAACTGTTTACAAGGCTACAACACAACCTGCCACATTTGAAAAATTTGATACTGTAAACATACTGTACAAGACATGAGATGTGTGAGGAAATGACTAGAATCAATTACCAAGGTAGCCTATCAAACCAGGTAGCGTGGACTCCTCCGATAATGGTGAGACATTACCAGATCCCTATGCCATTTCAGACAACAAATGGATCACAGATGTGTCCAAGTGGCCAGCAATAATATGGCCTGAAATACACATTTAAATTGACTTTTCTATTTTAATGTTTTAAGCATCATTATTCCAGTCTTCACTCTTCAGTAACTTGATAAAACATTCATTATTATTCACTATTATCATCAATGTTGATCTTACTATTTTTTTAAGGTTTCTAGGATGAATATAAAGTTCAGAAGAACAGCATTTATTTGAAATATTCTTTTATGACATAAATAAACCACTCCATGTCATCTCTATTTCTGTTTTATATCCCATAAATGTGAAGATCCCACACACAGGAAACGGGGGTAGATCTGTTAACAGTTTAATGGGGATAAGTAAATCATAAAACCAGTCCAGGCAGGGGTTTTTCAAGGAAAAAAATAAAAATGTAATTTTGGTAATCAAAGATTAGTTTTAAAGGGTTAGTTCACCAAAAAAAAAAAAAATTAAATAAATACCCCATGATTTACTAAGTCCATCAAAGTGTTTCCATCCATCATAAAAGTAATCCACATGGTTCTGCAGGGTAAATAAAGGCCTTCTGAAGTGAATTGATATGTTTGTTTTATCAACTAAAATTTCCGTCAGACGGCCATGCGCATCGATTTAGGGTGGAAGACTAACCTCTGACCCGACGTTCAACATAATGACAAACGTGGACACGTACAGTAGAGGATAAAGTAAAACAAAACACTAGTCACGAATTAGAAGTCTAAAACAACCATTTTTAAAGAGAAATCTTGGAGGAGCTTGAGTTTGTTACCCAAGTGCGAGAGGCGTAAGACACTTACGAAGTCCACTTGCGTATAAGTGTACGGCCAGAAACTAGTTATATGTTTTAAACATGGGTATTTCTCTTACACAAACATCCCTTCAGAAATCCTTTACCAACCCCCACAAAGCCATGTGGATTACTTTTATATTTTTTATAGTACTTTTTAAGTACCAGGTATTTTTTAAGTACCAGGTGTAAACAAGGCCTCGGACAGCATTGGTGGGATATAAAAATTAAGGGATTAATGCTAAATAAAGAAGTCTACTTCTCAATAAATATTACCGGGACTATCCTGAAAAAAAGTGCTATAATAAACTTGGGGTTAAAGGAAAATTAACTGCAGGTTGATACAGATTTTACTCCAGATGCTATGTTTAGGACTGATAAGAAAAAGAAAAAACACCATTACAAAAAAAGTAAACTTAGAGGGGCTTGGCAATGCTCGAGTATCAATATGTGCAGTCAAGCCACAAACAGGAGTTACACAACCTTTAAAGGTGCAGTGTGTAGATTTTTGTGACATCTAGCGGTTCGGTTACAAGCAGTGGGCTCAGCCCACTGCCCCCCCCCCTTTCCAAGAATCTACGGTTGCTAAAGCGGGACGAACATATCGTCGTCTGAAACAGCAGAGAATAACCAGAGTGAGCCAAGTTTCTGTACCACAGTCCACACCATGGATAACGTCTACAAAGCCATAGTCAGATGAGGATCAAGGGTCTTAATAGGGTCATTGTTTACAGTCAACGCATCTGCATGAGTGCAAAGGTGCGCCCGGCAAAAATAGTGTGATTGTAACAACGCACGTGCCTCCGCATCCCCTAGACACCATTTACTACACACAAATAAAAATGTTTTCTCCGGTTTTGAAAACTCTTCACGATCAGCAGATTGGTGACTCCTGTAACATTGACAGTCAGTAGTACAAATCAGCTGATTATCAAAGCCATAACAGCAAGGGAGAAGAATGAAGTTACACGTCCTTCTCAAAAAATTTGCATATTGTGATAAAGTTAACTATTTTCCATAATGTAATGATAAAAAAATAAACTTTCATATATTTTAGATTCATTGCACACCAACTGAAATATTTCAGGTGTTTTATTGTTTTAATACTGATGATTTTGGCATACAGCTGTAATGCCAAACCAGCAGAGGGAGCCCTCACCTGATTACTGACTGTGTTCCACTCCCTCTGCTTCTTCTGCACTCATTTCCTGTTTGACTGCTATTTAACCAGAGACCATTCTTTACTCATTGCGACGTATTGCCAGTTTACATGCCTTACCGAGCGGTATTTCCTGTTGATCCTGCTTGTCCATTGTGTATGATTCTGCCTGGTAATCTGTTTTTCGATTTTCTGTATTATTCCCTTTGTTTTGGTTGCCTGATCGGACTGATGTTTTTGCTTGGACCTTTTGCCTGCCTACTCACTCTTGCCTTTTGGAATTCCCCTTTGTATGTTGAAAGATCTGACTGCTACGGTACCTTGGTTTTGACCCTCTGCCTGCCTTATCGTATTTGTTTGTGGAAACTGTCTTTAATAAACTTCCGCACATGGATTCTAAATCAGCCTCAGCGTCCTTGTTACAGAATACTTCGCCTCCCATGAATCCAGCGGAAGTTTCGAACCTGCAAGCCTTCACTTATCAAAGCAAAATGTTAAAGGGATACCAGGAACAACTAACCAAGCTCCAATCAGTAAATGAACATCTAACACATTACATCCGATCACTCCCACAGCCAACGCCCAAGACGGTAAGCTTTGCTCTTTCTGAAAAGTTTGATGGTTCTTCTGAACAATGTAAAGGCTTCATTCGTCAAATCAGACTGTACTTTGATCATCAAGGGGATAAATTTGAATCAGAGGAGAAGAAATGTGCATTCTTAATGACGTTGTTAACGGGGAGAGCTATTGACTGGGCTGCAGCAGTTTGGGACTCTGATTCACGGTTCAAATATTCAGTGGAATATTTCATCCAGCAACTCCGTGAAGTGTTTAAATACCCCGCCGGAGGCAAAGATGTGTCAACACAAATCATTAACATCACACAAGGCAACTGCAAAAAAAATTTAAAAAAAATAAAATAAATGGGCATTTTTTATAAAATATACTTTATTTCACAAGAACATGTGCAGCATGCATTTTTTTTCGTGTAAAATAATAATGTCAAAATCTACAAGAGAGAAAATTCGGCATTGTTTTAAACGAAACAAATGTGTATACAAAATGACCAATTCAACCCTGGCAGGCCTGTTTTATCACAACAGTTTTCTATATATTTAACTTACAATTTATCAAATGAGTAACTCATTCTCAAGCCCATTTTGTCCTTACATTCTTGCTAAAATAACTATAATGCAATAACAATAATTGCACCCCTCCCTCACTTCCGGTAGAATTTAGAATTTTCCGGAGAATTTAATTTTTATCATTACATTATGGAAAATAATTAACTAGATCACAATATGCTATTTTTTTTTTTTTGAGAAGGACCTGTACATGAAACAATCCAACTTCATTTTACACCACTGACAAGGGAAAAGTAAATAAGTGTCTATGGCTAGTTTCTAGCATCTTTCTAGGTATAAACAAAACACGCTCTGTAAATTATGCTGAAACATGACATCACAAGATGTTGACCTTCATAGAAGGCTGCCTGCAGTTACATAGATATAAATGTCTCACTCTTGGGTAATAAAACATATTGGTTCATTGAGGAAAGCATTTATACACCACTGAACACAATTGTGGATCTTATTGCAATAGATCCTCAAATATTACCTATTGCACCTACAGTATAATTTGATACCATGTGAAACATGAACGGTGGCCCCAAGTTAGCAACTAGAGCTTAGTTAAATAGTTAAGTTAAATGGCTTGGGCAGATGCTTGGTCCATTTAGATCAAGTCTAGAACCTCAATGCACAAAGGTTTATTAGCGTGGCCCTATAAGTTAAACTGACAAGTCACGAAACATCCAACTCCGTCAGAAATCAATACCAAAGAGAAACTAATGTGTAGTTTCAGGAAGTTTATTAAATCACCAAATTCACAGGACCAGGAGGACTTCTCCACTAGACACCACAGTTTTCCCACTAGAGATGGTCTTGACGTGCACATCTCTTCCTGTAAAAAGTAGTAGAAGCATGAGGGGCATTTAAATAAATTCAGATCCTGAAGTCAATTTACAACAAACACTCACTTTTCCTAGCGCAACTTTGCTCACAGGAGCCAGAAGAGGTATTGCACACCGCTGTACTACAGTGGATGAAGATCTAACAGATGAGGAAAGGATTAAGCCATATAATTCACTATACATAGCACTAATATTAAAGTTCTCCGTAAGACTGTGGAGCTTACGGTTTCCTGCAGAGGAGCCAGTGATGCTGGATCTACAAATGTGAACATCTTCACAACAAAGCGCTTGTAGTGGGTTGGAAACTGAAGACCAGAAGATCCAGGCACTGGAACCAATGTGGTCAGGTAACGATCATCCTGGTACGGGCATCTGAGGGGCAAAGAGGCAGTCAGAAATGCCCAACAGCACACAGATAAAGACTAGCCTTACTCACCCATCAACCAGAAGGTCCCATTGGGGTAGACTGAGTGGATTGGGGGCTTGTGTTGCCCAGCAATGTCCCAGCATTAGGACAATGTTGGGGTCGGTCCTCTCCAAAATGCGCACCTCAACATACACAGGCTCTCGGAGGACTTTAGTAACTGGATAATCAGCGGCACTGTAGTAGGATGTGTACGCCTCGTCCCCTGAGGATACAGTGTTCAACTAAACTGCTACAACCTGGAGTTTAAGAGGCTTTAGGCATACTTGGGGCAAGCACCTACCTTCTGCACAGCCTTTAGTGACACATTGGCCATTTGCTAGTCTAAGTTCTACCCTGAGTGGTCCAGGAGCAGCTACTGGAGGTGGTGGAGGAACACTGTTGACCTCCACAACCAGAGCTTCAATAGAAGTACCAGAGTACCTACACTGGAAAAGAAGCCTAGACAAACCATGAGCTTGTAGCATTTGTCAGTGATTAACATGTATGATAAAGCATGTCACTTACTCAAAATGGCTGTCCCTTGTGATGGAACCAAGTGGTCCATTACCCACTTCATACGAGGAGCTCATTCGGTTTTCATACACCACATATCCACTGTCCTCCTGCATATAGCAACACTGTTGGCAATCCAATCCATTCTAAGCCATCCAGAAAATAAATATACACAAGCAGCTACTCACCATCATGCTCGTGCCACATGCGGTGACAGGGAACTGGTATATAACAAAGAAAGGAGTGGAACCCACAGGACTGCAAGGTGGGTCACTTCCACCCAGGAGACGGACTGAATCCAGGCTCAGTCGAGGCAGCGTAACATCTCTAGCCACCACCACCACAAACTGACCATCTCTTATACACTGGACAGTCACTGGAATGAGTTACTAATGAGTTTTTGCTGAAGATCAGTTTAACATGAACTCTTTGGATTGACTCACTCTTACCTGCCTTCCCATAGTAACACTGCTGTCCATTAAAGCAGCAGTTGATGGCAGCACACTCAGCATCACTAATACCAGGTGGTCCACATTGGATCTGCTCATAATCAGCAACAGCACATTTGTCAAGGGGCTCTGCCTGTGCCACTGGCTGCTTAGGCTGAGGAAATTGTTGACTAGCTTGCTGTTGAACAGACTGTTGAAACTGCTGAGGAATCTGTTGACTAGCTTGCTCTTGAACTAGAAATTGTTGACTTGCTTGCTGCTGAAACTGCTGAGGTGTCTGTTGACGAGCTTGCTGTTGAATCTGCTGAGGAAACTGTTGACTTGCTTGCTGTTGAACCTGCTGAGGAAACTGTTGACGAGCTTGCTGTTGAAACCGCTGGTCAGTTTGCTGGAACATCAGGGTTTGAGGATTCTGGGGCAGATTATTCCACTGTGGAACAGCGTGACATAAAGCACAGATCCAGACACAAAGTGCCAGAGATGGACAAGCACACCAACTTCCTGCCATTGTTCAACAACTATTCACACTGTTGAGATGCTGCACTTTGGTCTTTTTGTACCCTACAGACTGTGGCCAATTAATGATAATCCCTCCCTATTCATTAACAGTCATGATTCTCCAGACTTGCAAGGGTGGGGGTTAACGCAACCGCGGGATTCTATTGGTTCTTAAAACATGTTTGTTTGTTTTTCCACCCTATGTGAACATACACAAAACCACATATTGAGGCCATGTCCACACTAATACGTTTTCGTTTGAAAACGTATATTTTTCTCTCCGTTTTGGCCTTCCGTCCACATTGAGACGGCGTTTTAAGTCAACAAAAACGTATCGTTTGGAAAACGCTCTCCAAAGTGGATAAATTTGAAAACGCCGTTTTCGCGTTGTAGTGTGGACAGTGAAACCGGAGGTATTTCAAAACGATGACGTAAGTTTAGTCCATCAATAGATATTCATGTTTATCGGTATTGTGCCTGTTATGTGTTATTCATTTTTACACTATTGCTGTTACTTTCTATGTTACTTAATATGTGCTATTCTTCATAGCACAGTACTGCAAAGATAACAGATAATGTAGTCTACTCACATTGGCTGTCCTGCGGCAAAACAGGAGAGCAGTTGCGTTTTAGACCAAACATATGGTGACTGAATGGGACCTGGACGCATCCGTGATGGTGAGTCGCTGCCACAAAATGGCTATTTCTCTTTTCTAAATATATATATATATATATATACATGTGTGTTTTCTAAATATATATGGGCCTACTTAATTTCAACATATACTCTCCTTATCCAGTCCAATGAAAAGCATGTTGGGAAATCAACACAGCAAAGGACAGCAAATATCAGGAAATCAGGACAGCAAATACTCACTGAGTACATTTTCTGTCATATTTGCAGTACTGTGATATGTGCAAAGAGTGTGCAAAGTAACATTTTAGGAACAGTGTAAAAGTGAATAGCACAGGCACAATACCGGTAAACATGAACATCTACATGAATATCTATTGGCACAACGTGGATCACATGACTAAACTCTCATGACTTAAGAGTCACGGATGCGCATCACAGAACAGAGCAAGGTGAGCATTTGTGCTTATAAAACTTAAACTTTTTTATTTATTTTTTAAATGACCGATCGTTTCACTAGATAAGACCCTTATTCGTCGTCTGGTGTCGTTTAAAGCCCTTTGAAGCTGCACTGAAACTGTCATTTGAACCTTGAAATGGTTGGAGTCCATTGAAGTCCATTATGGAGAAAAATCATGTAATGTTTTCATCAAAAACATTAATTTCTTTTTGACTGAAGAAAGAAAGACATGGACATCTTGGATGACATGGGTGTGAGTAAATTATCAGCAAAAGTTTTTTTAAAAGTAAACTAATCCTTTAATTAAGGTAAGACTAAGCAGAAGTCAGGATCTGTCCCTTACCAATAAGCTGCCAATCTTAACTTCCTTCAATGGGAACTCATATAATCATGCCATGGTTTTCCATGTACACTTAGTTAGAATAATACTGCAATTATCAGAGGTTGAGGCTCACCCTATAGATTGTTCTAGGAACACTCTGTTGCTCTACGTGAAAATTCCATTATTAGTCTCTCCAGTCTAAGTACACATGACATGACTAATGCCAATTCTTCAGGTGGATCTCTAAAATTTCAATTGGCGTGCCCCAATGCTCCACCTAAACTGAATTTTAGTCTGTTACTAACTATCTTCACTGTTCAGGCATGTTATTTTCACATTGAATCACTTCACTCGCAGTACTCCAAACCGTGCTTCCTGATCTAGTCACATAGATATACAGTGTGTGTCGGACACTTAGGCATTTTTAAATGTGGTAATATTTAAACTATATGGACGAAGGAGTTATATGGATGAAGTTTTTACCACCAAGAAAGGCAGTGCTGTCTTTATGGCGAAAGTACTGGATTGAGACATCCAGAAGGAAATGTCACACACTATTGCTTGATTTTGAAATTAGTGGGGAGATCCCCGGAAGCTGAGGATTCAGGAAATTAATATGATAATGAAAATCCACTCAGGGGGACTTTTGTGCTTTGAAGCTGGTCATTTACGATGAGCAGTAAAGGACCAGCTTCAAAGCACAAAACCTATTTTGGATGATATTAAAAGCAGATTGTAAAAAAAAAAAATACAGGTTGCTCTTAGAGGAATCTGGACAATAAATAATAGTATCATCTGCGTAAAAATGAAACCTTGTATTATCAATATTAAAATCCAGACAATTTGTATGCTAAATAATTGACAGCACAGTTCTTTGAGGGACTCCCTTAACAACCTCAGTGGATCTGACTGAATACCTAGTTTCAACTCTGAAAAAAACCATTAAACTCTTACCTTAGCATTCAAGTTTAGAACTATGATGAAATGGTCCCTCTGTAGTTTTATTAGTCACCGCTTCAGCTGTGAAATTGACATTATTTCAACGTTTAATGTCAGTCGATTGCCACCTGGGGAACTTGTGACCATATTGGCCAACAATACTTTTGGGAAACACATTGAATGATTTGTGCAATCTGAATGCCGCTCCCAAACTGACATTTCTAGTATCAAAATGATAAACCTGCCAGACAACTTTTTTTACGGTGTTCTATGATTTAATATTGAGATGAGAAATGGAAAAAGTGTTAAAGGGAAAAGGTAAAAAAAAAAAAAAACAGGCAATATGAGGTGGTAAAGATTAGATTTTCACAATTACTTGTAGAAATTGTTGTACTAATTTACAGGGTGGTGAAACTGGTGCCAAATGCACCAATTTGAGCCACTGAATTAAATCCTTACAGTATACGTTGATTATTCCAACCCGATCTCACGTCCAAATCGTATGAATTCGACGAATGATTAAAAAGTGGCTAAATCGTAACAATTCATACGACCTCACTCGTACGAATTAGTACGACTTTGCTAAATTGTACATATTTTACGAATTGGCCAATTCGTATGACCTACCCCTTACCCCGGCCCTAAACCTACCCATCACTTGGGATTAGACAAATCGTACAAATTCGTATGAGTGAGGTCGTACGAATTAGTACGAATTAGACACTTTTTAATCATTCGTCGAATTCGTACGAATTGGTCGTGAGATAGCGTAGATTATTCCTAGGACAACAAACTACTATTCACGAGCAGTGTAAGCTATGTCACTACAGAAATGATTCTTATTTATGTGTCCTTGATTTTCTCTATTCTTGAGGCAGGATCATGACAGAATCATGTTTTGTGTACAAGCTCATGGCCTGTTGTTTGGGCCATATGCTTGTGTTGTCTCGTCACGTTACCCTGCCCCCTTATTATCCTCGTCTTGTCATCATTGCCTTGTTAGAATTACCTGTTCCCCTCATTAGTTTCTCCCCATTTAATCCCCTTGTGTTTGCTGTCCTGTGCCGGTTGATTGTCAAACTTTGTGATATTCTACCTGTGAGTGCCTTGTCTGGTAACAACTACAAGTTTTGTGTTAGTTTGCATTTTGTATTTACTGTCAGTTTAATGTCTAGTTCTTGTCAAGTGAATTCTAGTTTTGTTATCCTTTGTTCATCTTGCCCTGGTTTTGCCCCCCTCGCGGGTTTTGTATTCTGTTCTTAATAATAGTGAGTTTGCATACTGTCTGCATTTGGGTTCATCTGCTTTAATATGAAATCTAAAGGGAATTATGCCATGGTGCATTGAAGGGAAGAATGTAGTAAGCAATTCTTAGCTAGATGTGTGAAGCTGTTCTAACCATACAAAATTGATGTTTTGATGGAACACACTTTGTTTTTATGAGTGGTCAAGTTACACAATGAAGTACAGACACTTCATGAGGCGTTTGAGGTGTTCCATAGCAAAAACTATACTTAGTTCATTTCAGAGGAAGTACATTTAATGACTAATGAGGAAGGTTGTTTTACAAGATCGATTGGCTCTTGATGTATACTAGCCTCCCAGAAAGGGAATGCAAAGTGATTGCAACTGAGTGTTGTTCAAATATCACAGACTGGAAGAGCAGTGAACATTTAGCTTATGTTCTGCATGAACAGGTTGGCGAGGCAAGGCAAGGCAATTTGTTTATATAGCACATTTTATATACAATGGTAAGCTTTAAAAAAAGCTTTACATAGAAACAGAATTAACATACACTCACCTAAAGGGTTATTAGGAGCACCTGTTCAATTTCTCATTAATGCAATTATGTAATCAACCAATCACATGGCAGTTGCTTCAATGCATTTAGGGGTGTGGTCCTGGTCAAGATCTCCTGAACTCCAAACTGAATGTCAGAATGGAAAAGAAAGGTGATTTAAGCAATTTTGAGCGTGGCATGGTTGTTGGTGCCAGACGGACCGGTCTGAGTATTTCACGATCTGCTCAGTTACTGGGATTTTCACGCACAACCATTTCTAGGGTTTACAAAGAATGGTGTGAAAAGGGAAAAACATCCAGTTTGCGGCAGTCCTGTGGGTGAAAATGCCTTGTTGATGCTAGAGGTCAGAGGTGAATGGGCTGATTGAAATATCCACTCGTTACAACCGAGGTATGCAGCAAAGCATTTGTGAAGCCACAACACGCACAACCTTGAGGCGGATGGGCTACAACAGCAGAAGACCCCACCGGGTACCACTCATCTCCACTACAAATAGGAAAAGGAGGCTACAATTAGCAAGCGCTCACCAAAATTGGACTGGAAAAAATGGAAAAAACACTGGAAAAATGTTGCCTGATCTGATGAGTCTCGATTTCTGTTGAGACGTTCAGATGGTAGAGTCAGAATTTGGCGTAAACAGAATGAGAACATGGATCCATCATGCCTTGTTACCACTGTGCAGGCTGGTAGTGGTGGTGTAATGGTGTGGGGGATGTTTTCTTGGCACTGTTAGGGATTAACAATTTAAGGACCCAGAACCAGATATGAAGAATGAAGACCCGGAGTCAGAATTATAAAAAAATTAAAGAAAGTTTTACTGAACATAGTTTGCCATTTCATCAGCAGAAGTCAGCTTCAAGACTCACTCAGGAGTTCGTAGGCCGCCCCCTTACAGTTACAACAATCACAGCAGTTTTCAAGGTCTAAGCTACGTCATTGCTTACACGTTGAATGATTCTCATTGGCTAAGAAATAGATAAACACAGTAATTTTCCACACATATACAGATAGACGAAGCATATCTCCATCGATGATGTATCTGACATTCAGAGGCACGTCATGACCTTCCAGGTCACAGATTTGGGTTTCTGGCCTTCTCATTCAACCTCCAATAATGGCAGTGGTTCCTTAACCTGCAACCAAGAAGACTAACACTAAACTTTAGTCTAACTGGAGTAAGACTTTAACAAAGAAAAGGTGCCTTAAACTGTTGGCCTCTAATGCCCCCTTTATGTTTTAACACTCAAACATAAACCAAAATCCCTATTTCCTTATTATTTTCACTGTTACCGCATTCACATAGGACACTAGCAAATAAGAGCTCCTATCAAGGCTGAAGAGAGTCTGAGCGGCTTATTATCAGTTAAGTGTACCAAAAAGAAGCTGGTGACTTACATCAGCATGCATTTAAGAATATTATTTCACAAGCAAAAGCTCAAAGAATAAATGTATGTGTCGATAAATGATTAAGTAATAATGAATATACTTAATTATTGATTTTATAAAAGAAAAACATAAGCATTCAAAAGGATATGATATATATGCTGAAGAGGCAAGGGATTTGACCACCCCTTCAGCACACCTTAGTGACAATTGGGCATCGTTTAAATGCCACGTGCAGCCTACCTGAGCATTGTTTCTGACCATGTCCATCCTCTGATGGCTATTCCAGCAGGATAATGCATCATGTCACAAATCTTGAATCATTTCAAATTGGTTTCTTGAACATGACAATGAGTTCACTGTACTAAAATAGCCCCCACAGTCACCAGATCTCAACCCAATAGAGCATCTTTGGGATGTGGTGGAACGGGAGCTTCTTGCCCTGGATGTGCATCCCACAAATCTCCATCAACTGCAAGATGCTATCCTATCAATATGGGCCAACATTTCTAAAGAATGCTTTCAGCACCTTATTGAATCAGATGCACAAGTACAATAAAATCATAGAATAAAAATTATTAAATCAAAAACAGTTATAAAATAATTGAAATAATAAAAAGAGGATACATGTATCAGAAAAAGTGCAACCACAGATGTACACATTGTGCTCATTCACTAAATGCACTGCTAAACAGTTTTGTTTTGAGTCTGGATTTGAATTTGACTACTGAAGCCAATGGTTTTCATACCTTGCTTCGTTTTTTCTTTCTTTTTGAACACTCAATAGGCTACCATTTACAGTTGTGCTTAAGAGAAAGATATGCAGTGGAGAGAAGAGACCTGATGCACCTGCTCATAGAAGTTAACAGGTTACGTTTTTTTATGGCAGATAAATGGATGTAGCTGTTGAGTGTTGATTAAGGAATAACGATTTATTAATTTATGTTCACATTTTTTTTTAATTTACACACGCACACACAGGAACAGGAAGTAACAGTAACAAAAGTACCAAAATCACAAAACAAAGCAGGGGAAAACAATCATATATTAGTAACAAGTACTAACAAACACTGGAGTAACTGGAATTACAGGTGTGGAAAACCAGTCGATGAACATCATGCGCGTGCACGCGAGGTTGAGTCAGATTCTGGCAGGGAGACGAAATTGACAACACCTCAAACTCACGCCATTGGTTGAGCGCTAACTCAAATTCGTTTTCGTCCTTATATAAGCGTGATTTTCCAGCAGAGTTCATTGTGATCGCAGGTCGAAAGGATGACAGCTCGAGTGTACTGCACTGTGTTATTGTGTCTGGCTGGATGCTGGAGCTCAACAGAAGCTGCTCCAGAACAAAACTTCACAGGTGAGAAGATCCATGTTCTTTATCCTGGGTAAGATTTGTATGCACTTCATTTAGCGGAGAATATCTCAACTGCTGTAGACTATATGACCTCATTGAACAACATGTGATGTGTGCCAAAATTTTAATCTTTATAGAAATTCTTATACATTTCTACCAGTTTAATCTTCACATAAAGAGAAATACTTTTTGTATTACACTTTATCTTAAAAATAAAATAAAATATGCAAATTAGGCAATATCTCATTACATATGCGTACCTCTTGAAGCTACAGATTTTCTTTTTTTTATTGCAGAAAGGTAACATACAAACAATAACAAAACATAAACAACCAAAACAAAAATAAATACATAAATAAATAATAGAGCATAGTTCACATTCAATTTTAGCAAATAAGAGTATTACAAAACACCAGGGGTATTGAAGAGTGTATCGTAGCATTGTAAATATTTCACAGATTTTTCATTTTTTAACAATCTTATTGAAGAAATGTAGGAATCAAAATCATAACAAAATAAATTTAACATAGGAGATGAATTAAGGAATTTTTGTTTATGTATGTGAAATTTTGCTAATAAGATAAAAAGGTTAGCTACAGATTTTCTGTTGTGATCACAATGTTCACAATGACCATGTAGTGTAAGTGTTATACCTTTTTCACCAATGCCATGAAGTCGATAATGATTGCGTGTGTTTGCGGGTATGGAATGTCAAAGCTGACTTAATTAAAAAATAAATAAATACATAAATAAATAAATATACGAAGATATGTAAAAAAGCAAAAATACATTAATAAATACAGAAATTAATATATAAAGAAATGTAAAAAAGTACAAATAAATGAGTATTTATACTTTTATTTCCTTATTTATGTATAATTGTTTTTGATACAATAAATTATAAACGGATACTTTGACTGCCTGTTGCTATGGTTACTCACAGCTGATGTAGCCAGCACATTTATTAATTAATTTCAAATGGTAAACAATCAGTTTCACCTAGGGCTCTTTCTTCGTACATTGCTTAAAACATCTGAGATCAAATGAGACATCTAAGATGATATCATCATGCTAATCATGATCCGGCTAATTGGGTTCTTCGAACACTCCTGCCGGTTATGATTAGTATAGCTGGATTGAGTTATCTGAGATAACTGCGCGTTCTCCCGTTGGTTTATAAGGGGACATGTATCGATCAAGGGGGTAATCCATTGACCGGAAGTTGAAGCCTCGCGGGAGCTGCCATCTTGTAGCAGAACTTCACTTGCGTTAGCATTCCCATTGACTCCCAATCATTTTGGCGTCACTTTGACAGCGAATAACTTTACATCTGAGGCGTTTGAAGACCCCATTTGTCCTTTATTTATTTCTAAAGAAACACGACAATGTATAAAATGCTCCATTACCTTGTAGCTTATGTTATGGCCCCGTAGAAGCAGTTTTTTGTAAAAGTAGGCTAACGATTGTGTCATACCCATGCGACTCTCTGTCGCACAGTAGAGAGATTACCGTATGGACAGGAGAAGAAGCTCGCGCGCAATCGGGGAAACGTGGAGGCAAAATGACAAAATAATTAATCAGAATACCTAGCAAAATTGTCTCCTTCTCCTAGCTTATGGACAGCTCCTATTCACACTCTCCGCCTCTGCGAGTTTCAGAAGGGAATGATTCGGATTTCTCATGCCACATCCACTACAAGACAGAAGACAGATGGGTTGCTCTCGTCACATCTACGTTATCAAGCTCTGTTTGAGTCTGCGCGTCAGGGACGGAAGTGCTAAAAAATCGCCAAAAACAGGCTTGAATCGTCTCAATGGAGTTCCAATGAGATCACTCTGTCCACTTCTTATACTGTCTTTATACTAAATAGTGATCAGCAACGCTGCTATTGGCTGTTCAGCATGGCCAAAGAACACACCCATTTTTTCTCCCAAGCAGAGCAAGAGCTTTTAATGGAAGGTTATGCCGAATTTCAGTCTTTAATTAAAACGCCAGGGAACACCTCAAAGTGTGCAAAAGCCAGGAGAGAATGCTGGCAAAAGTAGAAGACAAATTAAATGTGTTTGTGGTGGCCATGTTAGATGTTTTAATAACTTATTATTATTATTAGCCTATTTTATTTTTATTTTCAAAATTTCATAATTACTTTGTTTATTGTAATGTCAGAGTCACCAAACTATAATAATGGACATGGTGAAAGTGAAGTACAAAAAAATTCTACTTAATGGTAATTTTACTAGGCCTTATAGGCCTACTAGTCTATTTTAAACACTGTTAAATAAATGATTGTCTGTTTATAAAAGCAACCAGGAAAAAGGCTGAGAATAAAATAAGGATGCTTCTACCCGGTATCACGACAAAACGTGAAATAATCACGTTGGTCCACTTTGGAAAACGTGTAGATGTCACGGTTTAACCCCCTCAAACGTGAAAACACGTTTGCGTTAACACGCTCCAGTGGAGAGATACCTGGATGTTGACCTATTCTACACGCTTCGCCTCTGCCATAACGACCTATTGGTTTTCATTAAACCGAGAAAATGGAAATTTGTTTTATTGACGATCACTGAGAAATGTTCTATTATTTAAGATGAAAAAAACATTTATTTTCAAGGTGAAAAGGATTCATTTGCATTGATCCACACCGAAAACAACGTCTAAATGTACGTTTTTAATGAAGTAGCCACCTAATGACAGTGTTACCCCTTTCGTTTTTTTCGTTTTCGGCGAAAAATTTACGTTTCTCCAATCTTCTCAAAACTCTGGATTCTGGTAGAGGGCCACGAGACTTTGACCTGAGTGCAAAAATGGAGGCTCTAGACCCTTCCAGAGCTGGGATATCAAAATTCAAAATTTCGACCCGAAAAAAAAACGACAGTGTTACCCCTTTCGTTTTTTTTTTAGTTTTCGGGTGAAAAATTAAGTTTCTCCAATCTTCTCAAAACTCTGGATTCTGATAGAGGGCCACGATACTTTGACCTGAGTGCAAAAATGGAGGCTCTAGACCCTTTCAGAGCTGAGATATCGAAATTCAAAATTTCGACCCGAGAAAAAAAACGACAGTGTTACCCCTTTCGTTTTTTTTAGTTTTTGGGCGAAAAATTAAGTTTCTCCAATCTTCTTAAAACTCTGGATTCTGATAAAGGGCCACGAGACTTTGACCTGAGTGCAAAAATGGAGGCTCTAGATCCTTCCAGAGCTGAGATATCGAAATTCAAAATTTTGACCCGAAAAAAAAAACGACAGTGTTACCCCTTTTGTTTTTTTCGTTTTCGGGCGAAAAATTAAGTTTCTCCAATCTTCTTAAAACTCTGGATTCTGATAGAGGGCCACGAGACTTTGACCGGAGTGCAAAAATGGAGGCTGTAGACCCTTCCAGAGCTGAGATATTGAAATTCAAAATTTCGACCCAAAAAAAAAAAAAAACGACAGTGTTACCACTTTCGTTTTTTTCGTTTTCGGGCGAAAAATTAAGTTTCTCCAATCTTCTCAAAACTCTGGATTCTGATTAAGGGCCACGAGACTTTGACCTGAGTGCAAAAATGGAGGCTCTAGACCCTTCCAGAGCTGAGATATCGAAATTCAAAATTTGACCCGAAAAAAAAACGACAGTGTTACCCCTTTCGTTTTTTTCGTTTTTGGGCGAAAAATTAAGTTTCTCCAATCTTCTCAAAACTCTGGATTCTTATAAAGGGCCACGAGACTTTGACCTGAGAGCAAAAATGGAGGCTCTAGACCCTTCCAGAGTTGACATATCGAAAATTCAAAATTTCGACCCGAAAAAAAAAAACGACAGTGTTACCCCTTTTGTTTTTTTCGTTTTCGGGCGAAAAATTACGTTTCTCCAATCTTCTCAAAACTCTGGATTCTGATAGAGGGCCACGAGACTTTGACCTGAGTGCAAAAATGGAGGCTCTAGACCCTTCCAGAGCTGAGATATCGAAATTCAAAATTTCGAGCCGAAAAAAAACCGACAGTGTTAACCCTTTCGTTTTTTTTCGTTTTCGGGCGAAAAATTAAGTTTCTCCAATCTTCTCAAAACTCTGGATTCTGATAGAGGGCCACGAGACTTTGACCTGAGTGCAAAAATGGAGGCTCTAGACCCTTCCAGAGCTGACATATCGAAATTCAAAATTTTTTGCACCAAAAAAAAACGACAGTGTTACCCCTTTCGTTTTTTCCATTTTCGTTAAAAAAATTAAGTTTCTCCAATCTTCTCAAAACTCTGGATTCTGATAGAGGGCCACGAGACTTTGACCTGAGTGCAAAAATGGAGGCTCTAGACCCTTCCAGAGCTGAGATATCGAAATTCAAAATTTCGACCCGAAAAAAAAACGACAGTGTTACCCCTTTTTTTTTTTTTTTTTGGCGAAAAATTAAGTTTCTCCAATGTTCTCAAAACTCTGGATTCTGATAGAGGGCCACAAGACTTTGACCTGAGTGCAAAAATGGAGTTTCTAGACCCTTCCAGAGCTGAGATATCAAAATTCAAAATTTCGACCCGAAAAAAAAACGACAGTGTTACCCCTTTCGTTTTTTGTCATTTTTGGCGAAAAATTAAGTTTCTCCAATCTTCTCAAAACTCTGGATTCTGATAGAGGGCCACGAGACTTTGACCTGAGTGCAAAAATGGAGTTTCTAGACCCTTCCAGAGCTGAGATATCGAAATTCAAAATTTCGAGCCGAAAAAAAAAAACGACAGTGTTACCCCTTTCGTTTTTTTTCGTTTTCGGGCGAAAAATTAAGTTTCTCCAATCTTCTTAAAACTCTGGATTCTGATAAAGGGCCACGAGACTTTGACCTGAGTGCAAAAATGGAGGCTGTAGACCCTTCCAGAGCTGAGATATTGAAATTCAAAATTTCGACCCAAAAAAAAAAACGACAGTGTTACCCCTTTCGTTTTTTTCGTTTTCGGGCGAAAAATTAAGTTTCTCCAATCTTCTCAAAACTCTGGATTCTGATAAAGGGCCACGAGACTTTGACCTGAGTGCAAAAATGGAGGCTCTAGACCCTTCCAGAGCTGAGATATCGAAATTCAAAATTTCGACCCGAAAAAAAAAAACGACAGTGTTACCCCTCTCGTTTTTTTTCGTTTTCGGTCGAAAAATTAAGTTTCTCCAATCTTCTCAAAACTCTGGATTCTGATAAAGGGCCACGAGACTTTGACCTGAGTGCAAAAATGGAGGCTCTAGACCCTTCCAGAGCTGAGATATCGAAATTCAAAATTTCGACCCGAAAAAAAAAACGACAGTGTTACCCCTTTCGTTTTTTTCGTTTTCGGGCGAAAAATTAAGTTTCTCCAATCTTCTCAAAACTCTGGATTCTGATAAAGGGCCACAAGACTTTGACCTGAGAGCAAAAATGGAGGCTCTAGACCCTTCCAGAGCTGACATATCGAAATTCAAAATTTCGAGCCGAAAAAAAAAACCGACAGTGTTACCCCTTTCGTTTTTTTTTCGTTTTCGGGCGAAAAATTAAGTTTCCCCAATCTTCTCAAAACTCTGTATTCTGATAGAGGGCCATAAGACTTAGTCCTGAGTTCAAAAATGGAGGCTCTAGACCCTTCCAGAGCTGAGATATCTAAACTCAAAATTTCGACCCGAAAAAAAAAAAACGACAGTGGTACCCCTTACGTTTTTTTGGGGGGGGGGGGGGCGAAAAATTAAGTTTCCCCAATCTTCTCAAAACTCTGGATTCTGATAGAGGGCCATGAGACTTACCCCTGAGTGCAAAAATGGAGGCTCTAGACCCTTCCAGAGCTGAGATATAGAAACTCAAAATTTCGACCAGAAAAAAAAACGACAGTGGTACCCCTTATGTTTTTTTTTTTTCGGGTGAAAAATTAAGTATCCCCAATCTTCTCAAAACTCTGGATTCTGATAGAGGGCCATGAGACTTAGTCCTGAGTGCAAAAATGGAGGCTCTAGACCCTTCCAGAGCTGAGATATCTAAACTCAAAATTTCGACCTGAAAAAAAAACGACAGTGGTACCCCTTACGTTTTTTTTGGGGGGGGGCGAAAAATTAAGTTTCCCCAATCTTCTCAAAACTCTGCATTCTGATAGAGGGTCATGAGACTTAGTCCTGAGTGCAAATATGGAGGCTCTAGACCCTTCCAGAGCTGAGATATCTAAACTCAAAATTTCGACCCGAAAAAAAAACGACAGTGGTACCCCTTACGTTTTTTTTTTTTCCGGTGAAAAATTAAGTATCCCCAATCTTCTCAAAACTCTGGATTCTGATAGAGGGCCATGAGACTTAGTCCTGAGTGCAAAATTGGAGGCTCTAGACCCTTCCAGAGCTGAGATATCAAAACTCAAAATTTCGACCCGAAAAAAAAAACGACAGTGGTACCCCTTACGTTTTTTTTGGGGGGGGGGGCGAAAAATTAAGTTTCCCCAATCTTCTCAAAACTCTGGATTCGGATAGAGGGTCATGAGACTTAGTCCTGAGTGCAAATATGGAGGCTCTAGACCCTTCCAGAGCTGAGATATCTAAACTCAAAATTTCGACCCGAAAAAAAAACGACAGTGGTACCCCTTACGTTTTTTTTTTTTCCGGTGAAAAATTAAGTATCCCCAATCTTCTCAAAACTCTGGATTCTGATAGAGGGCCATGAGACTTAGTCCTGAGTGCAAAATTGGAGGGTCTAGACCCTTCCAGAGCTGAGATATCTAAACTCGAAATTTCGACCTAAAAATATACGACAGTGGTACCCCTTACGTTTTTTTGGGGGGGGCGAAAAATTAAGTTTCCCCAATCTTCTCAAAATAGAGGGCCATGAGACTTAGTCCTGAGTGCAAAAATGGAGGCTCTAGACCCTTCCAGAGCTGAGATATCGAAACTCAAAATTTCGACCGGACAAAAAAACGACAGTGGTACCCCTTACGTTTTTTTGTCATTTTTGGCGAAAAATTAAGTTTCTCCAATCTTCTCAAAACTCTGGATTCTGATAGAGGGCCACGAGACTTTGACCTGAGTGCAAAAATGGAGTTTCTAGACCCTTCCAGAGCTGAGATATCGAAATTCAAAATTTCGAGCCGAAAAAAAAAAACGACAGTGTTACCCCTTTCGTTTTTTTTCGTTTTCGGGCGAAAAATTAAGTTTCTCCAATCTTCTTAAAACTCTGGATTCTGATAAAGGGCCACGAGACTTTGACCTGAGTGCAAAAATGGAGGCTGTAGACCCTTCCAGAGCTGAGATATTGAAATTCAAAATTTCGACCCAAAAAAAAAAACGACAGTGTTACCCCTTTCGTTTTTTTCGTTTTCGGGCGAAAAATTAAGTTTCTCCAATCTTCTCAAAACTCTGGATTCTGATAAAGGGCCACGAGACTTTGACCTGAGTGCAAAAATGGAGGCTCTAGACCCTTCCAGAGCTGAGATATCGAAATTCAAAATTTCGACCCGAAAAAAAAAACGACAGTGTTACCCCTCTCGTTTTTTTTCGTTTTCGGTCGAAAAATTAAGTTTCTCCAATCTTCTCAAAACTCTGGATTCTGATAAAGGGCCACGAGACTTTGACCTGAGTGCAAAAATGGAGGCTCTAGACCCTTCCAGAGCTGAGATATCGAAATTCAAAATTTCGACCCGAAAAAAAAAACGACAGTGTTACCCCTTTCGTTTTTTTCGTTTTCGGGCGAAAAATTAAGTTTCTCCAATCTTCTCAAAACTCTGGATTCTGATAAAGGGCCACAAGACTTTGACCTGAGAGCAAAAATGGAGGCTCTAGACCCTTCCAGAGCTGACATATCGAAATTCAAAATTTCGAGCCGAAAAAAAAAACCGACAGTGTTACCCCTTTCGTTTTTTTTTCGTTTTCGGGCGAAAAATTAAGTTTCCCCAATCTTCTCAAAACTCTGGATTCTGATAGAGGGCCATGAGACTTACCCCTGAGTGCAAAAATGGAGGCTCTAGACCCTTCCAGAGCTGAGATATAGAAACTCAAAATTTCGACCAGAAAAAAAACCGACAGTGGTACCCCTTATGTTTTTTTTTTTCGGGTGAAAAATTAAGTATCCCCAATCTTCTCAAAACTCTGGATTCTGATAGAGGGCCATGAGACTTAGTCCTGAGTGCAAAAATGGAGGCTCTAGACCCTTCCAGAGCTGAGATATCTAAACTCAAAATTTCGACCTGAAAAAAAAACGACAGTGGTACCCCTTACGTTTTTTTTGGGGGGGGGCGAAAAATTAAGTTTCCCCAATCTTCTCAAAACTCTGCATTCTGATAGAGGGTCATGAGACTTAGTCCTGAGTGCAAATATGGAGGCTCTAGACCCTTCCAGAGCTGAGATATCTAAACTCAAAATTTCGACCCGAAAAAAAAACGACAGTGGTACCCCTTACGTTTTTTTTTTCCGGTGAAAAATTAAGTATCCCCAATCTTCTCAAAACTCTGGATTCTGATAGAGGGCCATGAGACTTAGTCCTGAGTGCAAAATTGGAGGCTCTAGACCCTTCCAGAGCTGAGATATCAAAACTTAAAATTTCGACCCGAAAAAAAAACGACAGTGGTACCCCTTACGTTTTTTTTGGGGGGGGGGGGGGGGCGAAAAATTAAGTTTCCCCAATCTTCTCAAAACTCTGGATTCGGATAGAGGGTCATGAGACTTAGTCCTGAGTGCAAATATGGAGGCTCTAGACCCTTCCAGAGCTGAGATATCTAAACTCAAAATTTTGACCCGAAAAAAAAACGACAGTGGTACCCCTTACGTTTTTTTTTTTTCCGGTGAAAAATTAAGTATCCCCAATCTTCTCAAAACTCTGGATTCTGATAGAGGGCCATGAGACTTAGTCCTGAGTGCAAATATGGAGGCTCTAGACCCTTCCAGAGCTGAGATATCTAAACTCAAAATTTCGACCAGAAAAAAAAACGACAGTGGTACCCCTTACGTTTTTTTTTTTTCGGGTGAAAAATTAAGTATCCCCAATCTTCTCAAAACTCTGGATTCTGATAGAGGGCCATGAGACTTAGTCCTGAGTGCAAAAATGGAGGCTCTAGACCCTTCCAGAGCTGAGATATCGAAACTCAAAATTTCGACCCGAAAAAAAAAACGACAGTGGTACCCCTTACGTTTTTTTTGGGGGGGGGGGCGAAAAATTAAGTTTCCCCAATCTTCTCAAAACTCTGCATTCTGATAGAGGGCCATGAGACTTAGTCCTGAGTGCAAAAATGGAGGCTCTAGACCCTTCCAGAGCTGAGATATCGAAACTCAAAATTTCGACCCGAAAAAAAAAACGACAGTGGTACCCCTTACGTTTTTTTTTTGGGGGGGGGGGGGGCGAAAAATTAAGTTTCCCCAATCTTCTCAAAACTCTGGATTCGGATAGAGGGTCATGAGACTTAGTCCTGAGTGCAAATATGGAGGCTCTAGACCCTTCCAGAGCTGAGATATCGAAACTCAAAATTTCGACCGGACAAAAAAACGACAGTGGTACCCCTTACGTTTTTTTGGGGGGGGGCGAAAAATTAAGTTTCCCCAATCTTCTCAAAACTCTGGATTCGGATAGAGGGCCATGAGACTTAGTCCTGAGTGCAAATATGGAGGCTCTAGACCCTTCCAGAGCTGAGATATCGAAAATCAAAATTTCGACCTGAAAAAAAAAAACGACAGTGGTACCCCTTACATTTTTTTTGGGGGGGGGGGGCGAAAAATTAAGTTTCCCCAATCTTCTCAAAACTCTGGATTCTGATAGAGGGCCATGAGACTTAGTCCTGAGTGCAAAAATGGAGGCTCTAGACCCTTCCAGAGCTGAGATATAGAAACTAAAAATTTCGACCAGAAAAAAAAACGACAGTGGTACCCCTTATGTTTTTTTTTTTTTCGGGTGAAAAATTAAGTATCCCCAGTCTTCTCAAAACTCTGGATTCTGATAGAGGGCCATGAGACTTAGTCCTGAGTGCAAAAATGGAGGCTCTAGACCCTTCCATTGCTGAGATATCTAAACTCAAAATTTTGACCTGAAAAAAAAACGACAGTGGTACCCCTTACGTTTTTTTTGGGGGGGGGGGGGGCGAAAAATTAAGTTTCCCCAATCTTCTCAAAACTCTGGATTCTGATAGAGGACCATGAGACTTAGTCCTGAGTGCAAAATTGGAGGCTCTAGACCCTTCCAGAGCTGAGATATCGAAACTCAAAATTTCGACCCGAAAAAAAAACCGACAGTGGTACCCCTTACGTTTTTTTTTTTGGGGGGGGGGGGGGGGGGGCGAAAAATTAAGTTTCCCCAATCTTCTCAAAACTCTGGATTCGGATAGAGGGTCACGAGACTTAGTCCTGAGTGCAAAAATGGAGGCTCTAGACCCTTCCAGAGCTGAGATATCTAAACTCAAAATTTCGACCCGAAAAAAAAAACGACAGTGGTACCCCTTACGTTTTTTTTTTTTTTCGGGTGAAAAATTAAGTATCCCCAATCTTCTCAAAACTCTGGATTCTGATAGAGGGCCATGAGACTTAGTCCTGAGTGCAAAAATGGAGGCTCTAGACCCTTCCAGAGCTGAGATATCTAAACTCGAAATTTCGACCTAAAAAAAAAACGACAGTGGTACCCCTTACATTTTTTTTGGGGGGGGGGGGGGGGGCGAAAAATTAAGTTTCCCCAATCTTCTCAAAACTCTGGATTCTGATAGAGGGCCATGAGACTTAGTCCTGAGTGCAAAAATGGAGGCTCTAGACCCTTCCAGAGCTGAGATATCGAAACTCAAAATTTCGACCGGACAAAAAAACGACAGTGGTACCCCTTACGTTTTTTTGGGGGGGGCAAAAAATTAAGTTTCCCCAATCTTCTCAAAACTCTGGATTCGGATAGAGGGCCATGAGACTTAGTCCTGAGTGCAAATATGGAGGCTCTAGACCCTTCCAGAGCTGAGATATCTAAACTCAAAATTTCGACCTGAAAAAAAAACGACAGTGGTACCCCTTACGTTTTTTTGGGGGGGGGCAAAAAATTAAGTTTCCCCAATCTTCTCAAAACTCTGGATTCTGATAGAGGGCCATGAGACTTAGTCCTGAGTGCAAAAATGGAGGCTCTAGACCCTTCCAGAGCTGAGATATCGAAACTCAAAATTTCGACCTGAAAAAAAACGACAGTGGTACCCCTTACGTTTTTTTTTGGGGGGGGGGGGGGCGAAAAATTAAGTTTCCCCAATCTTCTCAAAACTCTGGATTCTGATAGAGGGCCATGAGACTTAGTCCTGAGTGCAAAAATGGAGGCTCTAGACCCTTCCAGAGCTGAGATATCGAAACTCAAAATTTCGACCCGAAAAAAAAAACGACAGTGGTACCCGAAAAATTAAGTTTCCCCGATCTTCTCAAAACTCTGGATTCGGATAGAGGGCCATGAGACTTAGTCCTGAGTGCAAAAATTGAGGCTCTAGACCCTTCCAGAGCTGAGATATCTAAACTCAAAATTTCGACCCGAAAAAAAAAACGACAGTGGTACCCCTTACGTTTTTTTTTTTCGGGTGAAAAATTAAGTATCCCCAATCTTCTCAAAACTCTGGATTCTGATAGAGGGCCATGAGACTTAGTCCTGAGTGCAAAATGGAGGCTCTAGACCCTTCCAGAGCTGAGATATCTAAACTCGAAATTTCGACCTAAAAAAAACCCGACAGTGGTACCCCTTACGTTTTTTTTTGGGGGGGGGGGCGAAAAATTAAGTTTCCCCAATCTTCTCAAAACTCTGTATTCTGATAGAGGGCCATGAGACTTAGTCCTGAGTGCAAAAATGGAGGCTCTAGACCCTTCCAGAGCTGAGATATCGAAACTCAAAATTTCGACCCGAAAAAAAAAACGACAGTTGTACCCCTTACGTTTTTTTTGGGGGGGGGGGGGGCGAAAAATTAAGTATCCCCAATCTTCTCAAAACTCTGGATTCGGATAGAGGGCCATGAGACTTAGTCCTGAGTGCAAAAATGGAGGCTCTAGACCCTTCCAGAGCTGAGATATCTAAACTCAAAATTTCGACCCGAAAAAAAACGACAGTGGTACCCCTTACGTTTTTTTGGGGGGGGGGGGGGGGGCGAAAATTAAGTTTCCCCAATCTTCTCAAAACTCTGGATTCTGATAGAGGGCCATGAGACTTAGTCCTGAGTGCAAAAATGGAGGCTCTGGACCCTTCCAGAGCTGAGATATTTAAACTCAAAATTTCGACCTGAAAAAAAAACGACAGTGGTACCCCTTATGTTTTTTTGGGGGGGGCAAAAAATTAAGTTTCCTCAATCTTCTCAAAACTCTGGATTCTGATAGAGGGCCATGAGACTTAGTCCTGAGTGCAAAAATGGAGGCTCTGGACCCTTCCAGAGCTGAGATATCGAAACTCAAAATTTCGAACGGAAAAAAAAACTACAGTGGTACCCCATACGTTTTTTTTGGGGGGGTGAAAAATTAAGTTTCCCCAATCTTCTCAAAACTCTGGATTCGGATAGAGGGCCATGAGACTTAGTCCTGAGTGCAAAAATGTAGGCTGTAGACCCTTCCAGAGCTGAGATATCTAAACTCAAAATTTCTACCAGAAAAAAAAAACGACAGTGGTACCCCTTACGTTTTTTTTGGGGGGTGCGAAAAATTAAGTTTCCCCAATCTTCTCAAAACTCTGGATTCTGATAGAGGGCCATGAGACTTACCCCTGAGTGCAAAAATGGAGGCTCTAGACCCTTCCAGAGCTGAGATATCGAAACTCAAAATTTCGACCAGAAAAAAAAAACGACAGTGGTACCCCTTACGTTTTTTTTGGGGGGGCGAAAAATTAAGTTTCCCCAATCTTCTCAAAACTCTGGATTCTGATAGAGGGCCATGAGACTTAGTCCTGAGTGCAAAAATGGAGGCTCTAGACCCTTCCAGAGCTGAAATATCGAAACTCAAAATTTCGACCGGAAAAAAAAACGACAGTGGTACCCCTTACGGTTTTTTTTTTGGGGGGGGGGGGGGGCGAAAAATTAAGTTTCCCCAATCTTCTCAAAACTCTGGATTCTGATAGAGGGCCATGAGACTTACCCCATAGTGCAAAAATGGAGGCTCTAGACCCTTCCAGAGCTGAGATATAGAAACTCAAAATTTCGACCAGAAAAAAAAACGACAGTGGTACTCCTTATGTTTTTTTTTTTTGGGGTGAAAAATTAAGTATCCCCAATTTTCTCAAAACTCTGGATTCTGATAGAGGGCCATGAGACTTAGTCCTGAGTGCAAAAATGGAGGCTCTAGACCCTTCCAGAGCTGAGATATCTAAACTAAAATTTCGACCCGAAAAAAAAAACGACAGTGGTACCCCTTACGTTTTTTTTGGGGGGGGGGGCGAAAAGTTAAGTTTCCCCAATCTTCTCAAAACTCTGTATTCTGATAGAGGGCCATGAGACTTAGTCCTGAGTGCAAAAATTGAGGCTCTAGACCCTTCCAGAGCTGAGATATCTAAACTCAAAATTTCGACCCGAAAAAAAAAACGACAGTGGTACCCCTTATGTTTTTTTTTTGGGGGGGGGGGGGGGGGAAACGACAGTGGTACCCCTTACGTTTTTTTTGGGGGGGAGGGGGGCGAAAAATTAAGTTTCCACAATCTTCTCAAAAGTCTGTATTCTGATAGAGGGCCATGAGACTTAGTCCTGAGTGCAAAAATGGAGGCTCTGGACCCTTCCAGAGCTGAGATATTTAAACTCAAAATTTCGACCTGAAAAAAAAACGACAGTGGTACCCCTTATGTTTTTTTGGGGGGGGCAAAAAATTAAGTTTCCTCAATCTTCTCAAAACTCTGGATTCTGATAGAGGGCCATGAGACTTAGTCCTGAGTGCAAATATGGAGGCTCTGGACCCTTCCAGAGCTGAGATATCGAAACTCAAAATTTCGACCCGAAAAAAAAAACGACAGTTGTACCCCTTACGTTTTTTTTGGGGGGGGGGGCGAAAAATTACGTTTCCCCAATCTTCTCAAAACTCTGGATTCGGATAGAGGGCCATGAGACTTAGTCCTGAGTGCAAAAATGGAGGCTCTAGACCCTTCCAGAGCTGAGATATCTAAACTCAAAATTTCGACCCGAAAAAAAACGACAGTGGTACCCCTTACGTTTTTTTGGGGGGGGGGGGCGAAAATTAAGTTTCCCCAATCTTCTCAAAACTCTGGATTCTGATAGAGGGCCATGAGACTTACCCCTGAGTGCAAAAATGGAGGCTCTAGACCCTTCCAAAGATGAGATATAGAAACTCAAAATTTCGACCAGAAAAAAAAACGACAGTGGTACCCCTTATGTTTTTTTTTTCGGGTGAAAAATTAAGTATCCCCAATCTTCTCAAAACTCTGGATTCTGATAGAGGGCCATGAGACTTAGTCCTGAGTGCAAAAATGGAGGCTCTAGACCCTTCCAGAGCTGAGATATCGAAACTCAAAATTTCGACCAGAAAAAAAAAACGACAGTGGTACCCCTTACGTTTTTTTTGGGGGGGGCGAAAAATTAAGTTTCCCCAATCTTCTCAAAACTCTGGATTCTGATAGAGGGCCATGAGACTTAGTCCTGAGTGCAAAAATGGAGGCTCTAGACCCTTCCAGAGCTGAAATATCGAAACTCAAAATTTCGACCGGAAAAAAAAACGACAGTGGTACCCCTTACGGTTTTTTTTTTGGGGGGGGGGGGGCGAAAAATTAAGTTTCCCCAATCTTCTCAAAACTCTGGATTCTGATAGAGGGCCATGAGACTTACCCCTGAGTGCAAAAATGGAGGCTCTAGACCCTTCCAGAGCTGAGATATAGAAACTCAAAATTTCGACCAGAAAAAAAAACGACAGTGGTACCCCTTATGTTTTTTTTTTTCGGGTGAAAAATTAAGTATCCCCAATCTTCTCAAAACTCTGGATTCTGATAGAGGGCCATGAGACTTAGTCCTGAGTGCAAAAATGGAGGCTCTAGACCCTTCCAGAGCTGAGATATCGAAACTCAAAATTTCGACCAGAAAAAAAAAACGACAGTGGTACCCCTTACGTTTTTTTTGGGGGGGGCGAAAAATTAAGTTTCCCCAATCTTCTCAAAACTCTGGATTCTGATAGAGGGCCATGAGACTTAGTCCTGAGTGCAAAAATGGAGGCTCTAGACCCTTCCAGAGCTGAAATATCGAAACTCAAAATTTCGACCGGAAAAAAAAACGACAGTGGTACCCCTTACGGTTTTTTTTTTGGGGGGGGGGGGGGCGAAAAATTAAGTTTCCCCAATCTTCTCAAAACTCTGGATTCTGATAGAGGGCCATGAGACTTACCCCTGAGTGCAAAAATGGAGGCTCTAGACCCTTCCAGAGCTGAGATATAGAAACTCAAAATTTCGACCAGAAAAAAAAACGACAGTGGTACTCCTTATGTTTTTTTTTTTTGGGGTGAAAAATTAAGTATCCCCAATCTTCTCAAAACTCTGGATTCTGATAGAGGGCCATGAGACTTAGTCCTGAGTGCAAAAATGGAGGCTCTAGACCCTTCCAGAGCTGAGATATCTAAACTAAAATTTCGACCCGAAAAAAAAAACGACAGTGGTACCCCTTACGTTTTTTTTGGGGGGGGGGCGAAAAGTTAAGTTTCCCCAATCTTCTCAAAACTCTGTATTCTGATAGAGGGCCATGAGACTTAGTCCTGAGTGCAAAAATTGAGGCTCTAGACCCTTCCAGAGCTGAGATATCTAAACTCAAAATTTCGACCCGAAAAAAAAAAACGACAGTGGTACCCCTTACGTTTTTTTTGGGGGGGGGGGGGGGGAACGACAGTGGTACCCCTTACGTTTTTTTTGGGGGGGGGGGGGGGCGAAAAATTAAGTTTCCACAATCTTCTCAAAAGTCTGTATTCTGATAGAGGGCCATGAGACTTAGTCCTGAGTGCAAAAATGGAGGCTCTGGACCCTTCCAGAGCTGAGATATTTAAACTCAAAATTTCGACCTGAAAAAAAAACGACAGTGGTACCCCTTATGTTTTTTTTGGGGGGGGCAAAAAATTAAGTTTCCTCAATCTTCTCAAAACTCTGGATTCTGATAGAGGGCCATGAGACTTAGTCCTGAGTGCAAAAATGGAGGCTCTGGACCCTTCCAGAGCTGAGATATCGAAACTCAAAATTTCGACCCGAAAAAAAAAACGACAGTTGTACCCCTTACGTTTTTTTTTGGGGGGGGGGGCGAAAAATTACGTTTCCCCAATCTTCTCAAAACTCTGGATTCGGATAGAGGGCCATGCGACTTAGTCCTGAGTGCAAAAATGGAGGCTCTAGACCCTTCCAGAGCTGAGATATCTAAACTCAAAATTTCGACCCGAAAAAAAACGACAGTGGTACCCCTTACGTTTTTTTTTGGGGGGGGGGGGGGGGGGCGAAAATTAAGTTTCCCCAATCTTCTCAAAACTCTGGATTCTGATAGAGGGCCATGAGACTTACCCCTGAGTGCAAAAATGGAGGCTCTAGACCCTTCCAAAGATGAGATATAGAAACTCAAAATTTCGACCAGAAAAAAAAACGACAGTGGTACCCCTTATGTTTTTTTTTTCGGGTGAAAAATTAAGTATCCCCAATCTTCTCAAAACTCTGGATTCTGATAGAGGGCCATGAGACTTAGTCCTGAGTGCAAAAATTGAGGCTCTAGACCCTTCCAGAGCTGAGATATCTAAACTCAAAATTTCGACCTGAAAAAAAAACGACAGTGGTACCCCTTACGTTTTTTTTGGGGGGGCGAAAAATTAAGTTTCCCCAATCTTCTCAAAACTCTGGATTCTGATAGAGGGCCATGAGACTTAGTCCTGAGTGCAAAAATGGAGGCTCTAGACCCTTCCAGAGCTGAGATATCGAAACTCAAAATTTCGACCGGAAAAAAAAAACGACAGTGGTACCCCTTATGTTTTTTTTTTGGGTGAAAAATTAAGTATCCCCAATCTTCTCAAAACTCTGGATTCTGAAAGAGGGCCATGAGACTTAGTCCTGAGTGCAAAAATGGAGGCTCTAGACCCTTCCAGAGCTGAGATATCTAAACTCAAAATTTCGACCCGAAAAAAAAAACGACAGTGGTACCCCTTACGTTTTTTTGGGGGGGGCGAAAAGTTAAGTTTCCCCAATCTTCTCAAAACTCTGTATTCTGATAGAGGGCCATGAGACTTAGTCCTGAGTGCAAAAATTGAGGCTCTAGACCCTTCCAGAGCTGAGATATCTAAACTCAAAATTTCGACCCGAAAAAAAAAACGACAGTGGTACCCCTTACGTTTTTTTTTGGGGGGGGGGGGGGCGAAAAATTAAGTTTCCACAATCTTCTCAAAAGTCTGTATTCTGATAGAGGGCCATGAGACTTAGTCCTGAGTGCAAAAATGGAGGCTCTGGACCCTTCCAGAGCTGAGATATTTAAACTCAAAATTTCGACCTGAAAAAAAAAACGACAGTGGTACCCCTTACGTTTTTTTTGGGGGGGTGAAAAATTAAGTTTCCCCAATCTTCTCAAAACTCTGGATTCGGA
Organism: Pimephales promelas; assembly: GCF_988280905.1. Lineage (NCBI taxonomy): Eukaryota > Metazoa > Chordata > Actinopteri > Cypriniformes > Leuciscidae > Pimephales > Pimephales promelas. The sequence goes on from NC_142788.1 coordinate 12,869,415, forward strand.
TAGAGGGCCATGAGACTTAGTCCTGAGTGCAAAAATGTAGGCTGTAGACCCTTCCAGAGCTGAGATATCTAAACTCAAAATTTCTACCAGAAAAAAAAACGACAGTGGTACCCCTTACGTTTTTTTTGGGGGGGGGGTGAAAAAATAAGTTTCCCCAATCTTCTCAAAACTCTGGATTCTGATAGAGGGCCATGAGACTTACCCCTGAGTGCAAAAATGGAGGCTCTAGACCCTTCCAGAGCTGAGATATAGAAACTCAAAATTTCGACCAGAAAAAAAAAACGACAGTGGTACCCCTTACGTTTTTTTTGGGGGGGCGAAAAATTAAGTTTCCCCAATCTTCTCAAAACTCTGGATTCTGATAGAGGGCCATGAGACTTAGTCCTGAGTGCAAAAATGGAGGCTCTAGACCCTTCCAGAGCTGAAATATCGAAACTCAAAATTTCGACCGGAAAAAAAAACGACAGTGGTACCCCTTACGTTTTTTTTTGGGGGGGGGGGGGGGGGGGGGCGAAAAATTAAGTTTCCCCAATCTTCTCAAAACTCTGGATTCTGATAGAGGGCCATGAGACTTACCCCTGAGTGCAAAAATGGAGGCTCTAGACCCTTCCAGAGCTGAGATATAGAAACTCAAAATTTCGACCAGAAAAAAAAAACGACAGTGGTACCCCTTATGTTTTTTTTTTTTGGGTGAAAAATTAAGTATCCCCAATCTTCTCAAAACTCTGGATTCTGATAGAGGGCCATGAGACTTAGTCCTGAGTGCAAAAATGGAGGCTCTAGACCCTTCCAGAGCTGAGATATTTAAACTCAAAATTTCGACCTGAAAAAAAAAACGACAGTGGTACCCCTTATGTTTTTTTTGGGGGGGGCAAAAAATTAAGTTTCCTCAATCTTCTCAAAACTCTGGATTCTGATAGAGGGCCATGAGACTTAGTCCTGAGTGCAAAAATTGAGGCTCTAGACCCTTCCAGAGCTGAGATATCGAAACTCAAAATTTCGACCGGAAAAAAAAAACGACAGTGGTACCCCTTACGTTTTTTTTGGGGGGGGGGCGAAAAATTAAGTTTCCCCAATCTTCTCAAAACTCTGTATTCTGATAGAGGGCCATGAGACTTAGTCCTGAGTGCAAAAATGGAGGCTCTGGACCCTTCCAGAGCTGAGATATCTAAACTCGAAATTTCGACCTAAAAAAAAACGACAGTGGTACCCCTTACGTTTTTTTGGGGGGGGCGAAAAATTAAGTTTCCCCAATCTTCTCAAAACTCTGGATTCTGATAGAGGGCCATGAGACTTACCCCTGAGTGCAAAAATGGAGGCTCTAGACCCTTCCAGAGCTGAGATATAGAAACTCAAAATTTCGACCAGAAAAAAAAAACGACAGTGGTACCCCTTATGTTTTTTTTTTTTGGGTGAAAAATTAAGTATCCCCAATCTTCTCAAAACTCTGGATTCTGATAGAGGGCCATGAGACTTAGTCCTGAGTGCAAAAATGGAGGCTCTAGACCCTTCCAGAGCTGAGATATTTAAACTCAAAATTTCGACCTGAAAAAAAAAAACGACAGTGGTACCCATTATGTTTTTTTTGGGGGGGGCAAAAAATTAAGTTTCCTCAATCTTCTCAAAACTCTGGATTCTGATAGAGGGCCATGAGACTTAGTCCTGAGTGCAAAAATTGAGGCTCTAGACCCTTCCAGAGCTGAGATATCGAAACTCAAAATTTCGACCGGAAAAAAAAAACGACAGTGGTACCCCTTACGTTTTTTTGGGGGGGGGCGAAAAATTAAGTTTCCCCAATCTTCTCAAAACTCTGTATTCTGATAGAGGGCCATGAGACTTAGTCCTGAGTGCAAAAATGGAGGCTCTGGACCCTTCCAGAGCTGAGATATCTAAACTCGAAATTTCGACCTAAAAAAAAACGACAGTGGTACCCCTTACGTTTTTTTGGGGGGGGCGAAAAATTAAGTTTCCCCAATCTTCTCAAAACTCTGTATTCTGATAGAGGGCCATGAGACTTAGTCCTGAGTGCAAAAATGGAGGCTCTAGACCCTTCCAGAGCTGAGATATCGAAACTCAAAATTTCGACCCGAAAAAAAAAACGACAGTTGTACCCCTTACGTTTTTTTTTGAGGGGGGGGGGCGAAAAATTACGTTTCCCCAATCTTCTCAAAACTCTGGATTCGGATAGAGGGCCATGAGACTTAGTCCTGAGTGCAAAAATGGAGGCTCTAGACCCTTCCAGAGCTGAGATATCTAAACTCAAAATTTCGACCCGAAAAAAAACGACAGTGGTACCCCTTACGTTTTTTTGAGGGGGGGGGGCGAAAATTAAGTTTCCCCAATCTTCTCAAAACTCTGGATTCTGATAGAGGGCCATGAGACTTACCCCTGAGTGCAAAAATGGAGGCTCTAGACCCTTCCAAAGATGAGATATAGAAACTCAAAATTTCGACCAGAAAAAAAAACGACAGTGGTACCCCTTATGTTTTTTTTTTTTCAGGTGAAGAATTAAGTATCCCCAATCTTCTCAAAACTCTGGATTCTGATAGAGGGCCATGAGACTTAGTCCTGAGTGCAAAAATGGAGGCTCTAGACCCTTCCAGAGCTGAGATATCTAAACTAAAATTTCGACCCGAAAAAAAAAACGACAGTGGTACCCCTTATGTTTTTTTTTGGGGGGGGGGCGAAAAGTTAAGTTTCCCCAATCTTCTCAAAACTCTGTATTCTGATAGAGGGCCATGAGACTTAGTCCTGAGTGCAAAAATTGAGGCTCTAGACCCTTCCAGAGCTGAGATATCTAAACTCAAAATTTCGACCGGAAAAAAAAACGACAGTGGTACCCCTTACGTTTTTTTTGGGGGGGGGGCGAAAAATTAAGTTTCCACAATCTTCTCAAAAGTCTGTATTCTGATAGAGGGCCATGAGACTTAGTCCTGAGTGCAAAAATGGAGGCTCTAGACCCTTCCAGAGCTGAGATATTTAAACTCAAAATTTCGACCTGAAAAAAAAAACGACAGTGGTACCCCTTATGTTTTTTTTGGGGGGGGGGAAAAAATTAAGTTTCCTCAATCTTCTCAAAACTCTGGATTCTGATAGAGGGCCATGAGACTTAGTCCTGAGTGCAAAAATGGAGGCTCTAGACCCTTCCAGAGCTGAGATATCGAAACTCAAAATTTCGACCGGAAAAAAAAACGACAGTGGTACCCCTTATGTTTTTTTTGGGGGTGGCAAAAAATTAAGTTTCCTCAATCTTCTCAAAACTCTGGATTCTGATAGAGGGCCATGAGACTTAGTCCTGAGTGCAAAAATGGAGGCTCTAGACCCTTCCAGAGCTGAGATATCGAAACTCAAAATTTCGACCGGAAAAAAAAACGACAGTGGTACCCCTTACGTTTTTTTTGGGGGGGGTGAAAAATTAAGTTTCCTCAATCTTCTCAAAACTCTGGATTCTGATAGAGGGCCATGAGACTTAGTCCTGAGTGCAAAAATGGAGGCTCTAGACCCTTCCAGAGCTGAGATATCGAAACTCAAAATTTCGACCGGAAAAAAAAACGACAGTGGTAACCCTTACGTTTTTTTTTTTCGGGTGAAAAATTAAGTATCCCCAATATTCTCAAAACTCTGGATTCTGATAGAGGGCGATGCGACTTAGTCCTGAGTGCAAAAATGGAGGCTCTAGACCATTCCATAGCTGAGATATCTAAACTCAAAATTTCGACCTGAAAAAAAAAACGACAGTGGTACCCCTTACGTTTTTTTGGGGGGGGGCAAAAAATTAAGTTTACCCAATCTTCTCAAAACTCTGGATTCTGATAGAGGGCCATGAGAATTAGTCCTGAGTGCAAAAATGGAGGCTCTAGACCCTTCCAGAGCTGAGATACAGAAACTCAAAATTTCGACCAGAAAAAAAAAACGACAGTGGTACCCCTTACGTTTTTTTTTTCGGGTGAAAAATTAAGTATCCCCAATCTTCTCAAAACTCTGGATTCTGATAGAGGGCCATGAGACTTAGTCCTGAGTGCAAAAATGGAGGCTCTAGACCCTTCCAGAGCTGAGATATCTAAACTCGAAATTTCGACCTAAAAATATACGACAGTGGTACCCCTTACGTTTTTTTTGGGGGGGGCAAAAAATTAAGTTTCCTCAATCTTCTCAAAACTCTGGATTCTGATAGAGGGCCATGAGACTTAGTCCTGAGTGCAAAAATGGAGGCTCTGGACCCTTCCAGAGCTGAGATATCGAAACTCAAAATTTCGACCCGAAAAAAAAAACGACAGTTGTACCCCTTACGTTTTTTTTTGGGGGGGGGGGGGGGCGAAAAATTACGTTTCCCCAATCTTCTCAAAACTCTGGATTCGGATAGAGGGCCATGAGACTTAGTCCTGAGTGCAAAAATGGAGGCTCTAGACCCTTCCAGAGCTGAGATATCTAAACTCAAAATTTCGACCCGAAAAAAAACGACAGTGGTACCCCTTACGTTTTTTTTGGGGGGGGGCGAAAAATAAGTTTCCCCAATCTTCTCAAAACTCTGGATTCTGATAGAGGGCCATGAGACTTACCCCTGAGTGCAAAAATGGAGGCTCTAGACCCTTCCAAAGATGAGATATAGAAACTCAAAATTTCGACCAGAAAAAAAAACGACAGCGGTACCCCTTATGTTTTTTTTTTCGGGTGAAAAATTAAGTATCCCCAATCTTCTCAAAACTCTGGATTCTGATAGAGGGCCATGAGACTTAGTCCTGAGTGCAAAAATTGAGGCTCTAGACCCTTCCAGAGCTGAGATATCTAAACTCAAAATTTCGACCTGAAAAAAAAAACGACAGTGGTACCCCTTACGTTTTTTTTGGGGGGGGCGAAAAATTAAGTTTCCCCAATCTTCTCAAAACTCTGGATTCTGATAGAGGGCCATGAGACTTAGTCCTGAGTGCAAAAATGGAGGCTCTAGACCCTTCCAGAGCTGAGATATCGAAACTCAAAATTTCGACCGGAAAAAAAAAACGACAGTGGTACCCCTTATGTTTTTTTTTTTGGGTGAAAAATTAAGTATCCCCAATCTTCTCAAAACTCTGGATTCTGATAGAGGGCCATGAGACTTAGTCCTGAGTGCAAAAATGGAGGCTCTAGACCCTTCCAGAGCTGAGATATCTAAACTCAAAATTTCGACCCGAAAAAAAAAATGACAGTGGTACCCCTTACGTTTTTTTTGGGGGGGCGAAAAGTTAAGTTTCCCCAATCTTCTCAAAACTCTGTATTCTGATAGAGGGCCATGAGACTTAGTCCTGAGTGCAAAAATGGAGGCTCTGGACCCTTCCAGAGCTGAGATATTTAAACTCAAAATTTCGACCTGAAAAAAAAAACGACAGTGGTACCCCTTATGTTTTTTTGGGGGGGGGCAAAAAATTAAGTTTCCTCAATCTTCTCAAAACTCTGGATTCTGATAGAGGGCCATGAGACTTAGTCCTGAGTGCAAAAATGGAGGCTCTAGACCCTTCCAGAGCTGAGATATCGAAACTCAAAATTTCGACCGGAAAAAAAAACGACAGTGGTACCCCTTACGTTTTTTTTGGGGGGGTGAAAAATTAAGTTTCCCCAATCTTCTCAAAACTCTGGATTCTGATAGAGGGCCATGAGACTTAGTCCTGAGTGCAAAAATGGAGGCTCTAGACCCTTCCAGAGCTGAAATATCGAAACTCAAAATTTCGACCGGAAAAAAAAACGACAGTGGTACCCCTTACGTTTTTTTTTGGGGGGGGGGGGGGCGAAAAATTAAGTTTCCCCAATCTTCTCAAAACTCTGGATTCTGATAGAGGGCCATGAGACTTACCCCTGAGTGCAAAAATGGAGGCTCTAGACCCTTCCAGAGCTGAGATATAGAAACTCAAAATTTCGACCAGAAAAAAAAAACGACAGTGGTACCCCTTATGTTTTTTTTTTTTTGGGTGAAAAATTAAGTATCCCCAATCTTCTCAAAACTCTGGATTCTGATAGAGGGCCATGAGACTTAGTCCTGAGTGCAAAAATGGAGGCTCTAGACCCTTCCAGAGCTGAGATATTTAAACTCAAAATTTCGACCTGAAAAAAAAAAACGACAGTGGTACCCCTTATGTTTTTTTTTGGGGGGGGCAAAAAATTAAGTTTCCTCAATTTTCTCAAAACTCTGGATTCTGATAGAGGGCCATGAGACTTAGTCCTGAGTGCAAAAATGGAGGCTCTAGACCCTTCCAGAGCTGAGATATCGAAACTCAAAATTTCGACCGGAAAAAAAAACGACAGTGGTACCCCTTATGTTTTTTTTGGGGGGGGCAAAAAATTAAGTTTCCTCAATCTTCTCAAAACTCTGGATTCTGATAGAGGGCCATGAGACTTAGTCCTGAGTGCAAAAATGGAGGCTCTAGACCCTTCCAGAGCTGAGATATCGAAACTCAAAATTTCGACCGGAAAAAAAAACGACAGTGGTACCCCTTACGTTTTTTGGGGGGGGGGGGGCGAAAAATTAAGTTTCCCCAATCTTCTCAAAACTCTGTATTCTGATAGAGGGCCATGAGACTTAGTCCTGAGTGCAAAAATGGAGGCTCTGGACCCTTCCAGAGCTGAGATATCTAAACTCGAAATTTCGACCTAAAAAAAAACGACAGTTGTACCCCTTACATTTTTTTTGGGGGGGGGGCGAAAAATTACGTTTCCCCAATCTTCTCAAAACTCTGGATTCGGATAGAGGGCCATGAGACTTAGTCCTGAGTGCAAAAATGGAGGCTCTAGACCCTTCCAGAGCTGAGATATCTAAACTCAAAATTTCGACCCGAAAAAAAACGACAGTGGTACCCCTTACGTTTTTTTGGGGGGGGGGGGGCGAAAATTAAGTTTCCCCAATCTTCTCAAAACTCTGGATTCTGATAGAGGGCCATGAGACTTACCCCTGAGTGCAAAAATGGAGGCTCTAGACCCTCTCCAAAGATGAGATATAGAAACTCAAAATTTCGACCAGAAAAAAAAACGACAGTGGTACCCCTTATGTTTTTTTTTTTTTCGGGTGAAAAATTAAGTATCCCCAATCTTCTCAAAACTCTGGATTCTGATAGAGGGCCATGAGACTTAGTCCTGAGTGAAAAAATTGAGGCTCTAGACCCTTCCAGAGCTGAGATATCTAAACTCAAAATTTCGACCTGAAAAAAAAACGACAGTGGTACCCCTTACGTTTTTTTGGGGGGGGCGAAAAATTAAGTTTCCCCAATCTTCTCAAAACTCTGGATTCTTATAGAGGGCCATGAGACTTAGTCCTGAGTGCAAAAATGAAGGATCTAGACCCTTCCAGAGCTGAGATATCTAAACTCAAAATTTCGACCCGAAAAAAAAACGACAGTGGTACCCCTTACGTTTTTTTTGGGGGGGCGAAAAATTAAGTTTCCACAATCTTCTCAAAAGTCTGTATTCTGATAGAGGGCCATGAGACTTAGTCCTGAGTGCAAAAATGGAGGCTCTAGACCCTTCCAGAGCTGAGATATCTAAACTCAAAATTTCGACCTGAAAAAAAAAAACGACAGTGGTACCCCTTATGTTTTTTTGGGGGGGGCAAAAAATTAAGTTTCCTCAATCTTCTCAAAACTCTGGATTCTGATAGAGGGCCATGAGACTTAGTCCTGAGTGCAAAAATGGAGGCTCTGGACCCTTCCAGAGCTGAGATATTTAAACTCAAAATTTAGACCTGAAAAAAAAACGACAGTGGTACCCCTTATGTTTTTTTGGGGGGGGGGGCAAAAAATTAAGTTTCCTCAATCTTCTCAAAACTCTGGATTCTGATAGAGGGCCATGAGACTTAGTCCTGAGTGCAAAAATGGAGGCTCTAGACCCTTCCAGAGCTGAGATATCTAAACTCAAAATTTCGACCTGAAAAAAAAACGACAGTGGTACCCCTTACGTTTTTTTTGGGGGGGGCGAAAAATTAAGTTTCCCCAATCTTCTCAAAACTCTGGATTCTGATAGAGGGCCATGAGACTTAGTCCTGAGTGCAAAAATGGAGGCTCTAGACCCTTCCAGAGCTGAGATATCGAAACTCAAAATTTCGACCGGAAAAAAAAACGACAGTGGTACCCCTTATGTTTTTTTTTTTTTGGGTGAAAAATTAAGTATCCCCAATCTTCTCAAAACTCTGGATTCTGATAGAGGGCCATGAGACTTAGTCCTGAGTGCAAAAATGGAGGCTCTAGACCCTTCCAGAGCTGAGATATCTAAACTCAAAATTTCGACCCGAAAAAAAAAAGACAGTGGTAACCCTTACGTTTTTTTGGGGGGGGCGAAAAGTTAAGTTTCCCCAATCTTCTCAAAACTCTGTATTCTGATAGAGGGCCATGAGACTTACTCCTGAGTGCAAAAATGGAGGCTCTAGACCCTTCCAGAGCTGAGATATTTAAACTCAAAATTTCGACCTGAAAAAAAAAACGACAGTGGTACCCCTTATGTTTTTTTTGGGGGGGGCAAAAAATTAAGTTTCCTCAATCTTCTCAAAACTCTGGATTCTGATAGAGGGCCATGAGACTTAGTCCTGAGTGCAAAAATGGAGGCTCTAGACCCTTCCAGAGCTGAGATATCGAAACTCAAAATTTCGACCGGAAAAAAAAACGACAGTGGTACCCCTTACGTTTTTTTGGGGGGGGTGAAAAATTAAGTTTCCCCAATCTTCTCAAAACTCTGGATTCGGATAGAGGGCCATGAGACTTAGTCCTGAGTGCAAAAATGTAGGCTGTAGACCCTTCCAGAGCTGAGATATCTAAACTCAAAATTTCTACCAGAAAAAAAAAACGACAGTGGTACCCCTTACGTTTTTTTGGGGGAGGGGGTGAAAAATTAAGTTTCCCCAATCTTCTCAAAACTCTGGATTCTGATAGAGGGCCATGAGACTTACCCCTGAGTGCAAAAATGGAGGCTCTAGACCCTTCCAGAGCTGAGATATTTAAACTCAAAATTTCGACCTGAAAAAAAAAACGACAGTGGTACCCCTTATGTTTTTTTTGGGGGGGCAAAAAATTAAGTTTCCTCAATCTTCTCAAAACTCTAGATTCTGATAGAGGGCCATGAGACTTAGTCCTGAGTGCAAAAATGGAGGCTCTAGACCCTTCCAGAGCTGAGATATCGAAACTCAAAATTTCGACCGGAAAAAAAAACGACAGTGGTACCCCTTACGTTTTTTTTGGGGGGGGCGAAAAATTAAGTTTCCCCAATCTTCTCAAAACTCTGGATTCGGATAGAGGGCCATGAGACTTAGTCCTGAGTGCAAAAATGTAGGCTCTAGACCCTTCCAGAGCTGAGATATCTAAACTCAAAATTTCTACCAGAAAAAAAACGACAGTGGTACCCCTTACGTTTTTTGGGGGGGCGAAAAATTAAGTTTCCCCAATCTTCTCAAAACTCTGGATTCTGATAGAGGGCGATGCGACTTAGTCCTGAGTGCAAAAATGGAGGCTCTAGACCCTTCCAGAGCTGAGATATAGAAACTCAAAATTTCGACCAGAAAAAAAAACGACAGTGGTACCCCTTACGGGTTTTTTTTTGGGGGGGGGGGGGGGGGGGGTGAAAAATTAAGTTTCCCCAATCTTCTCAAAACTCTGGATTCTGATAGAGGGCCACGAGACTTACCCCTGAGTGCAAAAATGGAGGCTCTAGACCCTTCCAGAGCTGAGATATTTAAACTCAAAATTTCGACCTGAAAAAAAAAAAACGACAGTGGTACCCCTTATGTTTTTTTTGGGGGGGCAAAAAATTAAGTTTCCTCAATCTTCTCAAAACTCTAGATTCTGATAGAGGGCCATGAGACTTAGTCCTGAGTGCAAAAATGGAGGCTCTAGACCCTTCCAGAGCTGAGATATCGAAACTCAAAATTTCGACCGGAAAAAAAAACGACAGTGGTACCCCTTATGTTTTTTTTGGGGGGGGCAAAAAATTAAGTTTCCTCAATCTTCTCAAAACTCTGGATTCTGATAGAGGGCCATGAGACTTAGTCCTGAGTGCAAAAATGGAGGCTCTAGACCCTTCCAGAGCTGAGATATCGAAACTCAAAATTTCGACCGGAAAAAAAAACGACAGTGGTACCCCTTATGTTTTTTTTGGGGGGGGCAAAAAATTAAGTTTCCTCAATCTTCTCAAAACTCTGGATTCTGATAGAGGGCCATGAGACTTAGTCCTGAGTGCAAAAATGGAGGCTCTAGACCCTTCCAGAGCTGAGATATCGAAACTCAAAATTTCGACCGGAAAAAAAAAACGACAGTGGTACCCCTTACGTTTTTTTTGGGGGGGGGGTGAAAAATTAAGTTTCCTCAATCTTCTCAAAACTCTGGATTCTGATAGAGGGCCATGAGACTTAGTCCTGAGTGCAAAAATGGAGGCTCTAGACCCTCCCACAGCTGAGATATCGAAACTCAAAATTTCGACCGAAAAAAAAAACGACAGTGGTACCCCTTACGTTTTTTTTGGGGGGGTGAAAAATTAAGTTTCCCCAATCTTCTCAAAACTCTGGATTCGGATAGAGGGCCATGAGACTTAGTCCTGAGTGCAAAAATGTAGGCTGTAGACCCTTCCAGAGCTGAGATATCTAAACTCAAAATTTCTACCAGAAAAAAAAACGACAGTGGTACCCCTTACGTTTTTTTTTGGGGGGGGGCGAAAAATTAAGTTTCCCCAATCTTCTCAAAACTCTGGATTCTGATAGAGGGCCATGAGACTTACCCCTGAGTGCAAAAATGGAGTCTCTAGACCCTTCCAGAGCTGAGATATAGAAACTCAAAATTTCGACCAGAAAAAAAAAACGACAGTGGTAACCCTTATGTTTTTTTTTTTCGGGTGAAAAATTAAGTATCCCCAATCTTCTCAAAACTCTAGATTCTGATAGAGGGCCATGAGACTTAGTCCTGAGTGCAAAAATGGAGGCTCTAGACCCTTCCAGAGCTGAGATATCGAAACTCAAAATTTCGACCGGAAAAAAAAACGACAGTGGTACCCCTTATGTTTTTTTTGGGGGGGGCAAAAAATTAAGTTTCCTCAATCTTCTCAAAACTCTGGATTCTGATAGAGGGCCATGAGACTTAGTCCTGAGTGCAAAAATGGAGGCTCTAGACCCTTCCAGAGCTGAGATATCGAAACTCAAAATTTCGACCGGAAAAAAAAACGACAGTGGTACCCCTTATGTTTTTTTTGGGGGGGGCAAAAAATTAAGTTTCCTCAATCTTCTCAAAACTCTGGATTCTGATAGAGGGCCATGAGACTTAGTCCTGAGTGCAAAAATGGAGGCTCTAGACCCTTCCAGAGCTGAGATATCGAAACTCAAAATTTCGACCGGAAAAAAAAAACGACAGTGGTACCCCTTACGTTTTTTTTGGGGGGGGGGTGAAAAATTAAGTTTCCTCAATCTTCTCAAAACTCTGGATTCTGATAGAGGGCCATGAGACTTAGTCCTGAGTGCAAAAATGGAGGCTCTAGACCCTCCCACAGCTGAGATATCGAAACTCAAAATTTCGACCGAAAAAAAAAACGACAGTGGTACCCCTTACGTTTTTTTTGGGGGGGTGAAAAATTAAGTTTCCCCAATCTTCTCAAAACTCTGGATTCGGATAGAGGGCCATGAGACTTAGTCCTGAGTGCAAAAATGTAGGCTGTAGACCCTTCCAGAGCTGAGATATCTAAACTCAAAATTTCTACCAGAAAAAAAAACGACAGTGGTACCCCTTACGTTTTTTTTTGGGGGGGGGCGAAAAATTAAGTTTCCCCAATCTTCTCAAAACTCTGGATTCTGATAGAGGGCCATGAGACTTACCCCTGAGTGCAAAAATGGAGTCTCTAGACCCTTCCAGAGCTGAGATATAGAAACTCAAAATTTCGACCAGAAAAAAAAAACGACAGTGGTAACCCTTATGTTTTTTTTTTTCGGGTGAAAAATTAAGTATCCCCAATCTTCTCAAAACTCTGGATTCTGATAGAGGGCGATGCGACTTAGTCCTGAGTGCAAAAATGGAGGCTCTAGACCATTCCATAGCTGAGATATCTAAACTCAAAATTTCGACCTGAAAAAAAAAACGACAGTGGTACCCCTTACGTTTTTTTTGGGGGGGCAAAAAATTAAGTTTACCCAATCTTCTCAAAACTCTGGATTCTGATAGAGAGCCATGAGAATTAGTCCTGAGTGCAAAAATGGAGGCTCTAGACCCTTCCAGAGCTGAGATACAGAAACTCAAAATTTCGACCAGAAAAAAAAAACGACAGTGGTACCCCTTACGTTTTTTTTTTCGGGTGAAAAATTAAGTATCCCCAATCTTCTCAAAACTCTGGATTCTGATAGAGGGCCATGAGACTTAGTCCTGAGTGCAAAAATGGAGGCTCTAGACCCTTCCAGAGCTGAGATATCGAAACTCAAAATTTCGACCGGAAAAAAAAACGACAGTGGTACCCCTTATGTTTTTTTTGGGGGGGGCAAAAAATTAAGTTTCCTCAATCTTCTCAAAACTCTGGATTCTGATAGAGGGCCATGAGACTTAGTCCTGAGTGCAAAAATGGAGGCTCTAGACCCTTCCAGAGCTGAGATATCGAAACTCAAAATTTCGACCGGAAAAAAAAACGACAGTGGTACCCCTTACGTTTTTTTTGGGGGGGGTGAAAAATTAAGTTTCCTCAATCTTCTCAAAACTCTGGATTCTGATAGAGGGCCATGAGACTTAGTCCTGAGTGCAAAAATGGAGGCTCTAGACCCTTCCAGAGCTGAGATATCGAAACTCAAAATTTCGACCGAAAAAAAAAACGACAGTGGTACCCCTTACGTTTTTTTTGGGGGGGTGAAAAATTAAGTTTCCCCAATCTTCTCAAAACTCTGGATTCGGATAGAGGGCCATGAGACTTAGTCCTGAGTGCAAAAATGTAGGCTGTAGACCCTTCCAGAGCTGAGATATCTAAACTCAAAATTTCTACCAGAAAAATAAACGACAGTGGTACCCCTTACGTTTTTTTGGGGGGGGGGCGAAAAATTAAGTTTCCCCAATCTTCTCAAAACTCTGGATTCTGATAGAGGGCCATGAGACTTACCCCTGAGTGCAAAAATGGAGTCTCTAGACCCTTCCAGAGCTGAGATATAGAAACTCAAAATTTCGACCAGAAAAAAAAAACGACAGTGGTACCCCTTATGTTTTTTTTTTTCGGGTGAAAAATTAAGTATCCCCAATCTTCTCAAAACTCTGGATTCTGATAGAGGGCCATGAGACTTAGTCCTGAGTGCAAAAATGGAGGCTCTAGACCCTTCCAGAGCTGAGATATCGAAACTCAAAATTTCGACCGGAAAAAAAAACGACAGTGGTACCCCTTACGTTTTTTTTTTCGGGTGAAAAATTAAGTATCCCCAATCTTCTCAAAACTCTGGATTCTGATAGAGGGCCATGAGACTTAGTCCTGAGTGCAAAAATGGAGGCTCTAGACCCTTCCAGAGCTGAGATATCTAAACTCAAAATTTCGACCCGAAAAAAAAAACGACAGTGGTACCCCTTACGTTTTTTTTTTGGGGGGGGGGGGGGGGCGAAAAATTAAGTTTCCACAATCTTCTCAAAAGTCTGTATTCTGATAGAGGGCCATGAGACTTAGTCCTGAGTGCAAAAATGGAGGCTCTGGACCCTTCCAGAGCTGAGATATTTAAACTCAAAATTTCGACCTGAAAAAAAAACGACAGTGGTACCCCTTATGTTTTTTTGGGGGGGGCAAAAAATTAAGTTTCCTCAATCTTCTCAAAACTCTGGATTCTGATAGAGGGCAATGAGACTTAGTCCTGAGTGCAAAAATGGAGGCTCTAGACCCTTCCAGAGCTGAGATATCGAAACTCAAAATTTCGACCGGAAAAAAAAAACGACAGTGGTACCCCTTACGTTTTTTTGGGGGGGGCGAAAAATTAAGTTTCCCCAATCTTCTCAAAACTCTGGATTCGGATAGAGGGCCATGAGACTTAGTCCTGAGTGCAAAAATGTAGGCTCTAGACCCTTCCAGAGCTGAGATATCTAAACTCAAAATTTCTACCAGAAAAAAAACGACAGTGGTACCCCTTACGTTTTTTGGGGGGGCGAAAAATTAAGTTTCCCCAATCTTCTCAAAACTCTGGATTCTGATAGAGGGCCATGAGACTTACCCCTGAGTGCAAAAATGGAGGCTCTAGACCCTTCCAGAGCTGAGATATAGAAACTCAAAATTTCGACCAGAAAAAAAAACGACAGTGGTACCCCTTATGTTTTTTTTTTTCGGGTGAAAAATTAAGTATCCCCAATCTTCTCAAAACTCTGGATTCTGATAGAGGGCGATGCGACTTAGTCCTGAGTGCAAAAATGGAGGCTCTAGACCATTCCATAGCTGAGATATCTAAACTCAAAATTTCGACCTGAAAAAAAAAACGACAGTGGTACCCCTTACGTTTTTTTTGGGGGGGCGAAAAATTAAGTTTCCACAATCTTCTCAAAAGTCTGTATTCTGATAGAGGGCCATGAGACTTAGTCCTGAGTGCAAAAATGGAGGCTCTGGACCCTTCCAGAGCTGAGATATTTAAACTCAAAATTTCGACCTGAAAAAAAAAACGACAGTGGTACCCCTTATGTTTTTTTGGGGGGGGCAAAAAATTAAGTTTCCTCAATCTTCTCAAAACTCTGGATTCTGATAGAGGGCAATGAGACTTAGTCCTGAGTGCAAAAATGGAGGCTCTAGACCCTTCCAGAGCTGAGATATCGAAACTCAAAATTTCGACCGGAAAAAAAAACGACAGTGGTACCCCTTACGTTTTTTTGGGGGGGGGCGAAAAATTAAGTTTCCCCAATCTTCTCAAAACTCTGGATTCGGATAGAGGGCCATGAGACTTAGTCCTGAGTGCAAAAATGTAGGCTCTAGACCCTTCCAGAGCTGAGATATCTAAACTCGAAATTTCGACCTAAAAAAAAACGACAGTGGTACCCCTTACGTTTTTTTGGGGGGGGCGAAAAATTAAGTTTCCCCAATCTTCTCAAAACTCTGGATTCTGATAGAGGGCCATGAGACTTACCCCTGAGTGCAAAAATGGAGGCTCTAGACCCTTCCAGAGCTGAGATATAGAAACTCAAAATTTCGACCAGAAAAAAAAAACGACAGTGGTACCCCTTATGTTTTTTTTTTTTGGGTGAAAAATTAAGTATCCCCAATCTTCTCAAAACTCTGGATTCTGATAGAGGGCCATGAGACTTAGTCCTGAGTGCAAAAATGGAGGCTCTAGACCCTTCCAGAGCTGAGATATTTAAACTCAAAATTTCGACCTGAAAAAAAAAAACGACAGTGGTACCCATTATGTTTTTTTTGGGGGGGGCAAAAAATTAAGTTTCCTCAATCTTCTCAAAACTCTGGATTCTGATAGAGGGCCATGAGACTTAGTCCTGAGTGCAAAAATTGAGGCTCTAGACCCTTCCAGAGCTGAGATATCGAAACTCAAAATTTCGACCGGAAAAAAAAAAATGACAGTGGTACCCCTTACGTTTTTTTGGGGGGGGGCGAAAAATTAAGTTTCCCCAATCTTCTCAAAACTCTGTATTCTGATAGAGGGCCATGAGACTTAGTCCTGAGTGCAAAAATGGAGGCTCTGGACCCTTCCAGAGCTGAGATATCTAAACTCGAAATTTCGACCTAAAAAAAAACGACAGTGGTACCCCTTACGTTTTTTTGGGGGGGGCGAAAAATTAAGTTTCCCCAATCTTCTCAAAACTCTGTATTCTGATAGAGGGCCATGAGACTTAGTCCTGAGTGCAAAAATGGAGGCTCTAGACCCTTCCAGAGCTGAGATATCGAAACTCAAAATTTCGACCCGAAAAAAAAAACGACAGTTGTACCCCTTACGTTTTTTTTTGAGGGGGGGGGGCGAAAAATTACGTTTCCCCAATCTTCTCAAAACTCTGGATTCGGATAGAGGGCCATGAGACTTAGTCCTGAGTGCAAAAATGGAGGCTCTAGACCCTTCCAGAGCTGAGATATCTAAACTCAAAATTTCGACCCGAAAAAAAACGACAGTGGTACCCCTTACGTTTTTTTGAGGGGGGGGGGCGAAAATTAAGTTTCCCCAATCTTCTCAAAACTCTGGATTCTGATAGAGGGCCATGAGACTTACCCCTGAGTGCAAAAATGGAGGCTCTAGACCCTTCCAAAGATGAGATATAGAAACTCAAAATTTCGACCAGAAAAAAAAACGACAGTGGTACCCCTTATGTTTTTTTTTTTTCGGGTGAAGAATTAAGTATCCCCAATCTTCTCAAAACTCTGGATTCTGATAGAGGGCCATGAGACTTAGTCCTGAGTGCAAAAATGGAGGCTCTAGACCCTTCCAGAGCTGAGATATCTAAACTAAAATTTCGACCCGAAAAAAAAAACGACAGTGGTACCCCTTATGTTTTTTTTTGGGGGGGGGGCGAAAAGTTAAGTTTCCCCAATCTTCTCAAAACTCTGTATTCTGATAGAGGGCCATGAGACTTAGTCCTGAGTGCAAAAATTGAGGCTCTAGACCCTTCCAGAGCTGAGATATCTAAACTCAAAATTTCGACCGGAAAAAAAAACGACAGTGGTACCCCTTACGTTTTTTTTGGGGGGGGGGCGAAAAATTAAAGGTGCAATGTGTAACAAAGTTGAGTATCTATTAACAGAAATGCAATATGACATCCATAACTATGTTTTCAGTGGTGTATAAAGAACTTACTTAATTAGCCGTAATGTTTTTATTACCTTAGAATGAGACATTAATAGCTCCATAACCGCGGGAATCCCCTTCTATGAAGGTCGCCATGTTGTGACGTCATTTTCCTACCGTAGCCGAACGCGAACAAACAGCGCTACAGAACGCGTTTCATCACTACCTTGAAAGAGAAGTAGCGGAAAGCTGGAAGCTAGCCTTACACTCCGTGAGTAGTGACTTTTCCCTTGTGAGTGGTGTAAAATATGTAGTTGGGATTGTTTCATGTAACTTAGTTCTCCCTCGCTGTGTTATGGGTTTGTTATGTTGGGGATAGATGTGCTGTTACGTTCGTGAGACAGCTGATGATTAGTATTCATGTCATTGACCGTAAAACAGTACGTTACAGGAATCACTAACCCGTCGATAGAGACTTTTACTAAAGTCTTTTATCACTAAAGTCGATCGCGAAGAATTTTAAAAATCAGAGAAAAAAAGCCTATTGTGTGTAGTAAATAGTATCTATGGGATGCGGAGATGACATGATTGTAACAGCGCGCGCACTTCCGACCTTTGGACTCATGCGATGCAGACGCGTCCCAGCTCAGCCACAGTAACAGCTCATATTAGCCAGCTAAACTATTACTACCCTGTTAGAAAAAATATATAGCTGCTCCCTCGCTGTATTATGGGTTTGCTACAGTATGTGGGGAGAAATGTGCTGCTGGTTACGTTTGTGAGACAATCAGCTGATTATTATTTTATTAAATTATATATTAAAACCCTTGATCCTCACCTGACTATGGCTTTGTAAACAGTATTCATGATGTGGTTTATAATGGACTGTGGTACAGAAACAGTGACAATGTTACACACTCTTGGCTTACTCTGGCTATTCTCTGCTGTCTCAGCCGACGAGATGTTTGTCCCGTTTTAGCAACCGTAGCTTCTTCGAAAGGGAGGGGTGAGCAGTGGGCTGAGCCCTTAGTGCAAACCTGGTGCAAACTCGCAACCGAACCACTAGATGTCGCTAAAAGTCACACATTGCTCCTTTAAGTTTCCACAATCTTCTCAAAAGTCTGTATTCTGATAGAGGGCCATGAGACTTAGTCCTGAGTGCAAAAATGGAGGCTCTAGACCCTTCCAGAGCTGAGATATTTAAACTCAAAATTTCGACCTGAAAAAAAAAACGACAGTGGTACCCCTTATGTTTTTTTTGGGGGGGGGGAAAAAATTAAGTTTCCTCAATCTTCTCAAAACTCTGGATTCTGATAGAGGGCCATGAGACTTAGTCCTGAGTGCAAAAATGGAGGCTCTAGACCCTTCCAGAGCTGAGATATCGAAACTCAAAATTTCGACCGGAAAAAAAAACGACAGTGGTACCCCTTATGTTTTTTTTGGGGGTGGCAAAAAATTAAGTTTCCTCAATCTTCTCAAAACTCTGGATTCTGATAGAGGGCCATGAGACTTAGTCCTGAGTGCAAAAATGGAGGCTCTAGACCCTTCCAGAGCTGAGATATCGAAACTCAAAATTTCGACCGGAAAAAAAAACGACAGTGGTACCCCTTACGTTTTTTTTGGGGGGGGTGAAAAATTAAGTTTCCTCAATCTTCTCAAAACTCTGGATTCTGATAGAGGGCCATGAGACTTAGTCCTGAGTGCAAAAATGGAGGCTCTAGACCCTTCCAGAGCTGAGATATCGAAACTCAAAATTTCGACCGGAAAAAAAAACGACAGTGGTAACCCTTACGTTTTTTTTTTTCGGGTGAAAAATTAAGTATCCCCAATATTCTCAAAACTCTGGATTCTGATAGAGGGCGATGCGACTTAGTCCTGAGTGCAAAAATGGAGGCTCTAGACCATTCCATAGCTGAGATATCTAAACTCAAAATTTCGACCTGAAAAAAAAAACGACAGTGGTACCCCTTACGATTTTTGGGGGGGGGCAAAAAATTAAGTTTACCCAATCTTCTCAAAACTCTGGATTCTGATAGAGGGCCATGAGAATTAGTCCTGAGTGCAAAAATGGAGGCTCTAGACCCTTCCAGAGCTGAGATACAGAAACTCAAAATTTCGACCAGAAAAAAAAAACGACAGTGGTACCCCTTACGTTTTTTTTTGGGGGGGGGGGGGGCGAAAAATTAAGTTTCCACAATCTTCTCAAAAGTCTGTATTCTGATAGAGGGCCATGAGACTTAGTCCTGAGTGCAAAAATGGAGGCTCTGGACCCTTCCAGAGCTGAGATATTTAAACTCAAAATTTCGACCTGAAAAAAAAACGACAGTGGTACCCCTTATGTTTTTTTGGGGGGGGGCAAAAAATTAAGTTTCCTCAATCTTCTCAAAACTCTGGATTCTGATAGAGGGCCATGAGACTTAGTCCTGAGTGCAAAAATGGAGGCTCTGGACCCTTCCAGAGCTGAGATATCGAAACTCAAAATTTCGACCCGAAAAAAAAAACGACAGTTGTACCCCTTACGTTTTTTTTTGGGGGGGGGGGGGGCGAAAAATTACGTTTCCCCAATCTTCTCAAAACTCTGGATTCGGATAGAGGGCCATGAGACTTAGTCCTGAGTGCAAAAATGGAGGCTCTAGACCCTTCCAGAGCTGAGATATCTAAACTCAAAATTTCGACCCGAAAAAAAACGACAGTGGTACCCCTTACGTTTTTTTTGGGGGGGGGCGAAAAATAAGTTTCCCCAATCTTCTCAAAACTCTGGATTCTGATAGAGGGCCATGAGACTTACCCCTGAGTGCAAAAATGGAGGCTCTAGACCCTTCCAAAGATGAGATATAGAAACTCAAAATTTCGACCAGAAAAAAAAACGACAGCGGTACCCCTTATGTTTTTTTTTTCGGGTGAAAAATTAAGTATCCCCAATCTTCTCAAAACTCTAGATTCTGATAGAGGGCCATGAGACTTAGTCCTGAGTGCAAAAATTGAGGCTCTAGACCCTTCCAGAGCTGAGATATCTAAACTCAAAATTTCGACCTGAAAAAAAAAACGACAGTGGTACCCCTTACGTTTTTTTTGGGGGGGGCGAAAAATTAAGTTTCCCCAATCTTCTCAAAACTCTGGATTCTGATAGAGGGCCATGAGACTTAGTCCTGAGTGCAAAAATGGAGGCTCTAGACCCTTCCAGAGCTGAGATATCGAAACTCAAAATTTCGACCGGAAAAAAAAAACGACAGTGGTACCCCTTATGTTTTTTTTTTTGGGTGAAAAATTAAGTATCCCCAATCTTCTCAAAACTCTGGATTCTGATAGAGGGCCATGAGACTTAGTCCTGAGTGCAAAAATGGAGGCTCTAGACCCTTCCAGAGCTGAGATATCTAAACTCAAAATTTCGACCCGAAAAAAAAAATGACAGTGGTACCCCTTACGTTTTTTTTGGGGGGGCGAAAAGTTAAGTTTCCCCAATCTTCTCAAAACTCTGTATTCTGATAGAGGGCCATGAGACTTAGTCCTGAGTGCAAAAATGGAGGCTCTGGACCCTTCCAGAGCTGAGATATTTAAACTCAAAATTTCGACCTGAAAAAAAAAACGACAGTGGTACCCCTTATGTTTTTTGGGGGGGGGGCAAAAAATTAAGTTTCCTCAATCTTCTCAAAACTCTGGATTCTGATAGAGGGCCATGAGACTTAGTCCTGAGTGCAAAAATGGAGGCTCTAGACCCTTCCAGAGCTGAGATATCGAAACTCAAAATTTCGACCGGAAAAAAAAACGACAGTGGTACCCCTTACGTTTTTTTTGGGGGGGTGAAAAATTAAGTTTCCCCAATCTTCTCAAAACTCTGGATTCTGATAGAGGGCCATGAGACTTAGTCCTGAGTGCAAAAATGGAGGCTCTAGACCCTTCCAGAGCTGAAATATCGAAACTCAAAATTTCGACCGGAAAAAAAAACGACAGTGGTACCCCTTACGTTTTTTTTTTGGGGGGGGGGGGGGCGAAAAATTAAGTTTCCCCAATCTTCTCAAAACTCTGGATTCTGATAGAGGGCCATGAGACTTACCCCTGAGTGCAAAAATGGAGGCTCTAGACCCTTCCAGAGCTGAGATATAGAAACTCAAAATTTCGACCAGAAAAAAAAAACGACAGTGGTACCCCTTATGTTTTTTTTTTTTGGGTGAAAAATTAAGTATCCCCAATCTTCTCAAAACTCTGGATTCTGATAGAGGGCCATGAGACTTAGTCCTGAGTGCAAAAATGGAGGCTCTAGACCCTTCCAGAGCTGAGATATTTAAACTCAAAATTTCGACCTGAAAAAAAAAAACGACAGTGGTACCCCTTATGTTTTTTTTTGGGGGGGGCAAAAAATTAAGTTTCCTCAATTTTCTCAAAACTCTGGATTCTGATAGAGGGCCATGAGACTTAGTCCTGAGTGCAAAAATGGAGGCTCTAGACCCTTCCAGAGCTGAGATATCGAAACTCAAAATTTCGACCGGAAAAAAAAACGACAGTGGTACCCCTTATGTTTTTTTTGGGGGGGGCAAAAAATTAAGTTTCCTCAATCTTCTCAAAACTCTGGATTCTGATAGAGGGCCATGAGACTTAGTCCTGAGTGCAAAAATGGAGGCTCTAGACCCTTCCAGAGCTGAGATATCGAAACTCAAAATTTCGACCGGAAAAAAAAACGACAGTGGTACCCCTTACGTTTTTTGGGGGGGGGGGGGGGCGAAAAATTAAGTTTCCCCAATCTTCTCAAAACTCTGTATTCTGATAGAGGGCCATGAGACTTAGTCCTGAGTGCAAAAATGGAGGCTCTGGACCCTTCCAGAGCTGAGATATCTAAACTCGAAATTTCGACCTAAAAAAAAACGACAGTTGTACCCCTTACATTTTTTTTTGGGGGGGGGGCGAAAAATTACGTTTCCCCAATCTTCTCAAAACTCTGGATTCGGATAGAGGGCCATGAGACTTAGTCCTGAGTGCAAAAATGGAGGCTCTAGACCCTTCCAGAGCTGAGATATCTAAACTCAAAATTTCGACCCGAAAAAAAACGACAGTGGTACCCCTTACGTTTTTTTGGGGGGGGGGGGGGCGAAAATTAAGTTTCCCCAATCTTCTCAAAACTCTGGATTCTGATAGAGGGCCATGAGACTTACCCCTGAGTGCAAAAATGGAGGCTCTAGACCCTCTCCAAAGATGAGATATAGAAACTCAAAATTTCGACCAGAAAAAAAAACGACAGTGGTACCCCTTATGTTTTTTTTTTTTTCGGGTGAAAAATTAAGTATCCCCAATCTTCTCAAAACTCTGGATTCTGATAGAGGGCCATGAGACTTAGTCCTGAGTGAAAAAATTGAGGCTCTAGACCCTTCCAGAGCTGAGATATCTAAACTCAAAATTTCGACCTGAAAAAAAAACGACAGTGGTACCCCTTACGTTTTTTTTGGGGGGGCGAAAAATTAAGTTTCCCCAATCTTCTCAAAACTCTGGATTCTTATAGAGGGCCATGAGACTTAGTCCTGAGTGCAAAAATGAAGGATCTAGACCCTTCCAGAGCTGAGATATCTAAACTCAAAATTTCGACCCGAAAAAAAAACGACAGTGGTACCCCTTACGTTTTTTTTGGGGGGGCGAAAAATTAAGTTTCCACAATCTTCTCAAAAGTCTGTATTCTGATAGAGGGCCATGAGACTTAGTACTGAGTGCAAAAATGGAGGCTCTAGACCCTTCCAGAGCTGAGATATCTAAACTCAAAATTTCGACCTGAAAAAAAAAAACGACAGTGGTACCCCTTATGTTTTTTTGGGGGGGGCAAAAAATTAAGTTTCCTCAATCTTCTCAAAACTCTGGATTCTGATAGAGGGCCATGAGACTTAGTCCTGAGTGCAAAAATGGAGGCTCTGGACCCTTCCAGAGCTGAGATATTTAAACTCAAAATTTAGACCTGAAAAAAAAACGACAGTGGTACCCCTTATGTTTTTTTGGGGGGGGGGGCAAAAAATTAAGTTTCCTCAATCTTCTCAAAACTCTGGATTCTGATAGAGGGCCATGAGACTTAGTCCTGAGTGCAAAAATGGAGGCTCTAGACCCTTCCAGAGCTGAGATATCTAAACTCAAAATTTCGACCTGAAAAAAAAACGACAGTGGTACCCCTTACGTTTTTTTTGGGGGGGGCGAAAAATTAAGTTTCCCCAATCTTCTCAAAACTCTGGATTCTGATAGAGGGCCATGAGACTTAGTCCTGAGTGCAAAAATGGAGGCTCTAGACCCTTCCAGAGCTGAGATATCGAAACTCAAAATTTCGACCGGAAAAAAAAACGACAGTGGTACCCCTTATGTTTTTTTTTTTTGGGTGAAAAATTAAGTATCCCCAATCTTCTCAAAACTCTGGATTCTGATAGAGGGCCATGAGACTTAGTCCTGAGTGCAAAAATGGAGGCTCTAGACCCTTCCAGAGCTGAGATATCTAAACTCAAAATTTCGACCCGAAAAAAAAAAGACAGTGGTAACCCTTACGTTTTTTTGGGGGGGGCGAAAAGTTAAGTTTCCCCAATCTTCTCAAAACTCTGTATTCTGATAGAGGGCCATGAGA
This sequence comes from Pimephales promelas, assembly GCF_988280905.1. Lineage (NCBI taxonomy): Eukaryota > Metazoa > Chordata > Actinopteri > Cypriniformes > Leuciscidae > Pimephales > Pimephales promelas. The sequence continues at coordinate 12,892,640 of NC_142788.1, forward strand.
CTTACTCCTGAGTGCAAAAATGGAGGCTCTAGACCCTTCCAGAGCTGAGATATTTAAACTCAAAATTTCGACCTGAAAAAAAAAACGACAGTGGTACCCCTTATGTTTTTTTTGGGGGGGGCAAAAAATTAAGTTTCCTCAATCTTCTCAAAACTCTGGATTCTGATAGAGGGCCATGAGACTTAGTCCTGAGTGCAAAAATGGAGGCTCTAGACCCTTCCAGAGCTGAGATATCGAAACTCAAAATTTCGACCGGAAAAAAAAACGACAGTGGTACCCCTTACGTTTTTTTGGGGGGGGTGAAAAATTAAGTTTCCCCAATCTTCTCAAAACTCTGGATTCGGATAGAGGGCCATGAGACTTAGTCCTGAGTGCAAAAATGTAGGCTGTAGACCCTTCCAGAGCTGAGATATCTAAACTCAAAATTTCTACCAGAAAAAAAAACGACAGTGGTACCCCTTACGTTTTTTTGGGGGAGGGGGTGAAAAATTAAGTTTCCCCAATCTTCTCAAAACTCTGGATTCTGATAGAGGGCCATGAGACTTACCCCTGAGTGCAAAAATGGAGGCTCTAGACCCTTCCAGAGCTGAGATATTTAAACTCAAAATTTCGACCTGAAAAAAAAAACGACAGTGGTACCCCTTATGTTTTTTTTGGGGGGGCAAAAAATTAAGTTTCCTCAATCTTCTCAAAACTCTAGATTCTGATAGAGGGCCATGAGACTTAGTCCTGAGTGCAAAAATGGAGGCTCTAGACCCTTCCAGAGCTGAGATATCGAAACTCAAAATTTCGACCGGAAAAAAAAACGACAGTGGTACCCCTTACGTTTTTTTTGGGGGGGGCGAAAAATTAAGTTTCCCCAATCTTCTCAAAACTCTGGATTCGGATAGAGGGCCATGAGACTTAGTCCTGAGTGCAAAAATGTAGGCTCTAGACCCTTCCAGAGCTGAGATATCTAAACTCAAAATTTCTACCAGAAAAAAAACGACAGTGGTACCCCTTACGTTTTTTGGGGGGGCGAAAAATTAAGTTTCCCCAATCTTCTCAAAACTCTGGATTCTGATAGAGGGCGATGCGACTTAGTCCTGAGTGCAAAAATGGAGGCTCTAGACCCTTCCAGAGCTGAGATATAGAAACTCAAAATTTCGACCAGAAAAAAAAACGACAGTGGTACCCCTTACGGGTTTTTTTTGGGGGGGGGGGGGGGGGGGGGGGGGGGGTGAAAAATTAAGTTTCCCCAATCTTCTCAAAACTCTGGATTCTGATAGAGGGCCACGAGACTTACCCCTGAGTGCAAAAATGGAGGCTCTAGACCCTTCCAGAGCTGAGATATTTAAACTCAAAATTTCGACCTGAAAAAAAAAAAACGACAGTGGTACCCCTTATGTTTTTTTTGGGGGGGCAAAAAATTAAGTTTCCTCAATCTTCTCAAAACTCTAGATTCTGATAGAGGGCCATGAGACTTAGTCCTGAGTGCAAAAATGGAGGCTCTAGACCCTTCCAGAGCTGAGATATCGAAACTCAAAATTTCGACCGGAAAAAAAAACGACAGTGGTACCCCTTATGTTTTTTTTGGGGGGGGCAAAAAATTAAGTTTCCTCAATCTTCTCAAAACTCTGGATTCTGATAGAGGGCCATGAGACTTAGTCCTGAGTGCAAAAATGGAGGCTCTAGACCCTTCCAGAGCTGAGATATCGAAACTCAAAATTTCGACCGGAAAAAAAAAACGACAGTGGTACCCCTTACGTTTTTTTTGGGGGGGGGGTGAAAAATTAAGTTTCCTCAATCTTCTCAAAACTCTGGATTCTGATAGAGGGCCATGAGACTTAGTCCTGAGTGCAAAAATGGAGGCTCTAGACCCTCCCACAGCTGAGATATCGAAACTCAAAATTTCGACCGAAAAAAAAAACGACAGTGGTACCCCTTACGTTTTTTTTGGGGGGGTGAAAAATTAAGTTTCCCCAATCTTCTCAAAACTCTGGATTCGGATAGAGGGCCATGAGACTTAGTCCTGAGTGCAAAAATGTAGGCTGTAGACCCTTCCAGAGCTGAGATATCTAAACTCAAAATTTCTACCAGAAAAAAAAACGACAGTGGTACCCCTTACGTTTTTTTTTGGGGGGGGGGCGAAAAATTAAGTTTCCCCAATCTTCTCAAAACTCTGGATTCTGATAGAGGGCCATGAGACTTACCCCTGAGTGCAAAAATGGAGTCTCTAGACCCTTCCAGAGCTGAGATATAGAAACTCAAAATTTCGACCAGAAAAAAAAAACGACAGTGGTAACCCTTATGTTTTTTTTTTTCGGGTGAAAAATTAAGTATCCCCAATCTTCTCAAAACTCTGGATTCTGATAGAGGGCGATGCGACTTAGTCCTGAGTGCAAAAATGGAGGCTCTAGACCATTCCATAGCTGAGATATCTAAACTCAAAATTTCGACCTGAAAAAAAAAACGACAGTGGTACCCCTTACGTTTTTTTTGGGGGGGCAAAAAATTAAGTTTACCCAATCTTCTCAAAACTCTGGATTCTGATAGAGAGCCATGAGAATTAGTCCTGAGTGCAAAAATGGAGGCTCTAGACCCTTCCAGAGCTGAGATACAGAAACTCAAAATTTCGACCAGAAAAAAAAAACGACAGTGGTACCCCTTACGTTTTTTTTTTCGGGTGAAAAATTAAGTATCCCCAATCTTCTCAAAACTCTGGATTCTGATAGAGGGCCATGAGACTTAGTCCTGAGTGCAAAAATGGAGGCTCTAGACCCTTCCAGAGCTGAGATATCGAAACTCAAAATTTCGACCGGAAAAAAAAACGACAGTGGTACCCCTTATGTTTTTTTTGGGGGGGGCAAAAAATTAAGTTTCCTCAATCTTCTCAAAACTCTGGATTCTGATAGAGGGCCATGAGACTTAGTCCTGAGTGCAAAAATGGAGGCTCTAGACCCTTCCAGAGCTGAGATATCGAAACTCAAAATTTCGACCGGAAAAAAAAACGACAGTGGTACCCCTTACGTTTTTTTTGGGGGGGGTGAAAAATTAAGTTTCCTCAATCTTCTCAAAACTCTGGATTCTGATAGAGGGCCATGAGACTTAGTCCTGAGTGCAAAAATGGAGGCTCTAGACCCTTCCAGAGCTGAGATATCGAAACTCAAAATTTCGACCGAAAAAAAAAACGACAGTGGTACCCCTTACGTTTTTTTTGGGGGGGTGAAAAATTAAGTTTCCCCAATCTTCTCAAAACTCTGGATTCGGATAGAGGGCCATGAGACTTAGTCCTGAGTGCAAAAATGTAGGCTGTAGACCCTTCCAGAGCTGAGATATCTAAACTCAAAATTTCTACCAGAAAAATAAACGACAGTGGTACCCCTTACGTTTTTTTTGGGGGGGGGGCGAAAAATTAAGTTTCCCCAATCTTCTCAAAACTCTGGATTCTGATAGAGGGCCATGAGACTTACCCCTGAGTGCAAAAATGGAGTCTCTAGACCCTTCCAGAGCTGAGATATAGAAACTCAAAATTTCGACCAGAAAAAAAAAACGACAGTGGTACCCCTTATGTTTTTTTTTTTCGGGTGAAAAATTAAGTATCCCCAATCTTCTCAAAACTCTGGATTCTGATAGAGGGCCATGAGACTTAGTCCTGAGTGCAAAAATGGAGGCTCTAGACCCTTCCAGAGCTGAGATATCGAAACTCAAAATTTCGACCGGAAAAAAAAACGACAGTGGTACCCCTTACGTTTTTTTTTTCGGGTGAAAAATTAAGTATCCCCAATCTTCTCAAAACTCTGGATTCTGATAGAGGGCCATGAGACTTAGTCCTGAGTGCAAAAATGGAGGCTCTAGACCCTTCCAGAGCTGAGATATCTAAACTCAAAATTTCGACCCGAAAAAAAAAACGACAGTGGTACCCCTTACGTTTTTTTTTTTGGGGGGGGGGGGGGGGCGAAAAATTAAGTTTCCACAATCTTCTCAAAAGTCTGTATTCTGATAGAGGGCCATGAGACTTACCCCTGAGTGCAAAAATGGAGGCTCTAGACCCTTCCAGAGCTGAGATATAGAAACTCAAAATTTCGACCAGAAAAAAAAACGACAGTGGTACCCCTTATGTTTTTTTTTTTCGGGTGAAAAATTAAGTATCCCCAATCTTCTCAAAACTCTGGATTCTGATAGAGGGCGATGCGACTTAGTCCTGAGTGCAAAAATGGAGGCTCTAGACCATTCCATAGCTGAGATATCTAAACTCAAAATTTCGACCTGAAAAAAAAAACGACAGTGGTACCCCTTACGTTTTTTTTGGGGGGGCGAAAAATTAAGTTTCCACAATCTTCTCAAAAGTCTGTATTCTGATAGAGGGCCATGAGACTTAGTCCTGAGTGCAAAAATGGAGGCTCTGGACCCTTCCAGAGCTGAGATATTTAAACTCAAAATTTCGACCTGAAAAAAAAAACGACAGTGGTACCCCTTATGTTTTTTTGGGGGGGGCAAAAAATTAAGTTTCCTCAATCTTCTCAAAACTCTGGATTCTGATAGAGGGCAATGAGACTTAGTCCTGAGTGCAAAAATGGAGGCTCTAGACCCTTCCAGAGCTGAGATATCGAAACTCAAAATTTCGACCGGAAAAAAAAACGACAGTGGTACCCCTTACGTTTTTTTGGGGGGGGGCGAAAAATTAAGTTTCCCCAATCTTCTCAAAACTCTGGATTCGGATAGAGGGCCATGAGACTTAGTCCTGAGTGCAAAAATGTAGGCTCTAGACCCTTCCAGAGCTGAGATATCTAAACTCAAAATTTCTACCAGAAAAAAAACGACAGTGGTACCCCTTACGTTTTTCGGGGGGGCGAAAAATTAAGTTTCCCCAATCTTCTCAAAACTCTGGATTCTGATAGAGGGCCATGAGACTTACCCCTGAGTGCAAAAATGGAGGCTCTAGACCCTTCCAGAGCTGAGATATAGAAACTCAAAATTTCGACCAGAAAAAAAAACGACAGTGGTACCCCTTATGTTTTTTTTTTCGGGTGAAAAATTAAGTATCCCCAATCTTCTCAAAACTCTGGATTCTGATAGAGGGCGATGCGACTTAGTCCTGAGTGCAAAAATGGAGGCTCTAGACCCTTCCAGAGCTGAGATATAGAAACTCAAAATTTCGACCAGAAAAAAAAACGACAGTGGTACCCCTTATGTTTTTTTTTTCGGGTGAAAAATTAAGTATCCCCAATCTTCTCAAAACTCTGGATTCTGATAGAGGGCCATGAGACTTAGTCCTGAGTGCAAAAATGTAGGCTGTAGACCCTTCCAGAGCTGAGATATCTAAACTCAAAATTTCTACCAGAAAAAAAAACGACAGTGGTACCCCTTATGTTTTTTTTTTCGGGTGAAAAATTAAGTATCCCCAATCTTCTCAAAACTCTGGATTCTGATAGAGGGCGATGCGACTTAGTCCTGAGTGCAAAAATGGAGGCTCTAGACCCTTCCAGAGCTGAGATATAGAAACTCAAAATTTCGACCAGAAAAAAAAACGACAGTGGTACCCCTTATGTTTTTTTTTTCGGGTGAAAAATTAAGTATCCCCAATCTTCTCAAAACTCTGGATTCTGATAGAGGGCCATGAGACTTAGTCCTGAGTGCAAAAATGTAGGCTGTAGACCCTTCCAGAGCTGAGATATCTAAACTCAAAATTTCTACCAGAAAAAAAAACGACAGTGGTACCCCTTACGTTTTTTTTTTGGGGGGGGGGGGGGTGAAAAATTAAGTTTCCCCAATCTTCTCAAAACTCTGGATTCTGATAGAGGGCCATGAGACTTAGTCCTGAGTGCAAAAATGTAGGCTGTAGACCCTTCCAGAGCTGAGATATCTAAACTCAAAATTTCTACCAGAAAAAAAAACGACAGTGGTACCCCTTACGTTTTTTTTTTTGGGGGGGGGGGGGGGGGTGAAAAATTAAGTTTCCCCAATCTTCTCAAAACTCTGGATTCTGATAGAGGGCCATGAGACTTACCCCTGAGTGCAAAAATGGAGGCTCTAGACCCTTCCAGAGCTGAGATATTTAAACTCAAAATTTCGACCTGAAAAAAAAAAAACGACAGTGGTACCCCTTATGTTTTTTTTGGGGGGGCAAAAAATTAAGTTTCCTCAATCTTCTCAAAACTCTAGATTCTGATAGAGGGCCATGAGACTTAGTCCTGAGTGCAAAAATGGAGGCTCTAGACCCTTCCAGAGCTGAGATATCGAAACTCAAAATTTCGACCGGAAAAAAAAACGACAGTGGTACCCCTTATGTTTTTTTTGGGGGGGGCAAAAAATTAAGTTTCCTCAATCTTCTCAAAACTCTGGATTCTGATAGAGGGCCATGAGACTTAGTCCTGAGTGCAAAAATGGAGGCTCTAGACCCTTCCAGAGCTGAGATATCGAAACTCAAAATTTCGACCGGAAAAAAAAACGACAGTGGTACCCCTTACGTTTTTTTTGGGGGGGGTGAAAAATTAAGTTTCCTCAATCTTCTCAAAACTCTGGATTCTGATAGAGGGCCATGAGACTTAGTCCTGAGTGCAAAAATGGAGGCTCTAGACCCTTCCAGAGCTGAGATATCGAAACTCAAAATTTCGACCGAAAAAAAAAACGACAGTGGTACCCCTTACGTTTTTTTTGGGGGGGTGAAAAATTAAGTTTCCCCAATCTTCTCAAAACTCTGGATTCGGATAGAGGGCCATGAGACTTAGTCCTGAGTGCAAAAATGTAGGCTGTAGACCCTTCCAGAGCTGAGATATCTAAACTCAAAATTTCTACCAGAAAAAAAAACGACAGTGGTACCCCTTACGTTTTTTTGGGGGGGGGGGCGAAAAATTAAGTTTCCCCAATCTTCTCAAAACTCTGGATTCTGATAGAGGGCCATGAGACTTACCCCTGAGTGCAAAAATGGAGTCTCTAGACCCTTCCAGAGCTGAGATATAGAAACTCAAAATTTCGACCAGAAAAAAAAAACGACAGTGGTACCCCTTATGTTTTTTTTTTCGGGTGAAAAATTAAGTATCCCCAATCTTCTCAAAACTCTGGATTCTGATAGAGGGCCATGAGACTTAGTCCTGAGTGCAAAAATGGAGGCTCTAGACCCTTTCAGAGCTGAGATATCGAAACTCAAAATTTCGACCGGAAAAAAAAACGACAGTGGTACCCCTTACGTTTTTTTTGGGGGGGGTGAAAAATTAAGTTTCCTCAATCTTCTCAAAACTCTGGATTCTGATAGAGGGCCATGAGACTTAGTCCTGAGTGCAAAAATGGAGGCTCTAGACCCTTCCAGAGCTGAGATATCGAAACTCAAAATTTCGACCGAAAAAAAAAACGACAGTGGTACCCCTTACGTTTTTTTTGGGGGGGTGAAAAATTAAGTTTCCCCAATCTTCTCAAAACTCTGGATTCGGATAGAGGGCCATGAGACTTAGTCCTGAGTGCAAAAATGTAGGCTGTAGACCCTTCCAGAGCTGAGATATCTAAACTCAAAATTTCTACCAGAAAAAAAAAACGACAGTGGTACCCCTTACGTTTTTTTGGGGGGGGGGGCGAAAAATTAAGTTTCCCCAATCTTCTCAAAACTCTGGATTCTGATAGAGGGCCATGAGACTTACCCCTGAGTGCAAAAATGGAGTCTCTAGACCCTTCCAGAGCTGAGATATAGAAACTCAAAATTTCGACCAGAAAAAAAAAACGACAGTGGTACCCCTTATGTTTTTTTTTTTCGGGTGAAAAATTAAGTATCCCCAATCTTCTCAAAACTCTGGATTCTGATAGAGGGCCATGAGAATTAGTCCTGAGTGCAAAAATGGAGGCTCTAGACCCTTCCAGAGCTGAGATACAGAAACTCAAAATTTCGACCAGAAAAAAAAAACGACAGTGGTACCCCTTACGTTTTTTTTGGGGGGGCAAAAAATTAAGTTTACCCAATCTTCTCAAAACTCTGGATTCTGATAGAGAGCCATGAGAATTAGTCCTGAGTGCAAAAATGGAGGCTCTAGACCCTTCCAGAGCTGAGATACAGAAACTCAAAATTTCGACCAGAAAAAAAAAACGACAGTGGTACCCCTTACGTTTTTTTTTTCGGGTGAAAAATTAAGTATCCCCAATCTTCTCAAAACTCTGGATTCTGATAGAGGGCCATGAGAATTAGTCCTGAGTGCAAAAATGGAGGCTCTAGACCATTCCATAGCTGAGATATCTAAACTCAAAATTTCGACCTGAAAAAAAAAACGACAGTGGTACCCCTTACGTTTTTTTGGGGGGGCGAAAAATTAAGTTTCCACAATCTTCTCAAAAGTCTGTATTCTGATAGAGGGCCATGAGACTTAGTCCTGAGTGCAAAAATGGAGGCTCTGGACCCTTCCAGAGCTGAGATATTTAAACTCAAAATTTCGACCTGAAAAAAAAAACGACAGTGGTACCCCTTATGTTTTTTTGGGGGGGGCAAAAAATTAAGTTTCCTCAATCTTCTCAAAACTCTGGATTCTGATAGAGGGCAATGAGACTTAGTCCTGAGTGCAAAAATGGAGGCTCTAGACCCTTCCAGAGCTGAGATATCGAAACTCAAAATTTCGACCGGAAAAAAAAACGACAGTGGTACCCCTTACGTTTTTTTGGGGGGGGCGAAAAATTAAGTTTCCCCAATCTTCTCAAAACTCTGGATTCGGATAGAGGGCCATGAGACTTAGTCCTGAGTGCAAAAATGTAGGCTCTAGACCCTTCCAGAGCTGAGATATCTAAACTCAAAATTTCTACCAGAAAAAAAACGACAGTGGTACCCCTTACGTTTTTCGGGGGGGCGAAAAATTAAGTTTCCCCAATCTTCTCAAAACTCTGGATTCTGATAGAGGGCCATGAGACTTACCCCTGAGTGCAAAAATGGAGGCTCTAGACCCTTCCAGAGCTGAGATATAGAAACTCAAAATTTCGACCAGAAAAAAAAACGACAGTGGTACCCCTTATGTTTTTTTTTTCGGGTGAAAAATTAAGTATCCCCAATCTTCTCAAAACTCTGGATTCTGATAGAGGGCGATGCGACTTAGTCCTGAGTGCAAAAATGGAGGCTCTAGACCCTTCCAGAGCTGAGATATAGAAACTCAAAATTTCGACCAGAAAAAAAAACGACAGTGGTACCCCTTATGTTTTTTTTTTCGGGTGAAAAATTAAGTATCCCCAATCTTCTCAAAACTCTGGATTCTGATAGAGGGCCATGAGACTTAGTCCTGAGTGCAAAAATGTAGGCTGTAGACCCTTCCAGAGCTGAGATATCTAAACTCAAAATTTCTACCAGAAAAAAAAACGACAGTGGTACCCCTTATGTTTTTTTTTTCGGGTGAAAAATTAAGTATCCCCAATCTTCTCAAAACTCTGGATTCTGATAGAGGGCGATGCGACTTAGTCCTGAGTGCAAAAATGGAGGCTCTAGACCCTTCCAGAGCTGAGATATAGAAACTCAAAATTTCGACCAGAAAAAAAAACGACAGTGGTACCCCTTATGTTTTTTTTTTCGGGTGAAAAATTAAGTATCCCCAATCTTCTCAAAACTCTGGATTCTGATAGAGGGCCATGAGACTTAGTCCTGAGTGCAAAAATGTAGGCTGTAGACCCTTCCAGAGCTGAGATATCTAAACTCAAAATTTCTACCAGAAAAAAAAACGACAGTGGTACCCCTTACGTTTTTTTTTGGGGGGGGGGGGGGGGGGGTGAAAAATTAAGTTTCCCCAATCTTCTCAAAACTCTGGATTCTGATAGAGGGCCATGAGACTTACCCCTGAGTGCAAAAATGGAGGCTCTAGACCCTTCCAGAGCTGAGATATTTAAACTCAAAATTTCGACCTGAAAAAAAAAAACGACAGTGGTACCCCTTATGTTTTTTTTGGGGGGGCAAAAAATTAAGTTTCCTCAATCTTCTCAAAACTCTAGATTCTGATAGAGGGCCATGAGACTTAGTCCTGAGTGCAAAAATGGAGGCTCTAGACCCTTCCAGAGCTGAGATATCGAAACTCAAAATTTCGACCGGAAAAAAAAACGACAGTGGTACCCCTTATGTTTTTTTTGGGGGGGGCAAAAAATTAAGTTTCCTCAATCTTCTCAAAACTCTGGATTCTGATAGAGGGCCATGAGACTTAGTCCTGAGTGCAAAAATGGAGGCTCTAGACCCTTCCAGAGCTGAGATATCGAAACTCAAAATTTCGACCGGAAAAAAAAACGACAGTGGTACCCCTTACGTTTTTTTTGGGGGGGGTGAAAAATTAAGTTTCCTCAATCTTCTCAAAACTCTGGATTCTGATAGAGGGCCATGAGACTTAGTCCTGAGTGCAAAAATGGAGGCTCTAGACCCTTCCAGAGCTGAGATATCGAAACTCAAAATTTCGACCGAAAAAAAAAACGACAGTGGTACCCCTTACGTTTTTTTTGGGGGGGTGAAAAATTAAGTTTCCCCAATCTTCTCAAAACTCTGGATTCGGATAGAGGGCCATGAGACTTAGTCCTGAGTGCAAAAATGTAGGCTGTAGACCCTTCCAGAGCTGAGATATCTAAACTCAAAATTTCTACCAGAAAAAAAAACGACAGTGGTACCCCTTACGTTTTTTTGGGGGGGGGGGGCGAAAAATTAAGTTTCCCCAATCTTCTCAAAACTCTGGATTCTGATAGAGGGCCATGAGACTTACCCCTGAGTGCAAAAATGGAGTCTCTAGACCCTTCCAGAGCTGAGATATAGAAACTCAAAATTTCGACCAGAAAAAAAAAACGACAGTGGTACCCCTTATGTTTTTTTTTTTCGGGTGAAAAATTAAGTATCCCCAATCTTCTCAAAACTCTGGATTCTGATAGAGGGCCATGAGACTTAGTCCTGAGTGCAAAAATGGAGGCTCTAGACCCTTTCAGAGCTGAGATATCGAAACTCAAAATTTCGACCGGAAAAAAAAACGACAGTGGTACCCCTTACGTTTTTTTTGGGGGGGGTGAAAAATTAAGTTTCCTCAATCTTCTCAAAACTCTGGATTCTGATAGAGGGCCATGAGACTTAGTCCTGAGTGCAAAAATGGAGGCTCTAGACCCTTCCAGAGCTGAGATATCGAAACTCAAAATTTCGACCGAAAAAAAAAACGACAGTGGTACCCCTTACGTTTTTTTTGGGGGGGTGAAAAATTAAGTTTCCCCAATCTTCTCAAAACTCTGGATTCGGATAGAGGGCCATGAGACTTAGTCCTGAGTGCAAAAATGTAGGCTGTAGACCCTTCCAGAGCTGAGATATCTAAACTCAAAATTTCTACCAGAAAAAAAAAACGACAGTGGTACCCCTTACGTTTTTTTTGGGGGGGGGGGCGAAAAATTAAGTTTCCCCAATCTTCTCAAAACTCTGGATTCTGATAGAGGGCCATGAGACTTACCCCTGAGTGCAAAAATGGAGTCTCTAGACCCTTCCAGAGCTGAGATATAGAAACTCAAAATTTCGACCAGAAAAAAAAAACGACAGTGGTACCCCTTATGTTTTTTTTTTTCGGGTGAAAAATTAAGTATCCCCAATCTTCTCAAAACTCTGGATTCTGATAGAGGGCCATGAGAATTAGTCCTGAGTGCAAAAATGGAGGCTCTAGACCCTTCCAGAGCTGAGATACAGAAACTCAAAATTTCGACCAGAAAAAAAAAACGACAGTGGTACCCCTTACGTTTTTTTTGGGGGGGCAAAAAATTAAGTTTACCCAATCTTCTCAAAACTCTGGATTCTGATAGAGAGCCATGAGAATTAGTCCTGAGTGCAAAAATGGAGGCTCTAGACCCTTCCAGAGCTGAGATACAGAAACTCAAAATTTCGACCAGAAAAAAAAAACGACAGTGGTACCCCTTACGTTTTTTTTTTCGGGTGAAAAATTAAGTATCCCCAATCTTCTCAAAACTCTGGATTCTGATAGAGGGCCATGAGACTTAGTCCTGAGTGCAAAAATGGAGGCTCTAGACCCTTCCAGAGCTGAGATATCTAAACTCAAAATTTCGACCCGAAAAAAAAAACGACAGTGGTACCCCTTACGTTTTTTTTTGGGGGGGGGGGGGGGGCGAAAAATTAAGTTTCCACAATCTTCTCAAAAGTCTGTATTCTGATAGAGGGCCATGAGACTTAGTCCTGAGTGCAAAAATGGAGGCTCTGGACCCTTCCAGAGCTGAGATATTTAAACTCAAAATTTCGACCTGAAAAAAAAACGACAGTGGTACCCCTTATGTTTTTTTGGGGGGGGCAAAAAATTAAGTTTCCTCAATCTTCTCAAAACTCTGGATTCTGATAGAGGGCAATGAGACTTAGTCCTGAGTGCAAAAATGGAGGCTCTAGACCCTTCCAGAGCTGAGATATCGAAACTCAAAATTTCGACCGGAAAAAAAAACGACAGTGGTACCCCTTACGTTTTTTTTTGGGGGGGGCGAAAAATTAAGTTTCCCCAATCTTCTCAAAACTCTGGATTCGGATAGAGGGCCATGAGACTTAGTCCTGAGTGCAAAAATGTAGGCTCTAGACCCTTCCAGAGCTGAGATATCTAAACTCAAAATTTCTACCAGAAAAAAAACGACAGTGGTACCCCTTACGTTTTTTGGGGGGGCGAAAAATTAAGTTTCCCCAATCTTCTCAAAACTCTGGATTCTGATAGAGGGCCATGAGACTTACCCCTGAGTGCAAAAATGGAGGCTCTAGACCCTTCCAGAGCTGAGATATAGAAACTCAAAATTTCGACCAGAAAAAAAAACGACAGTGGTACCCCTTATGTTTTTTTTTTTCGGGTGAAAAATTAAGTATCCCCAATCTTCTCAAAACTCTGGATTCTGATAGAGGGCGATGCGACTTAGTCCTGAGTGCAAAAATGGAGGCTCTAGACCATTCCATAGCTGAGATATCTAAACTCAAAATTTCGACCTGAAAAAAAAAACGACAGTGGTACCCCTTACGTTTTTTTTGGGGGGGCGAAAAATTAAGTTTCCACAATCTTCTCAAAAGTCTGTATTCTGATAGAGGGCCATGAGACTTAGTCCTGAGTGCAAAAATGGAGGCTCTGGACCCTTCCAGAGCTGAGATATTTAAACTCAAAATTTCGACCTGAAAAAAAAAACGACAGTGGTACCCCTTATGTTTTTTTGGGGGGGGCAAAAAATTAAGTTTCCTCAATCTTCTCAAAACTCTGGATTCTGATAGAGGGCAATGAGACTTAGTCCTGAGTGCAAAAATGGAGGCTCTAGACCCTTCCAGAGCTGAGATATCGAAACTCAAAATTTCGACCGGAAAAAAAAACGACAGTGGTACCCCTTACGTTTTTTTGGGGGGGGCGAAAAATTAAGTTTCCCCAATCTTCTCAAAACTCTGGATTCGGATAGAGGGCCATGAGACTTAGTCCTGAGTGCAAAAATGTAGGCTCTAGACCCTTCCAGAGCTGAGATATCTAAACTCAAAATTTCTACCAGAAAAAAAACGACAGTGGTACCCCTTACGTTTTTCGGGGGGGCGAAAAATTAAGTTTCCCCAATCTTCTCAAAACTCTGGATTCTGATAGAGGGCCATGAGACTTACCCCTGAGTGCAAAAATGGAGGCTCTAGACCCTTCCAGAGCTGAGATATAGAAACTCAAAATTTCGACCAGAAAAAAAAACGACAGTGGTACCCCTTATGTTTTTTTTTTCGGGTGAAAAATTAAGTATCCCCAATCTTCTCAAAACTCTGGATTCTGATAGAGGGCGATGCGACTTAGTCCTGAGTGCAAAAATGGAGGCTCTAGACCCTTCCAGAGCTGAGATATAGAAACTCAAAATTTCGACCAGAAAAAAAAACGACAGTGGTACCCCTTATGTTTTTTTTTTCGGGTGAAAAATTAAGTATCCCCAATCTTCTCAAAACTCTGGATTCTGATAGAGGGCCATGAGACTTAGTCCTGAGTGCAAAAATGTAGGCTGTAGACCCTTCCAGAGCTGAGATATCTAAACTCAAAATTTCTACCAGAAAAAAAAACGACAGTGGTACCCCTTATGTTTTTTTTTTCGGGTGAAAAATTAAGTATCCCCAATCTTCTCAAAACTCTGGATTCTGATAGAGGGCGATGCGACTTAGTCCTGAGTGCAAAAATGGGGGCTCTAGACCCTTCCAGAGCTGAGATATAGAAACTCAAAATTTCGACCAGAAAAAAAAACGACAGTGGTACCCCTTATGTTTTTTTTTTCGGGTGAAAAATTAAGTATCCCCAATCTTCTCAAAACTCTGGATTCTGATAGAGGGCCATGAGACTTAGTCCTGAGTGCAAAAATGTAGGCTGTAGACCCTTCCAGAGCTGAGATATCTAAACTCAAAATTTCTACCAGAAAAAAAAACGACAGTGGTACCCCTTACGTTTTTTTTTGGGGGGGGGGGGGGGGGTGAAAAATTAAGTTTCCCCAATCTTCTCAAAACTCTGGATTCTGATAGAGGGCCATGAGACTTACCCCTGAGTGCAAAAATGGAGGCTCTAGACCCTTCCAGAGCTGAGATATTTAAACTCAAAATTTCGACCTGAAAAAAAAAAACGACAGTGGTACCCCTTATGTTTTTTTTGGGGGGGCAAAAAATTAAGTTTCCTCAATCTTCTCAAAACTCTAGATTCTGATAGAGGGCCATGAGACTTAGTCCTGAGTGCAAAAATGGAGGCTCTAGACCCTTCCAGAGCTGAGATATCGAAACTCAAAATTTCGACCGGAAAAAAAAACGACAGTGGTACCCCTTATGTTTTTTTTGGGGGGGGCAAAAAATTAAGTTTCCTCAATCTTCTCAAAACTCTGGATTCTGATAGAGGGCCATGAGACTTAGTCCTGAGTGCAAAAATGGAGGCTCTAGACCCTTCCAGAGCTGAGATATCGAAACTCAAAATTTCGACCGGAAAAAAAAACGACAGTGGTACCCCTTACGTTTTTTTTGGGGGGGGTGAAAAATTAAGTTTCCTCAATCTTCTCAAAACTCTGGATTCTGATAGAGGGCCATGAGACTTAGTCCTGAGTGCAAAAATGGAGGCTCTAGACCCTTCCAGAGCTGAGATATCGAAACTCAAAATTTCGACCGAAAAAAAAAACGACAGTGGTACCCCTTACGTTTTTTTTGGGGGGGTGAAAAATTAAGTTTCCCCAATCTTCTCAAAACTCTGGATTCGGATAGAGGGCCATGAGACTTAGTCCTGAGTGCAAAAATGTAGGCTGTAGACCCTTCCAGAGCTGAGATATCTAAACTCAAAATTTCTACCAGAAAAAAAAACGACAGTGGTACCCCTTACGTTTTTTTGGGGGGGGGGGCGAAAAATTAAGTTTCCCCAATCTTCTCAAAACTCTGGATTCTGATAGAGGGCCATGAGACTTACCCCTGAGTGCAAAAATGGAGTCTCTAGACCCTTCCAGAGCTGAGATATAGAAACTCAAAATTTCGACCAGAAAAAAAAAACGACAGTGGTACCCCTTATGTTTTTTTTTTTCGGGTGAAAAATTAAGTATCCCCAATCTTCTCAAAACTCTGGATTCTGATAGAGGGCCATGAGACTTAGTCCTGAGTGCAAAAATGGAGGCTCTAGACCCTTTCAGAGCTGAGATATCGAAACTCAAAATTTCGACCGGAAAAAAAAACGACAGTGGTACCCCTTACGTTTTTTTTGGGGGGGGTGAAAAATTAAGTTTCCTCAATCTTCTCAAAACTCTGGATTCTGATAGAGGGCCATGAGACTTAGTCCTGAGTGCAAAAATGGAGGCTCTAGACCCTTCCAGAGCTGAGATATCGAAACTCAAAATTTCGACCGAAAAAAAAAACGACAGTGGTACCCCTTACGTTTTTTTTGGGGGGGTGAAAAATTAAGTTTCCCCAATCTTCTCAAAACTCTGGATTCGGATAGAGGGCCATGAGACTTAGTCCTGAGTGCAAAAATGTAGGCTGTAGACCCTTCCAGAGCTGAGATATCTAAACTCAAAATTTCTACCAGAAAAAAAAAACGACAGTGGTACCCCTTACGTTTTTTTGGGGGGGGGGGCGAAAAATTAAGTTTCCCCAATCTTCTCAAAACTCTGGATTCTGATAGAGGGCCATGAGACTTACCCCTGAGTGCAAAAATGGAGTCTCTAGACCCTTCCAGAGCTGAGATATAGAAACTCAAAATTTCGACCAGAAAAAAAAAACGACAGTGGTACCCCTTATGTTTTTTTTTTTTCGGGTGAAAAATTAAGTATCCCCAATCTTCTCAAAACTCTGGATTCTGATAGAGGGCCATGAGAATTAGTCCTGAGTGCAAAAATGGAGGCTCTAGACCCTTCCAGAGCTGAGATACAGAAACTCAAAATTTCGACCAGAAAAAAAAAACGACAGTGGTACCCCTTACGTTTTTTTTGGGGGGGCAAAAAATTAAGTTTACCCAATCTTCTCAAAACTCTGGATTCTGATAGAGAGCCATGAGAATTAGTCCTGAGTGCAAAAATGGAGGCTCTAGACCCTTCCAGAGCTGAGATACAGAAACTCAAAATTTCGACCAGAAAAAAAAAACGACAGTGGTACCCCTTACGTTTTTTTTTTCGGGTGAAAAATTAAGTATCCCCAATCTTCTCAAAACTCTGGATTCTGATAGAGGGCCATGAGAATTAGTCCTGAGTGCAAAAATGGAGGCTCTAGACCATTCCATAGCTGAGATATCTAAACTCAAAATTTCGACCTGAAAAAAAAAACGACAGTGGTACCCCTTACGTTTTTTTTGGGGGGGCGAAAAATTAAGTTTCCACAATCTTCTCAAAAGTCTGTATTCTGATAGAGGGCCATGAGACTTAGTCCTGAGTGCAAAAATGGAGGCTCTGGACCCTTCCAGAGCTGAGATATTTAAACTCAAAATTTCGACCTGAAAAAAAAAACGACAGTGGTACCCCTTATGTTTTTTTGGGGGGGGCAAAAAATTAAGTTTCCTCAATCTTCTCAAAACTCTGGATTCTGATAGAGGGCAATGAGACTTAGTCCTGAGTGCAAAAATGGAGGCTCTAGACCCTTCCAGAGCTGAGATATCGAAACTCAAAATTTCGACCGGAAAAAAAAACGACAGTGGTACCCCTTACGTTTTTTTGGGGGGGGCGAAAAATTAAGTTTCCCCAATCTTCTCAAAACTCTGGATTCGGATAGAGGGCCATGAGACTTAGTCCTGAGTGCAAAAATGTAGGCTCTAGACCCTTCCAGAGCTGAGATATCTAAACTCAAAATTTCTACCAGAAAAAAAACGACAGTGGTACCCCTTACGTTTTTCGGGGGGGCGAAAAATTAAGTTTCCCCAATCTTCTCAAAACTCTGGATTCTGATAGAGGGCCATGAGACTTACCCCTGAGTGCAAAAATGGAGGCTCTAGACCCTTCCAGAGCTGAGATATAGAAACTCAAAATTTCGACCAGAAAAAAAAACGACAGTGGTACCCCTTATGTTTTTTTTTTCGGGTGAAAAATTAAGTATCCCCAATCTTCTCAAAACTCTGGATTCTGATAGAGGGCGATGCGACTTAGTCCTGAGTGCAAAAATGGAGGCTCTAGACCCTTCCAGAGCTGAGATATAGAAACTCAAAATTTCGACCAGAAAAAAAAACGACAGTGGTACCCCTTATGTTTTTTTTTTCGGGTGAAAAATTAAGTATCCCCAATCTTCTCAAAACTCTGGATTCTGATAGAGGGCCATGAGACTTAGTCCTGAGTGCAAAAATGTAGGCTGTAGACCCTTCCAGAGCTGAGATATCTAAACTCAAAATTTCTACCAGAAAAAAAAACGACAGTGGTACCCCTTATGTTTTTTTTTTCGGGTGAAAAATTAAGTATCCCCAATCTTCTCAAAACTCTGGATTCTGATAGAGGGCGATGCGACTTAGTCCTGAGTGCAAAAATGGAGGCTCTAGACCCTTCCAGAGCTGAGATATAGAAACTCAAAATTTCGACCAGAAAAAAAAACGACAGTGGTACCCCTTATGTTTTTTTTTTCGGGTGAAAAATTAAGTATCCCCAATCTTCTCAAAACTCTGGATTCTGATAGAGGGCGATGCGACTTAGTCCTGAGTGCAAAAATGGAGGCTCTAGACCCTTCCAGAGCTGAGATATAGAAACTCAAAATTTCGACCAGAAAAAAAAACGACAGTGGTACCCCTTATGTTTTTTTTTTCGGGTGAAAAATTAAGTATCCCCAATCTTCTCAAAACTCTGGATTCTGATAGAGGGCCATGAGACTTAGTCCTGAGTGCAAAAATGTAGGCTGTAGACCCTTCCAGAGCTGAGATATCTAAACTCAAAATTTCTACCAGAAAAAAAAACGACAGTGGTACCCCTTATGTTTTTTTTTTCGGGTGAAAAATTAAGTATCCCCAATCTTCTCAAAACTCTGGATTCTGATAGAGGGCGATGCGACTTAGTCCTGAGTGCAAAAATGGAGGCTCTAGACCCTTCCAGAGCTGAGATATAGAAACTCAAAATTTCGACCAGAAAAAAAAACGACAGTGGTACCCCTTATGTTTTTTTTTTCGGGTGAAAAATTAAGTATCCCCAATCTTCTCAAAACTCTGGATTCTGATAGAGGGCCATGAGACTTAGTCCTGAGTGCAAAAATGTAGGCTGTAGACCCTTCCAGAGCTGAGATATCTAAACTCAAAATTTCTACCAGAAAAAAAAACGACAGTGGTACCCCTTACGTTTTTTTTGGGGGGGGGGGGGGGGGGGGGGGGGGGGGGGGTGAAAAATTAAGTTTCCCCAATCTTCTCAAAACTCTGGATTGTGATAGAGGGCCATGAGACTTACCCCTGAGTGCAAAAATGGAGGCTCTAGACCCTTCCAGAGCTGAGATATTTAAACTCAAAATTTCGACCTGAAAAAAAAAAACGACAGTGGTACCCCTTATGTTTTTTTTGGGGGGGCAAAAAATTAAGTTTCCTCAATCTTCTCAAAACTCTAGATTCTGATAGAGGGCCATGAGACTTAGTCCTGAGTGCAAAAATGGAGGCTCTAGACCCTTCCAGAGCTGAGATATCGAAACTCAAAATTTCGACCGGAAAAAAAAACGACAGTGGTACCCCTTATGTTTTTTTTGGGGGGGGCAAAAAATTAAGTTTCCTCAATCTTCTCAAAACTCTGGATTCTGATAGAGGGCCATGAGACTTAGTCCTGAGTGCAAAAATGGAGGCTCTAGACCCTTCCAGAGCTGAGATATCGAAACTCAAAATTTCGACCGGAAAAAAAAACGACAGTGGTACCCCTTACGTTTTTTTTGGGGGGGGTGAAAAATTAAGTTTCCTCAATCTTCTCAAAACTCTGGATTCTGATAGAGGGCCATGAGACTTAGTCCTGAGTGCAAAAATGGAGGCTCTAGACCCTTCCAGAGCTGAGATATCGAAACTCAAAATTTCGACCGAAAAAAAAAACGACAGTGGTACCCCTTACGTTTTTTTTGGGGGGGTGAAAAATTAAGTTTCCCCAATCTTCTCAAAACTCTGGATTCGGATAGAGGGCCATGAGACTTAGTCCTGAGTGCAAAAATGTAGGCTGTAGACCCTTCCAGAGCTGAGATATCTAAACTCAAAATTTCTACCAGAAAAAAAAACGACAGTGGTACCCCTTACGTTTTTTTGGGGGGGGGGGGCGAAAAATTAAGTTTCCCCAATCTTCTCAAAACTCTGGATTCTGATAGAGGGCCATGAGACTTACCCCTGAGTGCAAAAATGGAGTCTCTAGACCCTTCCAGAGCTGAGATATAGAAACTCAAAATTTCGACCAGAAAAAAAAAACGACAGTGGTACCCCTTATGTTTTTTTTTTTCGGGTGAAAAATTAAGTATCCCCAATCTTCTCAAAACTCTGGATTCTGATAGAGGGCCATGAGACTTAGTCCTGAGTGCAAAAATGGAGGCTCTAGACCCTTTCAGAGCTGAGATATCGAAACTCAAAATTTCGACCGGAAAAAAAAACGACAGTGGTACCCCTTACGTTTTTTTTGGGGGGGGTGAAAAATTAAGTTTCCTCAATCTTCTCAAAACTCTGGATTCTGATAGAGGGCCATGAGACTTAGTCCTGAGTGCAAAAATGGAGGCTCTAGACCCTTCCAGAGCTGAGATATCGAAACTCAAAATTTCGACCGAAAAAAAAAACGACAGTGGTACCCCTTACGTTTTTTTTGGGGGGGTGAAAAATTAAGTTTCCCCAATCTTCTCAAAACTCTGGATTCGGATAGAGGGCCATGAGACTTAGTCCTGAGTGCAAAAATGTAGGCTGTAGACCCTTCCAGAGCTGAGATATCTAAACTCAAAATTTCTACCAGAAAAAAAAAACGACAGTGGTACCCCTTACGTTTTTTTTGGGGGGGGGGGCGAAAAATTAAGTTTCCCCAATCTTCTCAAAACTCTGGATTCTGATAGAGGGCCATGAGACTTACCCCTGAGTGCAAAAATGGAGTCTCTAGACCCTTCCAGAGCTGAGATATAGAAACTCAAAATTTCGACCAGAAAAAAAAAACGACAGTGGTACCCCTTATGTTTTTTTTTTTCGGGTGAAAAATTAAGTATCCCCAATCTTCTCAAAACTCTGGATTCTGATAGAGGGCCATGAGAATTAGTCCTGAGTGCAAAAATGGAGGCTCTAGACCCTTCCAGAGCTGAGATACAGAAACTCAAAATTTCGACCAGAAAAAAAAAACGACAGTGGTACCCCTTACGTTTTTTTTGGGGGGGCAAAAAATTAAGTTTACCCAATCTTCTCAAAACTCTGGATTCTGATAGAGAGCCATGAGAATTAGTCCTGAGTGCAAAAATGGAGGCTCTAGACCCTTCCAGAGCTGAGATACAGAAACTCAAAATTTCGACCAGAAAAAAAAAACGACAGTGGTACCCCTTACGTTTTTTTTTTCGGGTGAAAAATTAAGTATCCCCAATCTTCTCAAAACTCTGGATTCTGATAGAGGGCCATGAGACTTAGTCCTGAGTGCAAAAATGGAGGCTCTAGACCCTTCCAGAGCTGAGATATCTAAACTCAAAATTTCGACCCGAAAAAAAAAACGACAGTGGTACCCCTTACGTTTTTTTTTGGGGGGGGGGGGGGGGGCGAAAAATTAAGTTTCCACAATCTTCTCAAAAGTCTGTATTCTGATAGAGGGCCATGAGACTTAGTCCTGAGTGCAAAAATGGAGGCTCTGGACCCTTCCAGAGCTGAGATATTTAAACTCAAAATTTCGACCTGAAAAAAAAACGACAGTGGTACCCCTTATGTTTTTTTGGGGGGGGCAAAAAATTAAGTTTCCTCAATCTTCTCAAAACTCTGGATTCTGATAGAGGGCAATGAGACTTAGTCCTGAGTGCAAAAATGGAGGCTCTAGACCCTTCCAGAGCTGAGATATCGAAACTCAAAATTTCGACCGGAAAAAAAAACGACAGTGGTACCCCTTACGTTTTTTTTTGGGGGGGGCGAAAAATTAAGTTTCCCCAATCTTCTCAAAACTCTGGATTCGGATAGAGGGCCATGAGACTTAGTCCTGAGTGCAAAAATGTAGGCTCTAGACCCTTCCAGAGCTGAGATATCTAAACTCAAAATTTCTACCAGAAAAAAAACGACAGTGGTACCCCTTACGTTTTTTGGGGGGGCGAAAAATTAAGTTTCCCCAATCTTCTCAAAACTCTGGATTCTGATAGAGGGCCATGAGACTTACCCCTGAGTGCAAAAATGGAGGCTCTAGACCCTTCCAGAGCTGAGATATAGAAACTCAAAATTTCGACCAGAAAAAAAAACGACAGTGGTACCCCTTATGTTTTTTTTTTTCGGGTGAAAAATTAAGTATCCCCAATCTTCTCAAAACTCTGGATTCTGATAGAGGGCGATGCGACTTAGTCCTGAGTGCAAAAATGGAGGCTCTAGACCATTCCATAGCTGAGATATCTAAACTCAAAATTTCGACCTGAAAAAAAAAACGACAGTGGTACCCCTTACGTTTTTTTTGGGGGGGCGAAAAATTAAGTTTCCACAATCTTCTCAAAAGTCTGTATTCTGATAGAGGGCCATGAGACTTAGTCCTGAGTGCAAAAATGGAGGCTCTGGACCCTTCCAGAGCTGAGATATTTAAACTCAAAATTTCGACCTGAAAAAAAAAACGACAGTGGTACCCCTTATGTTTTTTTGGGGGGGGCAAAAAATTAAGTTTCCTCAATCTTCTCAAAACTCTGGATTCTGATAGAGGGCAATGAGACTTAGTCCTGAGTGCAAAAATGGAGGCTCTAGACCCTTCCAGAGCTGAGATATCGAAACTCAAAATTTCGACCGGAAAAAAAAACGACAGTGGTACCCCTTACGTTTTTTTGGGGGGGGCGAAAAATTAAGTTTCCCCAATCTTCTCAAAACTCTGGATTCGGATAGAGGGCCATGAGACTTAGTCCTGAGTGCAAAAATGTAGGCTCTAGACCCTTCCAGAGCTGAGATATCTAAACTCAAAATTTCTACCAGAAAAAAAACGACAGTGGTACCCCTTACGTTTTTCGGGGGGGCGAAAAATTAAGTTTCCCCAATCTTCTCAAAACTCTGGATTCTGATAGAGGGCCATGAGACTTACCCCTGAGTGCAAAAATGGAGGCTCTAGACCCTTCCAGAGCTGAGATATAGAAACTCAAAATTTCGACCAGAAAAAAAAACGACAGTGGTACCCCTTATGTTTTTTTTTTCGGGTGAAAAATTAAGTATCCCCAATCTTCTCAAAACTCTGGATTCTGATAGAGGGCGATGCGACTTAGTCCTGAGTGCAAAAATGGAGGCTCTAGACCCTTCCAGAGCTGAGATATAGAAACTCAAAATTTCGACCAGAAAAAAAAACGACAGTGGTACCCCTTATGTTTTTTTTTTCGGGTGAAAAATTAAGTATCCCCAATCTTCTCAAAACTCTGGATTCTGATAGAGGGCCATGAGACTTAGTCCTGAGTGCAAAAATGTAGGCTGTAGACCCTTCCAGAGCTGAGATATCTAAACTCAAAATTTCTACCAGAAAAAAAAACGACAGTGGTACCCCTTATGTTTTTTTTTTCGGGTGAAAAATTAAGTATCCCCAATCTTCTCAAAACTCTGGATTCTGATAGAGGGCGATGCGACTTAGTCCTGAGTGCAAAAATGGGGGCTCTAGACCCTTCCAGAGCTGAGATATAGAAACTCAAAATTTCGACCAGAAAAAAAAACGACAGTGGTACCCCTTATGTTTTTTTTTTCGGGTGAAAAATTAAGTATCCCCA
The DNA here is from genome assembly GCF_988280905.1 of Pimephales promelas. Classification (NCBI taxonomy): domain Eukaryota; kingdom Metazoa; phylum Chordata; class Actinopteri; order Cypriniformes; family Leuciscidae; genus Pimephales; species Pimephales promelas. The sequence continues at coordinate 12,915,879 of NC_142788.1, forward strand.
ATCTTCTCAAAACTCTGGATTCTGATAGAGGGCCATGAGACTTAGTCCTGAGTGCAAAAATGTAGGCTGTAGACCCTTCCAGAGCTGAGATATCTAAACTCAAAATTTCTACCAGAAAAAAAAACGACAGTGGTACCCCTTACGTTTTTTTTTGGGGGGGGGGGGGGGGTGAAAAATTAAGTTTCCCCAATCTTCTCAAAACTCTGGATTCTGATAGAGGGCCATGAGACTTACCCCTGAGTGCAAAAATGGAGGCTCTAGACCCTTCCAGAGCTGAGATATTTAAACTCAAAATTTCGACCTGAAAAAAAAAAACGACAGTGGTACCCCTTATGTTTTTTTTGGGGGGGCAAAAAATTAAGTTTCCTCAATCTTCTCAAAACTCTAGATTCTGATAGAGGGCCATGAGACTTAGTCCTGAGTGCAAAAATGGAGGCTCTAGACCCTTCCAGAGCTGAGATATCGAAACTCAAAATTTCGACCGGAAAAAAAAACGACAGTGGTACCCCTTATGTTTTTTTTGGGGGGGGCAAAAAATTAAGTTTCCTCAATCTTCTCAAAACTCTGGATTCTGATAGAGGGCCATGAGACTTAGTCCTGAGTGCAAAAATGGAGGCTCTAGACCCTTCCAGAGCTGAGATATCGAAACTCAAAATTTCGACCGGAAAAAAAAACGACAGTGGTACCCCTTACGTTTTTTTTGGGGGGGGTGAAAAATTAAGTTTCCTCAATCTTCTCAAAACTCTGGATTCTGATAGAGGGCCATGAGACTTAGTCCTGAGTGCAAAAATGGAGGCTCTAGACCCTTCCAGAGCTGAGATATCGAAACTCAAAATTTCGACCGAAAAAAAAAACGACAGTGGTACCCCTTACGTTTTTTTTGGGGGGGTGAAAAATTAAGTTTCCCCAATCTTCTCAAAACTCTGGATTCGGATAGAGGGCCATGAGACTTAGTCCTGAGTGCAAAAATGTAGGCTGTAGACCCTTCCAGAGCTGAGATATCTAAACTCAAAATTTCTACCAGAAAAAAAAAACGACAGTGGTACCCCTTACGTTTTTTTTTGGGGGGGGGCGAAAAATTAAGTTTCCCCAATCTTCTCAAAACTCTGGATTCTGATAGAGGGCCATGAGACTTACCCCTGAGTGCAAAAATGGAGTCTCTAGACCCTTCCAGAGCTGAGATATAGAAACTCAAAATTTCGACCAGAAAAAAAAAACGACAGTGGTACCCCTTATGTTTTTTTTTTTCGGGTGAAAAATTAAGTATCCCCAATCTTCTCAAAACTCTGGATTCTGATAGAGGGCGATGCGACTTAGTCCTGAGTGCAAAAATGGAGGCTCTAGACCATTCCATAGCTGAGATATCTAAACTCAAAATTTCGACCTGAAAAAAAAACGACAGTGGTACCCCTTACGTTTTTTTGGGGGGGGCAAAAAATTAAGTTTACCCAATCTTCTCAAAACTCTGGATTCTGATAGAGAGCCATGAGAATTAGTCCTGAGTGCAAAAATGGAGGCTCTAGACCCTTCCAGAGCTGAGATACAGAAACTCAAAATTTCGACCAGAAAAAAAAAACGACAGTGGTACCCCTTACGTTTTTTTTTTCGGGTGAAAAATTAAGTATCCCCAATCTTCTCAAAACTCTGGATTCTGATAGAGGGCCATGAGACTTAGTCCTGAGTGCAAAAATGGAGGCTCTAGACCCTTCCAGAGCTGAGATATCGAAACTCAAAATTTCGACCGGAAAAAAAAACGACAGTGGTACCCCTTATGTTTTTTTTGGGGGGGGGCAAAAAATTAAGTTTCCTCAATCTTCTCAAAACTCTGGATTCTGATAGAGGGCCATGAGACTTAGTCCTGAGTGCAAAAATGGAGGCTCTAGACCCTTCCAGAGCTGAGATATCGAAACTCAAAATTTCGACCGGAAAAAAAAACGACAGTGGTACCCCTTACGTTTTTTTTGGGGGGGGTGAAAAATTAAGTTTCCTCAATCTTCTCAAAACTCTGGATTCTGATAGAGGGCCATGAGACTTAGTCCTGAGTGCAAAAATGGAGGCTCTAGACCCTTCCAGAGCTGAGATATCGAAACTCAAAATTTCGAGCGAAAAAAAAAACGACAGTGGTACCCCTTACGTTTTTTTTGGGGGGGTGAAAAATTAAGTTTCCCCAATCTTCTCAAAACTCTGGATTCAGATAGAGGGCCATGAGACTTAGTCCTGAGTGCAAAAATGTAGGCTGTAGACCCTTCCAAAGCTGAGATATCTAAACTCAAAATTTCTACCAGAAAAAAAACGACAGTGGTACCCCTTACGTTTTTTGGGGGGGCGAAAAATTAAGTTTCCCCAATCTTCTCAAAACTCTGGATTCTGATAGAGGGCCATGAGACTTACCCCTGAGTGCAAAAATGGAGGCTCTAGACCCTTCCAGAGCTGAGATATAGAAACTCAAAATTTCGATCAGAAAAAAAAACGACAGTGGTACCCCTTATGTTTTTTTTTTCGGGTGAAAAATTAAGTATCCCCAATCTTCTCAAAACTCTGGATTCTGATAGAGGGCGATGCGACTTAGTCCTGAGTGCAAAAATGGAGGCTCTAGACCATTCCATAGCTGAGATATCTAAACTCAAAATTTCGATCAGAAAAAAAAACGACAGTGGTACCCCTTATGTTTTTTTTTTCGGGTGAAAAATTAAGTATCCCCAATCTTCTCAAAACTCTGGATTCTGATAGAGGGCCATGAGAATTAGTCCTGAGTGCAAAAATGGAGGCTCTAGACCCTTCCAGAGCTGAGATACAGAAACTCAAAATTTCGACCAGAAAAAAAAATGACAGTGGTACCCCTTACGTTTTTTTTTTCGGGGGGGCGAAAAATTAAGTTTCCCCAATCTTCTCAAAACTCTGGATTCGGACAGAGGGCCATGAGACTTAGTCCTGAGTGCAAAAATGGAGGCTCTAGACCATTCCAGAGCTGAGATATCGAAACTCAAAATTTCGACCCGAAAAAAAAACGACAGTGGTACCCCTTACGTTTTTTTTGGGGGGGGGCGAAAAATTAAGTTTCCCCAATCTTCTCAAAACTCTGGATTTGGATAGAGGACCATGAGACTTAGTCCTGAGTGCAAAATTGGAGGCTCTAGACCCTTCCAGAGCTGAGATATCTAAACTCAAAATTTCTACCGGAAAAAAAAAAACGACAGTGGTACCCCTTACGTTTTTTTTTGGGGGGGGGGCGAAAAATTAAGTTTCCCCAATCTTCTCAAAACTTTGGATTCTGATAGAGGGCCATGAGACTTACCCCTGAGTGCAAAAATAAAGGCTCTAGACCCTTCCAGAGCTGAGATATAGAAACTCAAAATTTCGACCAGAAAAAAAACGACAGTGGTACCCCTTATGTTTTTTTTTTTCGGGTGAAAAATTAAGTATCCCCAATCTTCTCAAAACTCTGGATTCTGATAGAGGTCCATGAGACTTAGTCCTGAGTGCAAAAATCGAGGCTCTAGACCCTTCCAGAGCTGAGATATCTAAACTCAAAATTTCGACCCGAAAAAAAAAACGACAGTGGTACCCCTTACGTTTTTTTTGGGGGGGCGAAAAGTTAAGTTTCCCCAATCTTCTCAAAACTCTGGATTCGGATAGAGGGCGATGCGACTTAGTCCTGAGTGCAAAAATGGAGGCTCTAGACCATTCCATAGCTGAGATATCTAAACTCAAAATTTCGACCTGAAAAAAAAAAACGACAGTGGTACCCCTTACGTTTTTTTTGGGGGGGCGAAAAATTAAGTTTACCCAATCTTCTCAAAACTCTGGATTCTGATAGAGGGCCATGAGAATTAGTCCTGAGTGCAAAAATGGAGGCTCTAGACCCTTCCAGAGCTGAGATACAGAAACTCAAAATTTCGACCAGAAAAAAAAATGACAGTGGTACCCCTTACGTTTTTTTTTTTCGGGGGGGGGCGAAAAATTAAGTTTCCCCAATCTTCTCAAAACTCTGGATTCGGACAGAGGGCCATGAGACTTAGTCCTGAGTGCAAAAATGGAGGCTCTAGACCATTCCAGAGCTGAGATATCGAAACCCCACGTAGCATTAATGCCATTATAAATATCTCAATATCTCAGCTCTGGAAGGGTCTAGAGCCTCCATTTTGGCACTCAGGACTAAGTTTATATATTTCCTGCTTTATATTTTGGGGTGACGTGTGACCAGGATCTGGTTTTGATGAGATTCACACACTGACTGCGGTGTGTGTGTGTGTGTGTGTGTGTGTGTGTGTGTGTGTGCGTGTGCACCTGCTGTCTGGTCTAGTACACAGTAGTGCAGTGCCAGATCAGTGCTGTGTGTAATAAGCCCAGCAGTGTTTATGTGGATGAGTGCGTGTTGGCGCTGATTGTGTCCTCTTCACATCCGTTCCTCCAGTCCTCCAGCACCTGACTGCCAACACTCACTTCAGTCCCTAATATGAAGACATGTTGTGATGGATCCGTGTCAATATCGGGATTCTGATAACACCTGGTTTGGCCTATACATCCTTTAACATTCCCAGTTATTTAAGCCTCTAAATGTGTGTGTTGTGTACCGTTATAACTGATCTTCAGGCAGTTTCATGGGATTTATGTAACACGTTGGCCCCCCCTTTTTTTTGTAGGGAAAGTGTTGGATATTTATAATGGCATAAATGCTAAGTGGGATCTCCATATCTCAGCTCTAGAAGGGTCTAGAGCCTCCATTTTGGTACTCAGGTCTAAGTCTCATGGCCCTCTATCAGAATCCAGAGTTTCGAGAAGATTAGAGAAACTCAAAATTTCGACCCAAAAAAAAAACGACAGTGGTACCCCTTTCGTTTTTTTTTTTTTTCGGGCGAAAAATTAAGTTTCTCCAATCTTCTCAAAACTCTGGATTCTGATAGAGGGCCATGAGACTTAAACCTGAGTGCAAAAATGGAGGTTCTAGACCCTTCCAGAGATGAGATATTGAGATTCCACGTAGCATTAATGCCATTATAAATATCTCAATATCTCAGCTCTGGAAGGGTCTAGAGCCTCCATTTTGGCACTCAGGACTACGTTTTTATATTTCCTGCTTTATATTTTGGGGTGAAGTGTGACCAGGATCTGTTTTTTTTTTTTTTTTTTTTTTTTAAATCCTTTTATTTTCAATTTTCATGAAGACAACCCACATGCACAATGCCACCAAACAATAACTGTACAGTAGTACGGCTAAATATATTTCTTAAGCAATATCATTGTACATGTTATATTAGGCTGAATACTTAACAGCTTTTTAAAATTAGAAGAACCCCCCCCCCCCCCCCTCCCACAATATTGCAATGATTGTAGAAGGTATCTTCAAGTGCTCTACAAACAAAAAGTTTTATAAATAGGCAAAGAATAAACATACACAGTTTTATCCTAGTGAATGGCAACAACAGGAATCAAAATAACATATAAAGCTTGATCAATCCATCTGTAAAAATTTTCTTACTGGTTCCCAAATCTTAATGAAAATGGATAATTTGTCTTTTAATGTAAATCTCAGTTCTTCCAAGTACAACGTATTTCCCAATTCCCTAGCCCACATCTCAAAAGTGGGGACAGCATCTGCTTTCCACATTTGTAAAATAAGTTTTTTTGCCAACATCATACACAACGAAATGGCCTGTGTCTGATATTTATTACAAAAAGCGTTCTCTGCTCCTAAAAGTCCAGTGCAAGGCTCAGGCTCCAACTCAATAGAATTTGCTTCAGAAATCAATTTAAATATACATTTCCAAAATTGCTGAATTTTACAACATAACGAATGAAACAGTGTGCCTTCTGCCATCTTACACTTATTGCATAGTGGAGAAATTGTGGGATATATTTTATGAAGTTTTGACTTTGAATAATGAAGCCTATGTATTACCTTAAAATGAATCAAATTGTGCCTAGCATTCACAGAACATGTATGTATGTTTCTCAAGCATTCATCCCACACATTTTCATGAATGCTAAGACCAATTTCCTCCTCCCAGTCATGTTGTATTTTCTCTGTGTTGCTAACCAGATTTTTTTACCAGTAATTTGTAAAAGTTATACACACTACCATTCAAACCAGGATGTACATTCACGATTCTCTCTAAGGTGGGATTCAAATTCAAAACTTCAAAGTTTTGAATGTGCTTTCTAACAAAGTCTCTAACTTGCAAATAACGGAAGAAATGTGCAGAAACAAGAGCATAGTTCTGTTTTAGCTGTTCAAAATAGCTAAATGTGCCTTCTCTATAAAGATCTAGAATTGTTACTATACCCATGTGTCTCCATTGAAAAAAGAGTTTATCATGTAACCCCAGAGGAAAAGCATGATTATTACAAATTGGAGTGCAGGATCTGGTTTTGATGAGATTCACAGACTGACTGCGGTGTGTGTGTGTGTGTGTGCGTGTGCACCTGCTGTCTGGTCTATTACACAGTAGTGCAGTGCCAGATCAGTGCTGTGTGTAATAAGCCCAGCAGTGTTTATGTGGATGAGTGCGTGTTGCAGCTGATTGTGTCCTCTTCACATCCGTTCCTCCAGTCCTCCAGCACCTGACTGCCAACACTCACTTCAGTCCCTAATATGAAGACATGTTGTGATGGATCCGTGTCAATATCGGGATTCTGATAACACCTGATTTGGCCTATACATCCTTTAACATTCCCAGTTATTTAAGCCTCTAAATGTGCGTGTTGTGTACCGTTATAACCGATCTTCAGGCAGTTTCATGGGCTTTATGTAACACGTTGGCCCCCCCTTTTTTGTAGGGAAAGTGTTGGATATTTATAATGGCATAAATGCTAAGTGGGATCTCCATATCTCAGCTCTGGAAGGGTCTAGTAAAGATATAAAATGTAAAACCTAACATTAAGGTCTGTAGCGTTATATTTTGCCAACGAACTAAAATTGAAACCATGTTATACAAATCTGTGTTTCGAAAAGGGAGAAGAGAGAGTTCGGCAAGGCGGATTCGAACTCGCGTTCAGCGCTTCAAAAATCTGCTGTCAAGTACTTCACGCCCTACCACCCACGCCACTGAGGCTGTTTCAACACGGGTGTCGTTTTGCTGTAAAGACAGGCACTAGTGCAAATATATGTTCCGTTGTAGAAAATGTAAAAAAAAAAAAAATGTTTTCTTCCCTTAGCTTGGGCCATGGCGAACTTCCAATAAATACATTTTATCAGACCGGGCCGGGCCGGCCCTCGCGGCTTCGAAACTACCGGTGTCAGAACACCGGCCCACCGAGAAAACTCCCGACTCTCCCGATTGCCACTCCGCTTCTGATGAGCAGTGACAGATCAATGCGACTCAGATGAACGCACTGAATTGTCACTACTGAAGTGAACACAAATCTGTGTAGCCAACTCAATTACTAATTATTATTTTTACTAACCCCCCAAACTATAATTTTCATCCCTTTTGGGATGGTCCAAATGTTTTCAGACTCTTTAAAGTGATGTGGAGCATAAGTAAAATGGTGCTTTTGACATTGGGTTAATGTAAACCTGTTGTAGGAGAGCTGCAAAATAAAAACAGCCTAGTAGGCCCTTTAAAAACTAATGGAAATGTTGATAGCACACAAATCATTTTTTTATGCTTATTCAAACCTACCTACCTAGATCACTCACATCAGCTAGAAACACCAAGGGTTCACTCTAAGCATGGAGATTCTGCTTTTAGCTATTATGCCAGCAGCCGCCACTGGAACCAGCTTCCAGAAGAGATCAGGTGAGCTCAGTAGTCACATTTAAATCCAGGCTCAAAACACATCTGTTTAGCTGTACATTTTGCCACTGTTCGTCCGACTGTTACTGTACTTCGTTTTATTTTTGATTCTAAATTGTTTTAATTATTTACTGTATTTTATTTTTATAATTATTTTTATTTTTCATATGTTTTATTCTAAACTGTTCTAATTATTCTGATTTCTTTTGATTATTTTAATTTTTTCTATGTAAAGCACTTTGAATTGCCATTGTGTATGAAATGTGCTATATAAATAAACTTGCCTTACCTACCTACCAGTATTAACTTTCACATGCAGTTACACATTAACCTACCTACCAGCATTAAATAAAAAAAAATATCAAACAACCCATACATCCCCACATGTTGTTTGAGAGGGTTTCAAGAAAGATCCTCCTCACTCCTCCAAAAACAAACTCCAGCATATTCAGGTGTCAGACACGACTGGATCTTCAAACGGCACAGGGTTCTGTGGTCAGATGAGACTAAAAAAAGAGCTTTTTGGCAGTAAGCACACTAGATAGTTTGGTGGACATGAGGATAAAAAGTACCATGTGTACAATTTAATAAACCATTGGATCTTTAATGTTGGGGACCTATTTTTCAACAGGAGGTCCTGGACTTCTTATTCAGACACATGGCATTGTGGATTCTATTAAATATCAACAGATACAAAATCAAAACCTGACACCTTCTGCTAGAAATCTTATTATGGGCCATGGTTGGATCTGCCATCTGGACAACGATCCAAGACAAACATCAAAATCAACACAAAAATTTGTTAGGGAGCACAAAATTAAGCTTCTGCCATGACCGTCCCAGAACCCTATAGAAAATGAGTGGTCCGAACTGAAGAAAAGAAGCACAAACATGGATCTGGGAATCTGAAGGATCTGGAGAGTCTGTATGGAGGAATGGTCTCTGATCTCAGGTCAGGTGTTATCCAAACACATCAGGCATTATAGCAGAAAACTCAGAGCAGTTATCTTGGCAAAAAGATATTGCAAAAAGGTATTTAATAAAAGGGTATGAGTAATTGTGGCCAACGTGTTTTGGAAAAAAACATTTATTTTATGTGATCCCAGATTACACATTAACAAACATACCTACCAACCAGTATTAACGTTCACATAGTTACACATAAACCAACCTACCAGTATTAACTTTCACATGCAGTTACACATAAACCAACCTACCTATAAGTATTAACTTTCACATGCAGTTACACATTAACCTACCTACCTACCAGTATTAACTTTCACATGCAGTTACACATAAACCAACCTACCAGTATTAACTTTCACATGCAGTTACACATTAACCAACCTACCTATAAGTATTAACTTTCACATGCAGTTACACATTAACCTACCTACCTACCAGTATTAACTTTCACATGCAGTTACACATTAACCAACCTACCTACAAGTATTAACTTTCACATACAGTTACACATTAACCTACCTACCTACTGTATTAACTTTCACATGCAGTTACACATTAACCTACCTACAAGTATTAACTTTAACATGCAGTTACACATTAACCTACCTACCAGTATTAACTTTCACATGCAGTTACACATTAACCAACCTACCTACCTATAAGTATTAACTTTCACATACAGTTACACATTAACCAACCTACCTACCTATAAGTATTAACTTTCACATGCAGTTACACATTAACCTACCTACCTACAAGTATTAACTTTCACATACAGTTACACATTAACCAACCTACCTACCTATAAGTATTAACTTTCACATGCAGTTACACATTAACCTACCTACCAGTATTAACTTTCACATACAGTTACACATTAACCTACCTACCTACAAGTATTACCTTTCACATGCAGTTACACATTAACCTACCTACCTACAAGTATTAACTTTCACATGCAGTTACACATTAACCTACCTACCTACCTAGAAGTATTAACTTTCACATACAGTTACACATTAACCTACCTACCTACAAGTATTAACTTTCACATACAGTTACACATTAACCTACCTACCTACCAGTATTAACTTTCACATAAAGTTACATATTAACCTACCTACCTACCAGTATTAACTTTCACATACAGTTACACATTAACCTACCTACCAGTATTAACTTTCACATACAGTTACACATTAACCTACCTACCAGTATTAACTTTCACATACAGTTACACATTAACCTACCTACCTACAAGTATTAACTTTCACATGCAGTTACACATTAACCTACCTACCTACCTACCAGTATTAACTTTCACATACAGTTACACATTAACCTACCTACCAGTATTAAATTTCACATACAGTTACACATTAACCTACCTACAAGTATTAACTTTCACATGCAGTTACACATAAACCAACCTACCAGTATTAACTTTCACATACAGTTACACATTAACCTACCTACCAGTATTAACTTTCACATGCAGTTACACATTGACCTACCTATCAGTATTAACTTTCATAGTTACACATAAACCAACCTATCAGTATTAACTTTCACATACAGTTGCACATTAACCAACCTACCAGTATTAACTTTCACATGCAGTTACACATTAACTTTCACATACAGTTACTCATTATCGTTCGCATGCTGTTACTCGTCATTTCACATGCAGGTACTCATCATTTTTCACAGGCAGGTACTCGTTAACTTTCACATGAAGCTACTCGTAAACTTTCGCTTGCAATTACTCAACAACTTTCTCACGCAGTTACATATCGATTTTCACTGCAGTTACACATTAGCTTTCACATGCAGTTACACATCAACTTTCACAAGCAGTTACTCGTCGCCTTTCGCATGCCGTTACTCATCAACTTCGCTTGCAAGTTACTCATTAACTTCAGTGCAGTTACTTATCATTTCACATGCAGCTACTCATAAACTCCGCTTACAAATTACTCATCAACTTTCAGATGCAGTTCCACATCAACTTTCTCATGCAGTTACACATAGACTTTCACATGCAGTTACCGGTTAACTTCGCTTGCAGTTACTCATTACCTTTCACATGCTTGCTACTCGTCTTTCACATGCAAGTACTCATATCTTTCACATGCAGCTACTCGTTACCTTTCGCATGCAGCTACTGGACATTTTCTGATGCAGTTACATATCGATTTTCACTGCAGTTACACATTAGCTTTCGCATGCAGTTACACATTAACTTTCACTGCAGTTACTCGTTGCCTTTCGCATGCAGCTACTCATTAACTTCGCTTGCAAGTTACTCATTAACTTCACGTACAGCTACTCACCATTTCACTGCAGTTACACGTTAACTTCGCTTGCAAGTTACTCATACTTTCACCTCAAGTTACTCGTACTTTCACCTGCAGTTACACATTAATTATCACACGCAGTTACACATATGACTTTCGCAAGCATTTACTCAATAACTTTCACCAGCAGTTACACATTAACTTCCACTTGCAGCTACTCATAAACTTCATCTGCAGATACTCATCAACAGTAACATGCACTTTACTCACCGACTTTCACCTGTAGTTACACATAGACTTTCACTGCAGTTACACATCGACTTTCACAGCAGTTACTAAATAACTTTTACATGCAGTTACACATTAACTTTCACATGCAGTTACTCATTAACTTTCACATGCAGTTACACATTAACTCTCACATGCAGTTACACATTAACTCACATGTAGATTAGGGGTGTGCGATATGACGATTTTTAATCGTGGACGATTAAAATGTCTCCACGATCTGCTTTTGAAGAAATATCGTAGTATCGTGTTACAGTGCATTCTATCAGTTCAGTTCTGGCGCCCCGTCTCAACTGTACAACGCGACGTATAGCCTACACATCACACGTTAATGAACAGGTACGGGACACTGCAATTCACAAAAGTTCATTACTTGCATAAGCCTTGCCGGTTAAACATTTAATTCACGCGCTGATGCGCTGTTTTAACGTGCGCTTTCCTGACCGCAAACCCCCGACGCTCACAGGCACTAGAAGCCTGTCAAACAGCGCCTGAATACTGGACTAAGTTATCTCTCGAGTCTTATTACGCTAATACTGTTAAATACACACAATGTTTACATAAACAGACTATGTCTAAAGTGAAAGCAAACATTTGAGAGAATATCTGGTGTAATATGCGTCTATATTAAACGCGTCGCGTGCTGGTCTAAAAGCCACAGGAATAAATAGTAGCCTACTGCCGCTTGTCCTTAAAGGGATAGTTCACAAAAAAAAAAAAAAAAAAAAAAATCTGTCATTATTTACTCACTCTAATGTTGTTCCAAACCTGTATTAATTTCTTTCTTGTGCTGAACACAAAAGATGATTTTTTTTTTTAATGTGGGTAACCAAACAGTTGCTGGTCCCCATTAACTTCCTGGAGAGAACCTATAAAAAACTATAGGGGGACCAGCAACTGTTCGGTTACCCACATTATTCAAAATAACTTTTATTTTCAACAGAAGAAAGAAACTTATTCGGGTTTAAAACATCTTGAGAGAGTAAATTGAGACCATTTTCATTTTTGAGGGAACTATCCCTAAAAAACACAAGGAGAAAATCACTCTGACTGAGAACTTTAATAGTAGCTTTAATAAGAATCAATAATTTATTCAGTGAAGTCTATGTAGTGTTTTAATTTCATATTTGTTAATTTAATCACTTTCTTCAATGCTACTGCTAAATACACCTACTGCATCTGAAAAAATAACGTGCTATTTATTTAATTTGAATATTAATTTGTGTAATGTTTATCTTGTCTTATTTTTTTAATAACAAAGAAAATAATGACAAAGATTTTTATCTTTACCACTGGCCTAAATGTATGCCTTTCTTTTTTTATTTTGTTACCTAAGGCTTTGTTTTTAACATAGGGACATTAGTTTGGCTGTAATGAACAGCCACTTGCAAAATATTAAAACCAACTTGAAAAAGAATCGTGATAAAAAATCGTGATCGTGATTTTCCTAAAAAAATCGTGATATTATATTTTTGCCATATCGCCCACCCCTAATGTAGATACACATTAACTTTCACATGCAGTTACACGGTAACACTTTACAATAAGGTTCGTTAGTTAACATTAGTTAACTACATTAGTTAATATGAACTAATAATGAATAGCACATATACAGCATTTGTTAATCTTTGTTAATGTTATTTTCAACATTTACTAATACTTGATTAAAATCTTGTTAACATTAGTTAATTCACCGTGAACTAACATGAACAAACAATGAACAGCTGTGTTTTCATGAACTAACATTAACAAAGATGAACAAATGCAGTAACAAATGTATTGCTCATGGTTAGTGCACGTTAGTAAATACATTAACTAATGAACCTTATTGTAAAGTGTTACCAGTTACACATTGTCGGTTAAAAACAAGAAAGTGGCTAGTAAAAACGTCGAGTGGCTGGTCGATTTTGAAATCCACAGTGGCCGCCGGTGGACAAAAGAGTTGATTTCCATCCCTGCTTGGTAATGTCAAGGTGTCATAACAAAGACATCTCAAACAATGTCATATTTGCATTAAAACTTTCATAACTGAGCAAAAGACACTTAATGACAGTTGTCACAAACATGCATAAACCTTCCTTCATATTCATAATACATCATGTTAGTCTTATGCATACCCCTTCAAGTAATGTGTTACCAAAGAATGACTCTGAGACAGTTCATAAGAGAAACGTGTGCAGTATTCCGTGTTGCAAGAATGCTGTCTTGACGAAGCCTAACTTGCTTCATAAATGTAATATATTTTTTAATATTTAATTTATCAGTCAGAGCAGGAATCAAGGCTACATTCGAATAAACAAAGCCAGCGGAGCGATTATCTCTGTCCATCTTGAGGAATGAAAACGGTTGAACCAAAGAACGTATATTGACAAGAAGTGAACGCTCCATTGCAACACAAGTATTTTGCAGTATTATCTTATATTAATGACCGTTGAAACAAAACTATGTAAACAAAAAAAAAAAACACAGCCACTGTTCAAAGTGGCAATTAAAGTTATAGGATAACGGACACAGCGCATCAATGATCATCATGTTTGTAGCATGATCCAGGGGATTAAAACGTACAAAATATATTTCAGGCCTAATGGAGTTGGTAACTAATATAAGTAGTAAATGTGTAAAGTTGCATACAATGGAAATACCATAGACTGTAAAAAATATGGACAAAGCGTCTGTGACGTCACTCATAGACTTTCTGAAGAACAGGTTTGAGGCTGTTTATGGGGGGTATGGGTGGCACCATATTAGAAAATCTTGAGAAATACAAAATACAAATGTTCAGAAATACAAATGTTTCAGAAAGGATACAGAGATGCGTCGTGTCAGATCATGGCCAAGACGTCCAATTCCACTCGGTGCAGCCCGTTATCAGCTGTCAATCAAAGTTAACCGCCCTTATTTTTCATACATTTTACATCCAAATACGATCTAAACTAACGAGTTAGAAAAAAATTCACTCACCTCACAGTTGTCAGGCACTCAGAACCTATCGAAAAATACAATAAAAGTCAAACTGTAAACATATGAATTGATGCTGTGAAAACGGACATTTTAATGTGAGGTCTATGGATATTCACCCCCTTTTGGGACCGGCCTCTAGCGGATTTTCGATGGATTGCAGTTTTTCCCACTTCCGGGTAGGCTTCATTTTTCAGATTAGAATTTTGCCGCTTGGGAAAAATTAGAAGAAAAAACTACCTCAAAAAACTGTTATCTATGCTGTTGTCCAGTAACTCCAGTTGGAATTTTCACCCCAAAATGGCGGCCCCGCTCCTGAAGCGCCACCTAGTGGCTTTTACCAAAAAAGCATCAGAGTTTTGCTTCTTGTTCTTCTATACTCTTTGGTTGAACTCTGACCAATAAGAGGATCGTTTTATACATGTGGCTTGCATAAACACATTTTGGTACGCTTTGAAATGTTGCCTTGTGAAAGCAAACCGAACGAGTAAAAAATTAAATCCGTGCTTCAGAACACAGAAAATGACCTACAGGTATGAAAATGCAGTCCTACACTGCAACCTATGGCATGAGTTGGGCTTTGCTTATCAGGTTTTCAGATAATCAAGTCATTTTGTGTGAAAAGACAATGGTCATGAAAACAGTAGACTTCCTTTTGGAAAAAAATACTTTTGGCATTTGGTTGGAGAGACAGTGCTCACAGAAGGCACATGCAAACTTTCTTTCTCAATTGGCTCATTTTGGCTTTCATGGGCTCTATAATAACATTTTCTACTAGGGCTGAACGATTTTGAAAAATTGCGATTTTTTTTAACCAATATTGCGATTGCGATTTAATATGCGATTTAAAAAAAAGTTCTTTACCTTCTGTATTAGTCGACAAAGACAAGCAATAAATCATTGTACAGTAGAGATGGGAATCTTTAGATAGCTCATGATCCGATCTAATTAATTAATCTTAATAACTCTTAAAATATGCATTTAATTACTTGTGTAAAAACACATACTTTAAAAAATAAAAAACATTTAATTAAACCAATTACATGTTAAGAATTTTAAAATAGGCTATATAAAATAATATAGCTTCAAAATATAAAAGCTAGTAAATAAAGAGAAACAAAAAAAGCATTACAAGCAATTAACAAAGAGTGGTCTCAGTATTTAAAAGTAGGCTGTCTGAATGTTTTTCATTCAAGAGCTGGAGTGATTTCCCCTCAGTTTAGATATGATAAGCTGCATTCACACTAATGCATCTCTTTTGAAATTGTAAATGTGGTTTGTCCTGTTGGTTTAAGATATAACTGACCGTGTTCACATTAATTTCGTGTCATAAAAGCATTTTGACATGCAAGTACATTTAACCTAGTGTTGTCACGGTACCAAAATTTCAGTATTCGGTACCGATACCAGTTAAAATTCACGGTTCTCGGTACCAATTTCGGTACCAAAGCTTAGTTTAAATTTACATATATTTAAGTGTTTATCACGGTTACAAGTATGGAAACTGTACATTCGTATTATAAACACTTTAGAAAAAGATTAGATAAAATGACCTAAAATAAACAATAGTATACACTAACACATTTTTAAAGTTGTTTGTAAAGTTTTAATCCATTATTTATTTAATGCACAATGAATTAAGTGAACAAACATGAACAATCAGGTGTTTGTAATAAATAACATTTTCAAACATTAATTAATGTTGTAAAAATATATTGTTCACTCAATGTGTTGATAACTAAGTAATGTTTATGAATGGTATCTTTGTAGCATTACCATAAAACATGTTTTATTTGACTTGACTGTCCTTTTATTAATCTAAAACTGAATTCATATTTAATTTTAAAAAGGCTTTTTAAACCTGCTGAGTTATAAAGGCAAGAATACGCCTAGAACTGGCACTGACATTAAATGACAATACTAATACCAGTAGTACTCTGGTGTCGGGTAGATACTACTGTGCTCATGTACTCGTAAAACTACCCCGAAAGCACTTTAGAGGCCGTTCACATGTCGCGCGTGTTTTTTATTATATTTTTGCGCGTGCTTATTCTTTCCAAAGCGCTTGCTCTCACGCGGCGTCTGTCGTTGCTATGCAACGCCAACGAGTTTTTATTAGGAGCGCGCTTGAATCACGCCTATATTTGAAATTGCAAATTTGCATGTAATCGGCCTCTTATGGCAACGTGACATTAGTAGGGCTGCAACTAACGATTACTTTGATAATCGATTAATCGGACGATTATTTTTTCGATTAATCGATTAATCTGATAAAAAATTATATTCCTTTTTTTTTATTATAACAAAATAAAACCCTAAAAACCACACTCTTTTGTGTGTTAAACTTCATTATAAAGAAAAACAACAAATAAAAAAAATATATATGACCATAACCTATGACAAAAATGCTATTGTAAACTAGATTAGTGGATAAGTCAGCAAAACTTAGCCAAGAAAAATCACAAGTGCACAATAATTTTATAAAATCTGAACATTTAGTGAAAAAAACATTCCTTAGTGGGGAACAAATAAGAGACAATAAGTGTAGCACTAACTATGGTAAAATGTACACATTGCTCTTTGTATTCTTGTTATACATTCATGAAAAACATCGTAAAAATCAGATGCACAACTGTTTTAAATGTAAAGCACAGCTGTTTAGTGAGGAAGCAAAATATAATAGATAGGACAGAACAAGAAAGGCTATTAATAAGCTTTCATTGCGCAAAAGTATTATGACATGATCATGAAAGAGCTGCACAAAGTGCTTATGCGCATCGCGAGCGCTGAATAATGCGCTTGAAGCAACACGGAGTCACAGGGCGGCGCGCAGCTCTTCAGTGTCCGCCGCATTAAAGTTAAAAGCACCAAGGAAAGAGAAAGGCATATTGACTGTGTATTATACAGTATCTATGCAATAGTTTATTAAGCCTTTTCTTTTAACAGTTTTAAATTTCAGTTAGGCTACTGTGCACGTGAAGAACAAATATACTGCGCCGACTTTACTATAGTGTTGTGATCTAACAGACACTCAGTAGAAAGTGATTAAGTTACAGCAATAAAAGTCTAGCAAGATAGAAAAACCATCATAGACCTTTATCTACGGATCAATTATAATAATAACATTGAATCATCTTGGAAAGAGATCATCATGCTAACTGTTGTAACGCGACGCGCTGTTTGAACACCGAATAGAGAATGACTGACAGCCGCAGTGGAGGGAAAAAGCTTAGGTTAACTTGAATTTAATGACTTAAATATACATTTCTATCTCACATTATACTATAGTATGGCTTCATAAAGTATACACGATTAACGTAGGTCACCTATTATGGTTTTAAAACGGCGAATTTGCCGAAAGGTGAATGATTTTCGTGTATGCTGCATATTGATAGCGGTTTCCTGATGCCTGCAAATTAGTTCAAACTCACGAATCAAGAGCGCGCATGCGAGACAGAAGATAATGTGCTCCAAACCGTCCGTGTTGCGCGCGCGAGACAGGGTAGAGCGGCGAGGGAGAGAGACTGCATGTGCGCCTCATGAAGCGCATGTAAGAAGCGCATGTTCCATGTAAACAATCCCCGTGACGTAATCAGAGCAACTAATCGATAATGACATTCGTTGACAACGATTTTCATAATCGATTATAATCGATTTTATCGATTAGTTGTTGCAGCCCTAGACATTAGCCTAATCCAAAATGTTTCCATATGTGGCTCTTTCCTCCTTTCGTTTCAACAAGTGGATTCAGAGAGAGAGCGAGCCATATCAGCGTTATGAAGAGGACGCAACTGTGCACGTTTCAGACATCGCGTCTAGAACAGAACTGGATTAACCTGGTACTCGGTACCTAGAAAAGCTGGTACCGTAACATTTTTTTTTTTTAGTACCGACTTGGTACCGAAGTACCGAGTTTTTTGACAACACTAATTTAACCAATGAGTCGCTTACGGCCGCGTGCACGAGCGCTCTTCACAAAGCACGCGTTAGTATTTTAAAATGAAATCAGCCTTCTCAGTGATTTTCAATGGTTTTAATATATATATAAGCCAACTGCATTCCAAAAGACATAAATAATGCCTCTGTGAAGCATTTGTAAAGAAAATTCCCACGGGAGAGAACGCGCACTGCAAGTGTAACGTTATAAACATCAAGCAAAGCGGCAAAACCTGTTCAATGAAGCCCGCGAATGTCCTTGTAATTCGGTTCAATCCCGAACTTTATGAAATAACGCTCCTATGTTTCGGAAGGTTCGAGCGGTGTCGTGTGTGTGAGTGAGGAAGAGAGAGAGCGAGAGAGCGAGAAAATAGAAGCAAGCAGAACGGTTCGTTTCTAAAGCACGCGCAGCGTCATCACGCATCTGTGTTTAAAAACTAAGCTCAGACTTGATTCTGAAATACTCTGAATCGATCCAGGATTGTTGAGGAGAGAATAAATAACACAATATCACATACATTAAAAATAAACTGTTCTTTTCTGAACGCCAAACCGCGTAGCGTGGCAAGTTGATGCTTTTATCTTGCAGACTGCTTTTCTCTCGCGTGTCACGTGACCAGTGTAATCGCAGCTCTTGCGATTACAAAATCGCGTTTCATCATATCGCGATTTTATCGCAAATGCAATTAATCGTTCAGCCCTATTTTCTACCTCATGAATTTCGCTGAATATGAAATGAATATCTTCATAAATGGATATTAAAGGCTTTAGCTGTGCTTTGCCGCTGCAGTATAATAGAAACCCACATTTTGCTTAAGCCGAACAATAACTCCTGGCAAATAAACCGTCGAGGTATAAAACAGTTAACGGTAAAGCTGTAAACGTGCATGGGAGAGAGCAGACCTTGCCTATATCAGAGCAACTCAAAATTTCGACCCAAAAAAAACGACAGTGGTACCCCTGTGGGTTTTTTTTGGTGCGAAAGAATAAGTTTCTCCAATCTTCTTGAAACTCTGGATTCTGATAGAGGGCCATGAGACTTAGACCTGAGTGCAAAAATGGAGGCTCCAGACCCTTCCAGAGCTGAGATATTGAGATCCCACTTAGCATTTATGCCATTATAAATATCTCAATATGTCAGCACTGGAAGGGTCTAGAACCTCCATTTTTGCACTCAGGTCTAAATCCCATGGCCCTCTATCAGAATCCAGAGTTTCAAGAAGATCAGAGAAACTCAAAATTTCGACTCCAAAAAAAAAAAAAAACGACAGTGGTACCCCTGTCGTTTTTTTTTTCGGTGCGAAAAAATAAGTTTCTCCAATCTTCTTGAAACTCTGGATTCTGATACAGGGCCATGGGATTTAGACCTGAGTGCAAAAATGGAGGTTCTAGACCCTTCCAGAGCTGAGATATTGAGATCCCACGTAGCATTTATGCCATTGGGTTCGTGGACGGTGGAATTATGGGACGGCGCTTGGTGCTACGGACTCAGGGGCCCTAGCTGAGTGCAGTAAAATAGTTTTTATCATGACAGGAACTTTAATTAAAATGTCCAAAAAAAAAAAACACTACCCAAATCCCCATTCAATAGATTGCCGGTGGGATCGCGTCTAATTGCAGCTTATTGCATGAACTGCGGAAAAACTTTAAAAATATATAGTGGGCTATTGGACAAATAGTGGGTTTGTGGGATGGAAGCATGGCCTGGGAGTGGTAACGGGACGTTTGGTAAATATAGTGGGTTATTGGACAAATAGTGGGTTCGAGGGGACCGGTCAGTGGGCGGGGGGCCGGTCGCCCTTACGAAGCGGTGGTCGGATGGAGACCTCCAATGATTCCACGCTCATTCACGGCATCATCAAGCTATGCCTTTGTTTAGAATAAGCGACTTCTAGTGGCGAAACTTGCATACTGTGCCTTTAATACAGAATCAAGAATTAACACCAACCTCTTTGTTCTTCAGTATGTTTCATTCTGCAGTGTTCTGGATCTCATGTTCTCAGTGTCCTTCAATAAACTCTGTGTTTGTGTAAGCTCTTCCTGATGGTTTGATGCTCGTCTTCATTTGTAGCTGAGGGAAATATTCCAGCGTTTATTGGTGAACTGCAGTGGGAGGAGTTTCACTGAAGGAGGAGTTTCACTGGAGGAGGAGGAGCATCACTGAAGGAGGAGATCTGACAAAATCAATAAGAAAACACATACTGAGTTTGTTTTTATACTAATTTACACATTTTAAATGTTTATGCCCACCTTTTCTATCTAGTAAAGTAACTTTTTAGTTAATTAATCTCAAAGGTCTGATTTCACAGACAGGGCTTGGATTAAGCCAGGAATAGGCCTTTGATCAATTAGGGCAATTAAGTAGCTTTTGGGCTAGGGGTGTAACGATACCCTCATGTTAGGATTCGATATATATCATAATAGTGAACTCCGAATATCGAATGATATTGCGATACTGCAAGACATATGGTAAAAGGTAAACAAAGAAATTACTGTTGATTAAAATGCTAAATTTGGTATTACATTGGGAGTGGAAATGAAAAGGTTTGGACTTGGTGTTGGGAAACCAATGCACAGGACCACAGACACCAGAATAAAAAGAATTCATGATTCTGAAGCTGAAAATACAGAATTATATTTAGATGAATATGCTTGCAATGTTATTGGTAACATAGGACATTTGGCATTATCAGAACTGACAAATATCCCCCTCATTGCTTTATTATACTCAACATAATACAGTAGTTTAATGTAGTACCACCGACACTAAAACTCTATAAACTTGAATTTTTTTGCATACAGTAATTTTCATTTTGGGTGAACTACACTCAAAACCGTTTGTTACTATCCGCGCAATGCCCTGAACACACACTAAATGTAGACTATCTTGAATACCGCATTGGAGCGTATCCTATCATGCATTAGGTGCGGGAACTCGCATGCCCCGAAATCACAAGATGATGAGGAAAACATTCCACTGCAAGTTAAATGAACTACATTTTACATGTAATTTGGTAGAAAAACACATTGTTAAAGGTGCCATCTGTAAAAATTGAGGTTAAAATATCCCAAAAATGAGCAACACGCATCAAAAGATTGAGAAGAAATAAGGTTGATGATGTCATTAAAAAACTGACAAGTAATAGTGCTGCCGAGATATTAACCTGAATTAGCATGCTAAATTACTAGCCCCGGCCCGGCAGGTGTCGTAATACCAGTTTCGACCATGGGAGGCGGTATGCGGGCGGGCAACGTTACCACCAGCCAAACTGCAGTACACGAGTAAGTCGCGCTCGCGCCAGCTTGTGTGTACTTGAACCTGACGTCAGTCGTGTGGAAAATACAGCCCACTACTACATTTCAGTTCAGGGAAGAGTTAAAAAAAAATGATTGGTCGATATTATGCATGAGGAATACATTTTGGTAAGTTGTAGCATACTGTATCTTTCAACAGTGTTCGTGTTCTTTTACCATTAGCTAGTAGAGATGATCGGTTCACGTGCGCTAGGGATCTGTCGTGTAAAGCGCCAATACTGTATTTATTGTTTGAATTGCGTAATAAAATGAACAGAATCTGAGAGCTGACATCGGTCTCCGTGTCCTTTTCTGTGCATGACAAAAATGTGTGGCGTGAAAGTGTGTGAAAAGTGTTGTGAGAGTTGGCAGCTCTGAAAGACGCTAGCTTGGTCCACATCAGGGAATTGCTGTCTGTCAAATTAATTCAAACTAATGATAAAAATGTAATATGAACAAATCGAATATCATAAAACTAGAAATAATAGCCTGGGCTTTAATTTTCCCATATCGTCGAAATGCACCGACTTGTCTATGAGACGGCCCTTATAATTTAGTATTGAGATGTTGTTCATTAAGTCTCTAATCTCTGAAAATCTCCAAATGCTCCACGTGAAACTGCGGTCTTCCAACCTTTTACTATCGCGTCAATTGATTTGATTAATATGCACGAGGGAGACAGAGCAACACAGCACTCGCCCATATTGTTTGAAGACATGAGAGAGCGCGTGGCCGTGGAGGTATTTCTGGAGGTATACTGCCCCCATCTGGTATGAAACATGTTGTATGATTTGATTTTAAATCCCATTTGGCACCTTTAAAGTGTCATTATAATGTTGCAAAGATGAGTATGGTATGTGTATTTTGTACATTTGCAGCTGCTTTTTAAATCACTTAATTAAAAGCACCATATTTTTTAATTATGCCTTTTGTTACATTGGGACTACTAACCAGACATTGTTGATTTTAAAATGCAAAGAATTGAAAATTTAAATAAAGCTCTGTAAACACTTGCATTTTTGTGTCCCATTGGGTAATCAAAAGTTCTAGTCATCACACCTACTTGAACACTTGGGCTAAATGCAGGAAATACCTACATCGTGCAAGTACACAAGTGCAAAGACCGCAAGTGTGGTCCTTCAAAAAACAAAAACATTACTAATGTGCATCTTGAGACAAAACAATAGCACTGACATTTTAAAATGCACTGACATTTTGCTGCTAGAAACAGATTGTTACAGACTGTATACTGAAAGAATAAAAGTGGTCTAATGTTAAAATATTATTTCTCAAATGATACAGTAAAATTGCAGGAACATAAAGACTAATGAAACCCATCTTTATCAAACATTGTAATTCGCCGATATGAATAGTTAATTTTCTACAACTATGTTACACATCTAGAAAGGAGCAGACGTCGTTTCTGGTGCAACACATTTTATATTGGGGCTTTGCATGCAATCCTGCAAGACAGATTTAACAGTACACGGTCAATCATCAGTGGAGCATCTCAATTTGGTGTGTTATCTGCTCGTCTCTGCATTAACTGCTATATTGTGCGCATTCTCACATTCAGTATGACATTTAATAATTGCTCATTATAACATTCCCTGTTGCTCACTAACCTAAATTAACATACAGTTTGCAAATCAAACATGTGAACATACAGTATATCTCGCCCCATATCAAAAATAACAAATAACCCTCGTTAAACTTAATTTGAACCTATACATTTCCCTTTGTCTGTTAAACACTTTCCAAAGTACATACATTCTCTTTCTCAGCATGACTTGTTTACTCTAAATAACACATTACACTTTAATGTTCTCTCATGTCACATTTCACGACTCTTTTATATCATTATTGAGCAAATCACTTTGTTTGAGTTTCACGTATACCGTGAAACCGTGATATTTTCTGAGACGATTATCATACCGTGAAAATCTCATACCGTTACAACCCTATTTCTAACAATGGAAAGATTAATGCAAATGGGTGGAGTTGCTAGGGCTGTAACATATACGATATAAAATCGAAATCGCGATACTCAGGTCCACGATACTGTATCGCGATGTGAGAAGGCAGAATCGCGATACACCCCTTCCACCTCCCAGTTATCTTTCCCATCCAGATCCAATGCTATCTTTGAATTACTATTTATATTATTTGAAGTTAACATTATAAAATATGTAGACCTACACCACAAAACTAGTTGAGGTTAAATTAGCCAAAACTGAAATCCATCAAAATAATACATTCTCAGAAAATGCATTTAATACCAATATATTGACACTTCTGTTTATATGTTTTATGTTTATAGTAGGGGTGTAACGGTACACAAAAATCACGGTTCGGTACGTACCTCGGTTTTAAAGTCACGGTTCGGTACGTTTTCGATACAGCAAAAAGAAAGAAATGCCAGAGAACTTTCCTATTTGTTTAAAGAAAAAATATTTTTAAATAAGTGTGAGATAGATCTTGAAACTTTCAGGTTTATAAATAGGGGTCATCTTTGAAGGATGAACAAATAATGTTTTGGTCATCACATTAAAAATAACATTTAAATATATATTTATTTATATAATATTTGAATTTTAAAGTGCTGGAAAAAGATGTGTGAAGTACTTGAAAGCATTTCCCATTCCAGCCAAACTGGTTCCGTCTTACTATATTAAATCCATGGTGAATGTTGCTGGTCTGTGGACGTAAAGTACTAGTTCATTCACGGCACAATGTTTCTCCTGGTTTCCATGACAGCGCTGTTTGATCTAATAGAGATCTACGGTTAATAACGTAGAAATGTGAATGCATCTCACTAGATCTCACAGCGATGTTATTACCTCAGTGGCGAATTCAAATGTTTTCTTTACCGGATCCCTTAGCGCGGTGTGGTAACAGTGTTGCTTGAGGCCACCCTTAAAAATATTCTTGTTTGCCGTAACCCGACCGACCCTGTCAATTTAGAGCCGACCCAATTTTTTATTTTTTTTCCTTTTTGTCCGACCGACTTGCCGATTGTAACTTGCGTTCAGACCGACCGATTTTTTTTTTTTACTCTTCAAACGACTAATTCAAATTCAATAAAAAAATATTAATTATATTTTAGTTAGTATTGTGAAAGTTGCTTGTGTCTACATAGCCTACAAACGTAGGCTACGTTCTTTATTAAACAAAAACCCGTGGCGTCATATTCATCAGATTATGTTTACACTAGGGCTGCACGATTAATCGAAAAAAAATCACGATCTCGATTCAAACATAAATGCGATCTCCTTTCTTAATGATGGCGATTCACTTCCGTGTATTTCCCTGCATTCAGATCATGCTGCATTTACGCGTTATATTGGTCACACTCACACAAAAACAAAACAATAATTCACAAATCAATCATGCGGACGTTTCATCAGGGAATGTCTAAATTAAAGTTGTTGCACGTGAGCAGCGCATATTTTTTTTGGGCTTGCATGTTAATCAAAGTATTCACCGGGTGCAGGGGCAGCGCGTGAGCAGCAGTGAAACGCGCGCTCAATTAAAGTGAAAGCACACTTTTGAGGGACAAAATTAATGATTTCACTCAAAAAGTAGTTTCACACAATGTCTAGTCAGTTTTAACAAGAACTGAAGTACCTTAAAACTTATATAAAAATAATAGCCGAGTCCCATAGACGCCTGTATCTTTTACACGCCTGTGTGGCTGCAGGTTTGGGTAAATAAAAGCTCGTCTCAAATAGGGCGGGTCTGTTTTTTAATTTCGGTTTGTTAATCTTCTAAAACCGTCAGATCGTCTGCTTTTTGGAGGCCGCTTTAGCACATATTAGTCCCGCCAAATTCTAGTTTGATCGGCGAGTGATGATGTAGAATAGAAACTGCTGCGCTTGAAAGGGCGGAGAGAGAGAGAGAGAGAGGGAGAGAGAGAGAGAGAGAGAGAGAGAGAGAGAGGTCTTCAAACAACACGAAAGTTTGGAAAACCGCAGTTTCACATAGAGCATTTTGGAGAGTTTTAGATATGAAGACTCAAATATTTATAGAAGATTTAGGCTACCCATTTAAACTTGTTTGTAATTATTCAGTTTGGGTGAAAGTGTGATGTCTAATTTAAAAAAAAAGCTATAGTAAACTAGCCAGAAAATATTAAATATAGCCTACACTTACTTTTACAGTAGTTCATGACTAATACACAGACAGCTACATAGGCTAGCCCCAAAGAACCAGCTTAAACAATTTAGATTTTTTTTTTTGTTACTGCACGTTATTAGACTGTCTTATGTTTTTTTTTTTTTTACTTGAGTGCAATACATTTTGGATGGAAAAAAAAAGAGAATCGTGTAAGAGAATCGAGATCTCAATTCCCATGGAGAAAAATCGTGATTCACATTTTAGCAAGAATCGTGCAGCCCTAGTTTACACCATTGGTTTAACGTTACGCGTGTCACTATATGGCTTGAACGTTCGCTCGTTTCAGTGTTCCCGCTTGGTACCCGGTATTAAAAGGGCAACGGGGCTGAATATAAACCATTTCTATATATAATAAAAATATTAAACAATTTGTCTGTGATGCAATTTTGCTATTCGCAGTCCAGAAGAGAGAGCGATCTCTCACCCGGAGCCACAGCGAGCACAGCACGACAGCCCTGCTTAATGAGTGACAATGAGGACAGAACGTGGTTACCTACACTTTAGATCTGGGATATTATTCTAATTGTATTTTAGATTTCCGCTTTCAAAGATTATAAAAAGAAGATATTTGAGATGAAACCATTACAGACGCATTCTGTCTAGCGCAACTTCCTTCCCTTCACAGCGTTGCGCTGTCATTTCTTCCTAAAACCCAAACGTACCGTCAGAATCAGCACGATCGGTGATTGTTGTAAAATGCAGTCTGTACTGTTGCTAAACTGCGGACACGTTCAATCATTAAAAGAGCTATTAAAAGTACAAAAGTCTGCGCAAAACACGTTGTTCACGACGCGCGCTCCGAAATGCACTAAAACGAGACAAGAAAAGTAGGCTATAGCCTCGTTTTGGGCTTGATGTGCGCATCTAAACCATCAAATATACATAAAATATAAAATGACCTGCTCTGAGATTCATTTAAACACAGTTTATGTCTTAATTGGACGTAAATAGTTGGTAAAAATTATGGTGCATCAGTCATCTATTACAGTAGAGTTCTGCATTCGGTCTTAAAGGGGCAGTAGTCTAATAAACGTGACGATTGAGCCAATGCGAATCAAACAACAAAAGGCAGATAAAAATCACTCACAGCTCTTGAATGAATAACTTAAACTTTAATAACCATTAATCTAACTATGATAAACTATGCAGTGTCATTTTACATTTGATTACTAGCTAAATTAAATTTCTTTTCAGAGAGAGCGACAGACTTAACTGAAAAGTAGCTAATTTTAGACCTTCCTGAAATTAAAGCACTGTGTATATAGGCTAATTTGTATCTTTGTTTAATTGTATTCTTTGTTTGACCATGTGTTTGTACTTGTTTTTGCTTATCTCATGTATATATGCATAACAAATAGATATATTATACATTTTGTGACTAGCCTAAAATGTAACTGGTCATATTTTGCATTAACACCTAGCGGTGGATCCACAGTTTGAAGACCCAGTCAGTGACGTCACAATATGCATTTTTTTTTTTTTAATTCACGATCACCATCTCCAAAATTGTACCTTTTTTTTTACACTGAATCTTGGAGAAAAAAAAATATAGACCTACCTACCGACCCTTTTTTTAAAAAAAATTGCTGTTACTGCAAACCAAAATATTTTTAAGGATGGCCTGATCGAGATCGGCTCGCGCTGCACAGATGTTGCTGGTCCGAACTGATAAACGATCCGTGAAGCACATAACGAGGAGCGCAGTTTCGTTCTGCTTTCATTACGCTTGCCATTTGGATGTTGCGCAACGTTGTGTTGGCCGCGTCAGCACGAATTTTGCCGGCAAGAAAAATGGTCCAAGCAATCGTTCGGTTTGTATGCGTACCGAACCGGAAGCCTCGAACCGAAACGGTTCAATACGAATACATATACCGTTACACCCCTAGTTTATAGCCTACTCCCTTAATAAAATCCAGTACGTCCACACATTAGAAAAATACAAGTCTACACTTGCATTTTATATTTAATATGAAGGAAACACACGCGTACATGGACGCGACACAAAACATCTTTAATATTTAGGTAGCAAAAATATAGCCTATATTTTTTATAATTCTGTAAATTACACTGTACAAACCAAAATAAATACTAGGCTGCCCACCGAATATATTTATATATTTATATTTACCATATATAGGGCGCACCAGATTATAAAGCTCATAAGATACTGCAGTCAAACGTTTGACTGGGTTTGCGTTATGCATCCACTATGTGCTAAAGGCTAAAGAGAATGTAGCGAGTGCGCGGCGCCGGAGGTGAGGCGTTTATTTAGTAAGCATGAGCGCGCTGAAGCGGGCACGTACATTCGCAGCCTGACCCATATGAGTATTCAATGTGCGAGGCTCGCTAACAGCAACAGTTGGCTGTTTTGAATGAGACGACACGGTTACCGTGAACAACGGGGAGCGCTTTATGCGCGAGCAGCACCGGGGACAGTGGGTCTGTTAAGAGTGAGCGCTCGTGAGCGGGCATGTGATTTACACACATAAAAATACGTACTACTTTTTTTTTCTTCGTCATTTTCTTTGCTTTATTTGTGGTAGTCCAGTGTTCCTCTTTATGTTTGGCGGTTTCGCCGGGTCCCGCATGGAAGTTAGAGAAAATAGAGGAGTCAACGGTTATATGACGCCATAAACGGGCGACGAAACGGAAATAAAGAAACGTCCCGTGTCTTCGAATTAAACTATTTCTCCGTATTTGAAAGTTGGTGGAAACTGTCGGGATAATGTAAATACACATCTAATAGAAATATATAACATAGATACAGTTATTTTTGCTATTTTTAAAGCAGAAAAAATACATTTTGTGGTTTTAAAATGATGGTACACGGCAACCTTTTCACGACTTCAAAGACAGACGCAGGTAATCGCACGCGCTCTGCTGATATATCTGGCTACACATCATCACCAAAATAAAACAGTCTTGTTATCATATTACATTATATACTTGTTTAACATGCAATACATGCATGAAGTTCAAAACAAGAAGGGTATAGCCTTATAAATAATATATAGTTGGAGCACAGAAAACAACCCAAAAGCAGCAGCCTACACTGCCTAGTTTAGTTTAATAATTTGCATAGTTATTATTGTTTTTTGGTGTTCAGATTCTATACGTTTCTCCAAATGTTATTTAATAAAAATACCTGTATATTTTTTCCTCTCAAAATCTATTTTTCAGCCCAAGCCTCGCCCCCGTGATAGAATCACGATACGAATCGAATCGTGGGTCAAAAATCGTGATACGAACCGAATCGTGGGTTTGGTGTATCGTTACAGCCCTAGGAGTTGCCCTTTAACTCTAATGTCCCCGCTGCGTGCAACTTGGGCAAAATGGCGGACACCCGCGAACTCCACGTGTGTTACTGAACTCGCGTCACTTAAACTATTATTTTACCCATCAATATCACACAACCTCTACATAACAGTACTGTCTTTCCATCTCCATTGCATAATACCAATTATCGTTTCACATACGAAGTTTCATTGCCGCGTTGTTTCTGATCACGCTCTATCCACGGGTGATAACAATTTCGTGCTCAAAACTTACGTTACTTAACATAAATCCTAAATACTCAAATACTAAACATAACTGTTCGTGGACCCATTTGACTTAAGTAATCTTACCTGTAAAAAAGATATAACAGTAGCAACACAGTCAATCATCAGTGCAGCATCTCTGCTAGTTGCACCGTACGTGGCCGCCATTTTGGATTTCTGATCCGTGGCGTGAGTGTGCGGTCGGACACTTCCGGTTTCGCTTTACGTCGCCGGTGTGGTGAAGAGATGGGCTGCGTCCGAAACCGCATACTTCCCTACTATATAGTAGGGAAAAAGCAGTAGGCGAGCGAATAAGTATGCCCGAATCCTAAGTATCCATAAAAGAGTAGGCGAGAATTACCAGAATGACGTACTAATTATCGCGAGATTCCGGCATACGTATACTTATATATCCCATAAAAGAGTAGGCGAGAAGTTCCCTTGATTGGTAGACATCCTGATGGACAGTGTGAATGTGGAGAAAAGGAAACAGTGGTGCATGTATTAATGCAGTGCAGGAGGTACTCTCGGCAAAGGAAGAAATTGTTCAGGGAACTGGGAGCAACAGGAGAAACTGTTTTTAATTTATGCTCTTTATTGAATTTGGACAGTTGGGAAAAATTAAAGAAATTGATGGAGTATTTGCGAAATATTGGAGTATATAAAAAGATATAATTTTTTTTTTTTTTTTTTTTTTTTTTTTTTTCCCGAGCAGTTTTCAAATTGTAAATAAAGATTAGAGAACGGAGGAGGGCAGCAATACGCCATAGCTGCGTCTAGCCTGCCGGAAGTATAAGAAGAAGAAGAGAAGTTCCCGGATGATCTCCTGCTTTCGCCCAGATTTTTGAGTGTTCATCGTATGGATGCTCTTCTATCCCAGGAGGCCACGGGAGAGCATACGTCATTATCAACATCGCGGAGATCAGCGAAGCAGGGGTTTTCAAATGTGAGTAAACACGGTTCCTTGTGTTTAAATCGTATGTGTTAAACTACTATAGAGTAAACGTTTTAACTGTTGAAGGTCTAAAGGACTTAGACAGTATAGTATTGTGATTTTGCTGTAAACACATGTTTTATTATAGCTAGTTAGTTAAACAGGGGAGCTCCAGTAAGTAGGCTACACGTAACGTTAAGTTTCTAAAATGGATTTACATAACCATATAACGTTACATCTTAAACACGCTTATTTAAAATGTCTATTTACATCTGAAATGAAAATATTGTTTAAGTATTGCATATTGCACATCCCAAAATGAAAAATACATCTGAGTGATGTAACGTTATGTGTGCTATTATGAAGGATAATTCACTGACACTACTTAGACAAATGTGCTGTAAATAAGGTAAATAAACAAATCTATAAAGTAACTAAATATGTTATATTTAATTTGTCCCTTATTAGTGTTGATATATTTCAAACATTTAAGTTGGATTAAAAGTGAGTTAACATATCAACCTCCGCATGTAAATTCAGTGTTGAGCTCGTAATGTGAATCGTATGTTACAGGGACAGAAGAACCGGCTCATGATGCTGAATGCTGTCATCAAAGGCTTTGAGTAAGTATACTACAGAAATGGATAACAAAATCTATTCAATCTTAAATTGTAGTTTATTTGAATTATTGTAAATTCAAGTCGAGAAATTACAACACTTTTCTGATTCTTGATTTCTGTGCATTTGCTGCAGAGCTTTTGTGGTGGAGCAGGACCTGCAAGGAAAGATGATGGCAGCATTTGTTTTAGGGATTTTACTCAAATATAAAGTAAGGTTATTTTTAATACATAAATCAAATGACATTGTGTGTTAAAATGACTGCTTTTGTATAATGTTTGTGCATTTTTGTAGGATCTGAAATGTCTGCAGACTGGTGTGAGCACTGAGGATGAGGAGCCCAGAGCTGCATCCTGGAAGTGGTGCCATGGATGAGACGCTCCATCTGTCCACCTGCCCTTATGAGTTCCTCCATCTCTCCACCTGCCTTTACGAGACCCTCGATCTCTCCACCTGCCCTTATTGCCTCAGATTGTGAAGCGCAGCGCAGCAACAAGCTCTGGGACGAAGGCACAGTCACCTCTGGTGAATTCATCAGAATAAAGCCGCAGAATGGGAACCGCTGTGTTGAGTCGGCAGTAGGTTATGGTGTTCAGCGCCTGTAAATACATGTTTGTAGTTTGAATAAAGCTTTGTTTCATGTGTTGTTGACTTTTATTGTTTATTGTGATGGTTACTTTTATTTGTTCTTTTACTCATTTATTCATTTTTATTATTGTTGTCAGTATATAAAATGTAATTATTTAATTAATGTATCCATTAATTAATTGATTGACTGACAATTGAGATGTTTCACTGCATTTGCATTTATGAATAGAAATGTATTCATGCATAACTGTCATATGACAAAACAAATTACATTTTGCTTGTTATATTAAATTATGTTTTTAGTATATAAAAAAGTTATATTTAAGTATTGGTCAGCATTTAATATTACGTATTATTTTGTATAAGTTTTGGGGTGGGCTAACAATGCAATTCATTCTGAGGTAATATTAATTTTTAAGGAGTGATACTTACATTTTTCGAGTATAAAATCAACAGTTTTCTCCAAAAGAGATCTTCGAGCAGCTGCCCGTCTCCTTTATGCAGACATTACAAACGCAGGGGAAAACTGTTCTAGGTTGTGCTGTCGAGTTACTGATGTTATGAAGTGTTAGTGCACCTGTTAATCATATAATTTAAACTTCTAAACGTATTACATACAAGATACCATAACAGTCAAAATGACAAAACAGAAAACACAAAGATCATTGGCTTGTGTACATCATAATATGACATCATAATATAATATTTATACACAGGAAAAAGGAACAATAACAAGGCTAAATATCTTTAAATAGTTCTTCATAATACATACAAAAAAATGTTGTTTTGTTGTTATAAGTCTGAGGGATGAAACGAGGTAAATTCATCAAGAAAAGGAGGAAAACTTAAATGAGAAACTTTTTGGGTATAAAATAAAGAAATTAACAACATATATTCAAGAGGTGACGATTTGGGGGTTTCTTAAAAAAAATATATCGTTATAAGAATAACACTGTGGGTCACATTAGTAGGGTTTAAAATATAACAACTTAAATCAACCTTAAAGGCAGCTGTTTCTTAGTAGGTAGTAGGTCACATGATAACGTAGTAGGTCTTTTCGTAGTAGGTCACATGATAACGTTAACATGGCAGATGTTCTCATTCATACTCAACGAGATTTGGCTATTTAGCGCTCGTTGAGTAATTATTATGAGTCATTCATGTATTTTAACTTATATGTTTCATAATACTAGTATATAAACAAATCTGTAGATTGTAAATTTAAACATTTCTCGTTCTTATTGTTTTTTAGTTAGTTTACATAGTAGCATAGCATTTATACGCGGCAAACGTCAGAATGACTAGCCGAGTTAAGGCTGTTCCAGGCGGGCTAGATGTGCTGCTGATCCCTGGTTCTGACAACTCCGAAAACGTCAGAACAATGTTTTAAAAAGGCGCAGTCTTTATAAATAAACCACAGATTTGAGCTTTAAAGGTGCAATGTGTAACAAAGTTGAGTATCTATTAACAGAAATGCAATATGACATCCATAACTATGTTTTCAGTGGTGTATAAAGAACTTACTTAATTAGCCGTAATGTTTTTATTACCTTAGAATGAGACATTAATAGCTCCATAACCGCGGGAATCCCCTTCTATGAAGGTCGCCATGTTGTGACGTCATTTTCCTACCGTAGCCGAACGCGAACAAACAGCGCTACAGAACGCGTTTCATCACTACCTTGAAAGAGAAGTAGCGGAAAGCTGGAAGCTAGCCTTACACTCCGTGAGTAGTGACTTTTCCCTTGTGAGTGGTGTAAAATATGTAGTTGGGATTGTTTCATGTAACTTAGTTCTCCCTCGCTGTGTTATGGGTTTGTTATGTTGGGGATAGATGTGCTGTTACGTTCGTGAGACAGCTGATGATTAGTATTCATGTCATTGACCGTAAAACAGTACGTTACAGGAATCACTAACCCGTCGATAGAGACTTTTACTAAAGTCTTTTATCACTAAAGTCGATCGCGAAGAATTTTAAAAATCAGAGAAAAAAAGCCTATTGTGTGTAGTAAATAGTATCTATGGGATGCGGAGATGACATGATTGTAACAGCGCGCGCACTTCCGACCTTTGGACTCATGCGATGCAGACGCGTCCCAGCTCAGCCACAGTAACAGCTCATATTAGCCAGCTAAACTATTACTACCCTGTTAGAAAAAATATATAGCTGCTCCCTCGCTGTATTATGGGTTTGCTACAGTATGTGGGGAGAAATGTGCTGCTGGTTACGTTTGTGAGACAATCAGCTGATTATTATTTTATTAAATTATATATTAAAACCCTTGATCCTCACCTGACTATGGCTTTGTAAACAGTATTCATGATGTGGTTTATAATGGACTGTGGTACAGAAACAGTGACAATGTTACACACTCTTGGCTTACTCTGGCTATTCTCTGCTGTCTCAGCCGACGAGATGTTTGTCCCGTTTTAGCAACCGTAGCTTCTTCGAAAGGGAGGGGTGAGCAGTGGGCTGAGCCCTTAGTGCAAACCTGGTGCAAACTCGCAACCGAACCACTAGATGTCGCTAAAAGTCACACATTGCTCCTTTAAACAACTATATTCAACTATATCAAATTACACTGAAGGCGCAATCGCTACGGTATTTCCTTTAAAGGGAGGGGGTTGACTGCTTTTTTCTTTGCATGATTCTGTTTATGGGATGCAATATATTCGTGTTTTTTTAAGTCTTATTTTTTCATTAACTTCACCTTTATTGTAAATGGCCTAAATAAAGTTATGAAACTTCACTTTTCCCTCAGCCAAAACGATTTGGCATGAAACAAACTATATTAAAATAGTTTAGCATTGTTTGGTCTTATAAGATAAACAAAAACATGCACTGAAAAGTTGATGGTTGATTAGGCCTATTTGTCAAGATAGCATAAGTAATTGTTTTTCATAGATTAAAATAGCTTTTAAATTACACAAACTGGCAATATTAGATCGGTTTAAAACATCTCCCCTTAAAACGCTATTGGTCTCGACTATTTAAAGGTTCTCAAAGCGATCCTGGTGTTGACGTTCGAATATTTTCAAACAAATCGGAGCTCCCTCCTCCGCATCTCATCTCCTCCCCCTCCCTTCCGTGCTTCCTGAAATAATTGTGAACGTGCATAGTTCTAGCTAATTATATCCTTGTGTGGGTTTGGCGAACATAAGCGTCAATTTAGAAGAAAAAGAAAACAATTTAACGTTACCCACCTGTCCAGCAAAAACAGAGCAACCTGAATGTCGGACTGGAAGCCCTTCTGCCGCCGGAGTTCTCGCCATCGTTCAAAAGCTTTGCTAGCGATGTAAATTCGGAACTTCGCACGTTCTTTATCCGACTCCTTCTTCTTTTTAATTTGTTCCTCAGAACGACGTCTCTTTGGTCGTGTGTTGGTAATTTTTCACACTTCCCTCTGATGCTTAATTCGCTGCTCTCCTTCACACACACACCCCCTTCATGTGCACGCGCACTAACCCCCCAGACCCACCCTCAAATACTTGCCAGTGATTGACTGGAACACTGTTTGTTAGGTTTCGTGGTGCGGGTGGGACATGATTGTTTTTGTTGCCTTTTGTGGAGCCTGTGGTGTCTACAGAGACGGCGTTTTTTTACAGTGTGTTTAGGGGACAGGCAGCTAGCCGATAGTGAGGAGACGTTTGAAGTATGTGACAAAAAATGTTTTGGCCCAGCATCGCTTAGAGAACCTTTAAATAAAGTTACAGGAATTTGACTTGGCCTGAAAAAAAAAAAAAAAATTCAGTCAGAAGAATTTTTTTGTCAATTTAATCCCTGCATCCAAAAACATTCTCAAAAAAAAAAAAATCATAAATAAATAAAAATGCATGATTAAATAGCAAAATAAATAATTAATACTAGAATAACACTGCATTAAGTCATTCTAAACTGTTTCTATGATCCACATATTTTACGTCAAACTAAAGCATTCCTTTTTGAAAAAGTAGCTATCTAACAAAGTATTTATATATGATATTTTACAATCAATATGCTCAAGACTAATTAGCCTTCCTTGAAATAAGCAGATTTGGTCTATTCATCAATGCAAATTTACTGCAACTGCTGAAATGCAAATTGAATAGGATGAAAAAATATGTATTGTATACAATTTTATTACAGTTATATGAATTCATTAATTGTGTGTTTATTATATGAATGATTAATATAATTATGCATTTATATAAATAAGGCTGTTCTATTATTATTTGTGAGTGACACTAATACATTGGATTGTTTTATTTATTACAGTTTTTCTATCACTTTTGTAAAGTGAAAAGTTAATATAAATTGTATTTTATTGTTTTGATTTAGAGCAGTAAATAACTGCTATTAAAAGATAACAGGGTATCACTGTTTATTGCTGATTTTAAAGCTTACTGAACTTGAACTGATTTGGATATCTACAGTTCTACATAAAAACACAACATAATAATGGCCCCTCTGTAATAATTGTGGCCCCTCTTGTGCCCCCCAGTTGAAAAAATCCTAGAATCGCCCCTGCGCGTGTGTGTCACATACATTAATAAATATGAATAAATAAAGAACATTTAAATAACTATTTCTATCCAGTTATTTCAGGTACGTGTTGAGTATATTTGCACTCATAGATGTAACTATTAGAGTCATAAAGCTTGAAGTGTGTAGCTGTTGGTTTAGGTGACATTTTGTGGGTTATAACAACAGGATGTGTGGTTTGGTTTTCTAAAGTACAGTGCAAGCTTTTCTCCTCTTTCTCATTAAGCTAATGAGAGGCTGTTTCTTTGTAATTAATTGTGAAATTTACTTGCAACTTGCACTGTGCAAGTACTGGTATTCACTTGTTTTGTGGAAAAGACTATTTGATTAATTAATGCAGAAGTGCATTACTTGTAATTTTTAAACATATATATATATATATATATATATATATATATATATATATATATATATATATATATATATATGTCTCATTTGTTTTTCACAATATTTTTTTAAAGCAGGGTTTTTAGCATATTTCTAAAAGTGTAATTAAGTGTATATTTATTAGCATTGCGTTTCTAAAACATTTTTAAATACAATTAAAATATGTTTGTATTTAGCATATTTCTTAAAAATGTAATTAAATACCAATGTACTTCTAGTACACTTTTTAGAAACATATTTAAAGCATGATTGTCATTAGCATATTTATTAAAATATAATTAAGCATACATTTATTACCAATGTACTAATAATATACTTTTTTAGAAATACATTAAAAGTATGCTTTTCTATAGTGTATTTCTTAAAAGTGTATTTAAACATATATTTATTACCAATGTAGTTCTAATATACTTTTTAGAAATACATTTAAAGTATAATTATCATTAGCATATTTATTAAAAATATAATAAAGCATACATTTATTACCAATATATTACTAATATACTTTTTATAAATACATTAAAAGTATGCTTTTCTATAGTACATTTCTTAAAAGTGTAATTAAATATATATTTATTACCAATGTACTTCTAGTATACTTTTTAGAAATATACTAAAATGCAATAAAATACATTTTTAGTACACTTTAAATAAGCATGTTGTAAATACAAATGTATTATAAACACACTATTTGTATTTCAAATATATTTTTAATACATTTAATACAACGTCTTTTTCACCTGGGTACGGCTCCAGTTATAGGTATTATATTATACTCTATTGGATTATATTGTATATTGTATTGTATTATAATATATAGTGCTGTCAATCGATTAAACTAAACTAATCACACGTTTTTCTGTAATTAATCGTGATTAATCATTATTTAAAAGTTCTTTATATATTTGTATATGTTGTGTCCAAATGAATGTAGACACAACATAAAGACAGCAGCAAAGATTTTAAACATTTGTATAATGGCATATTTTAATAAAAAGCTACTACTGGAGTAAAGTAAAACTAAAGTAAAATGACGCCGCTGCTGAGAAACTAGTTCCTGTAAATGTAATGTGATCATTGAGATGTAAAAGTACTTTGATTTCTAACATTATTCTCTCAACAGACATTTACATCGATAGCCTGGCGTTATAATTTATTTGATTTTGGTCTGATATTGTGGGTAAAACTGCACCGTTGAAATATGCAACTGGAAGGACTGGATTTTTTTTTTTTTGGAAAACTGTCTCTACTGTTAAATAACACCCAGGCTAACTTGAAAATGATCCTGACCTGAACCACGCCTTTAATGTCACTAAATGGCCAGACTAAATCTAAATCTCTATCCATACAGTCTAGGTGCCCAACTGAAGCGAATCCAGTGAGTGGTCAGTGCCCTGCCGGACACAAATGATGCTCATCCACCTGTGATCATGCATGCAGTGACGCTGTGCCGATTTAATCACCGGAAAGAGTTGTGGGAATGATTTAGCATAATGCATATATGAATTATTTTACTTAAATCAAATCAATACTTTTTTTTTCTTGCATTAGTGTGTTGCATATGCATATGCATATGGACATGGCTAGACGGCTAACTAAATATAACAACCCCATGTCCTTAGGAACAAGCTGAAGTAATCAAAAAAAAAACTAATTTGCTTTTCTGGGGCGGTTTCTGAATTACACATGCATAGAACTGATTACATTAGAGAATGATGATGTAACGAGTCCTGTTAACTTTGCCATGCACCTATCCCTAAACTGCTGTATCGTTTTTAGTTTGATATGAGGTCCTCTCGGCCATGATTAAAGCATCTTCAACAGGCATCGATTGGAGTCTTTCTGTCAGGCTAGACACTAGAGATCTCACTTCTATTCTCAAGTGATAGTGTGTTAAGTAGAATAAGTGTAGAGCCATCTAGTAGAGTACACATTTGAAGTGTCTAAAAGCACCAGTTTAATTTAAGTCGGGTGCATAAGGTAATTTCTACCACTATACGTATAGGCCTATATATTATTGATTTTGAGAAGCCCTGGCAGCTACAAATCCCACTTGTCTAAAATCCACTTCATAACACCATACCTTGAACATCAGTCTCTTCTGGCTAGGACTGTATCATGTTGTCCAGCAGTATCACATTCCTTCTGCACAGACAAATTGCTTCCTGCTGGAAGTGGAAATGAGTTTTGCATTGGGCCTAGTTAGGACACAGTGTAACTGCCATACTTGCATCTGTAGTGGCAGAAATAGGTAAAAGCAGATGATGGTACGACTTGTATAGTTTGATTTGATCAGTGGTACTAGTGAGCAGTGCCGATCCTGACCTCCCTGAGGCCCTAAGCAAAATTCTAAGGGGCCCTCTACCTGACCCGTCACGCTGTGACGTGAGCTCATTGATATCAAGAATTAACTTTTGTACAAGTGAACATGTAATTCCTGATATCAAAAATAGACATTGGTAGATAAAAATGTAACTAAGGGGCCTTACTAGTAAAAAATAATCAAGAATTCACATTGAAAATAGTAAAAAAAAAATGATATTCTTAATATCAAAAATACATAAACTGTGAATGAATAAAAGCTAAAATGGCTTGCCATGGCATGTTAGTTTTTTTTTTTTATTATGCATGTTGAAGCAATTCTTGATTTATGGTTATTATTTACTGAGGGATGTGCATCCATATTGACCAGTATGTCCAGCTAATCAACATTTTAAATTCAATATAGCCTATATATCAATAGTCAATCAATGACAAATTGTCAATATTGCTTTCCATCTTGCATAAGTAGTGCTGCTGCAGTTGTTTAGAATGTTTAACTACACATTGACTGAGACTAGATAATCAGTGTCTTGTTTTAAAAGTATGTATGTATAATGTGTA